>NC_081330.1:50928206-51528206 GCF_026419965.1 Kogia breviceps
ATTTTGGATGATCTGTCCATTGGTGAAAGTGGGGTGTTAAAGTCCCCCATTATAATTGTGTTGCTGTCGATTTCCCCTTTTAAGGCTGTTAGTATTTGCCTTATGTATTGAGGTGCTCCTATGTTGGGTGCATAAATATTTACAATTGTTATATCTTCTTCATGGATCGATCCCTTGATCATTATGTAGTGTCCTTCTTTGTCTCTTGTAATAGTCTTTATTTTAAAGTCTATTTTGTCTGATATGAGAATTGCTATTCCAGCTTTCTTCTGATTTCCATTTGCATGGAATATCTTTTTCCATCCCCTTACTTTCAGTCTGTATGTGTCCCTAGGTCTGAAGTGGGTCTCTTGTAGACAGCATATATATGGGTCTTGGTTTTGTATCCATTCAGCCAGTCTGTGTCTTTTGGTGGGAGCATTTAATCCATTTACATTTAAGGTAATTATTGATATGTATGTTCCTATTACCATTTACTTGTTTCGGGTTGTTCTTGTAGGTCTTTTCCTTCTCTTGTGTTTCTTGCCTAGAGAAGTTCCTTTAGGATTTGTTGTAGAGCTGGTTTGGTGGTGCTGAACTCTCTCAGTTTTTGCTTGTCTGTAAAGGTTTTAATTTCTCCATCAAATCTGAATGAGATCCTTGCTGGGTAGAGTAATCTTGGTTGTAGGTTTTTTTCCTTCATCACTTTAAATATGTCCTGCCACTCCCTTCTGGCTTGTAGAGTTTCTGCTGAAAGATCAGATGTTAATCTTATGGGGATTCCCTTGTGTGTTATTTGTTGTTTTTCCCTTGCTGCTTTTAATATGTTTTCTTTGTATTTAATTTTTGACAGTTTGATTATTATGTGTCGTGGCGTGTTTCTCTTTGGGTTTATCCTGTATGGAACTCTCTGTGCTTCCTGGACTTGATTGACTATTTCCTTTCCTATATTAGGGAAGTTTTCAACTATAATCTCTTCAAATATTTTCTCAGTCCCTTTCTTTTTCTCTTCTTCTTCTGGGACCCCTATAATTCGAATGTTGGTGCGTTTAATGTTGACCCAGAGGTCTCTGAGACTGTCCTCAGTTCTTTTCATTCTTTTTTCTTTCTTCTGCTCTGCAGTAGTTATTTCCACTATTTTATCTTCCAGGTCACTTATCCGTCCTTCTGCCTCAGTTATTCTGCTATTGATCCCATCTAGAGTATTTTTAATTTCATTTATTGTGTTGCTCATCGTTGCTTGCTTCCTCTTTATTTCTTCTAGGTCCCTGTGAACTGTTTCTTGCAAATTGTCTATTCTATTTCCAAGATTTTGCATCATCTTCACCATCATTATTCTAAATTCTCTTTCAGGTAGATTGGCTATTACCTCTTCATCTGTTAGGTCTGGTGTGTTTTTATCTTGCTCCTTCATCTGTTGTGTGTTTTTCTGTCTTCTCATTTCGCTTATCTTACTGTGTTTGAGGTCTCCTTTTTGCACGCTGCAGGTTCGTAGTTCCTGTTGTTTTTGGTGGCTGTCCCCAGTGGCTAAGGTTGGTTCAGTGGGTTGAGTAGATTCCCTGGTTGGGGGGACTAGTGCCTCTGTTCTGGTGGATGAGGCTGGATCTTGTCCTTCTGGTGGGCAGGTCCTCGTCTGGTGGTGTGTTTGGGGATGTTGGTAACCTTATTATGATTTTAGGCAGTCTCTCTGCTAATGGATGGGGCTGTAGACCTGTCTTGCTCTTTGTTGGGGATAGGGTGTCCAGCACTGTTCTTTGCTGGTCCTTGAGTGAAGCTGGGTCTTGGTGTTGAGATGGAGGTCTCTGGGAGATTTTCGCCGTCTGATATTACATGGAGCTCGGAGGTCTCTTGTGGACTAGTGTCTTGAGGTTGGTTCTCCCACCTCAGGGACACCGCCCTGGTGCCTGGCTGGGGCGCCAAGAACCTTTAATCCACACGGCTCAAAATAAAAGGTAGAATAAATAGAGAGGAAAGAAAAGGAAGGAAGGAGGGAGGGAGGGAAGGAAGGAAGAAAGGAAGGAAGAAATGAAGGAAGGAAGCAAGAAAGCAAGGACGGAAGGTGCAGAGGAAGAAAGGGAGGAAGGAAGAGAGGAAGGGAGGAAAGAAGGGGGAAGGAAGGAAAAAAGGAGGGAAGGAGGGAAGAAAGGAAGAAAGAAAGGGAGAAGACAGAGTAGCATAAAGTATAGTTATTAAAATAAAAAATAATTATTAAGAAGAAAAATTTCCTTTTAAAAAACAAAAACAAACAAACAAAAACAAACAAACAAACAAAAAACAGAAAAATGGGTCGGTCTAACCCTAGGACAAATGGTGCAAGCAAAGCTATACAGACAAAATCTCACACAGCAGCACACACATACACACCCACAAAAAGAAAAAAAAGGGGAAAATAATAGTATATCTTGCTCCCAAAGTCCACCTCCTCAACTTGGGATGATTCGTTGTCTATTCAGGTTTTCAACAGATGCAGGGCACTTCAAGTTGATTGTGGAGCTTTAATCCGCCGCTTCTGAGGCTGTTGGGAGAGATCTCCCCCTCTCCTCTCTGTTCGCACAGCTCCTGGGGTTCAGCTTTGGACTTGGTCCCGCCTCTGCGTGTAGGTTGTCCGAGGGCGACTGCCCTTCGCTCAGACAGGACGATGTTAAAGGAGCAGTTGATTTGGGGGCTCCAGCTCACTCAGGCTGGGGGGAGGGAGTGGCACGGGGGCGGGGCGAGTCTGCGACGTCAGAGGCCGACGTGACGCTGCACAGGCCCAAGGCGCGCCGTGCGTTCTCCCGGGGAAGCTGTCCCTGGATCCCGGGACCCCGGCAGTGGCGGACTGCACGGGCTCCCGGGAGGGCCGGTGTGGAGAGTGACCTGTGCTCACACACAGGCCTCTTGGTGGTGGCAGCAGCAACCTTAGCGTCCGACACCCGTCTCTACTGTCCGTGCCGACAGCCGCAGCTCGCGCCCGTTTCTGGAGCTCCTCTACGCGGTGCTCTTAATCCCCTCACCTCACACCCGAGGAAGCAAAGAGGCAAGAAAAAGTCTCTTGTCTCTTCGGCAGCTCCGCGCCCGGTTCTAGGGCTCCTTTAAGCGGCGCACTTAATCCCCTCTCCTCGCGCCCAGGCAGCAAAGAGGGAGGAAAAGGTCTCTTGCCTCTTCGGCAGCTCCAGACTTCTCCCGAACTCCCTCCCGGCCAGCCGTGGCGCACTAGCCCCCTTCAAGCTGTCTTCACTCTGCCAACTCCAGCCCTTTCCCCAGGATCCGACTGAAGCCCGAGCCTCAGCTCCCGGCCCCGCCCGCCCCGGCGGGCGAGCAGACAAGCCTCTCGGGCTGGTGAGCGCTGGTCGGCACCGATCCTCTGCGGGAATCTCTCCGCTTTGCCCTCCGCACCCCTGTGCCTGAGCTGTCCTCCGCGGCTCCGGAGCTTCCCCCTCCGGCGCCCGCAGTCTCCGCCCGCGAAGGGGCCTCTAGTGTGTGGGAGTCTTTCCTCCTTCTCGGCTCCCTCCCACTGGCGTAGGTCCCGTCCCTATTCTTTTGACCCTGTTTATTCTTTTTTCTTTTGCCCTACCCAGATATGTGGGGAGTTTCTTGCCTTTTTGGAGGTCCGAGGTCCTCTGCCAGCGTTCGGTGGGTGCTCTACAGGAGAAGCTCCACGTGTAGATGTATTTCTGATGTCTCTGTGAGGAGGAAGGAGATCTCTGCGTCTTACACTTCCGCCATCTTTAAGCCGTCCGCCTGGTCTAATTTTCTGTAACGTGTCCTAAAGGATAATCTCGATGCACAGAGCTTGATGACAAACCCTGGCAAATTGGTCGACATTTAAAAGCTCCAGTTTTTTAAGGAACCTCATGCTGTTCTCCATAGTGGCTGTACCAGTTTACATTCCCACTAACAGTGTAGGAGGGTTCCCTTTTCTCTACACCCTCTCCAGCATTTATTGTTTCTAGATGTTTTGATGATGGCCATTCTGACCAGCGTGATGTGATACCTCATTGTAGTTTTGATTTGCATTTCTTTAATAATTAGTGATGTTGAGCATCTTTTCATATGCTTTAAAAATATGTTTGTTTATTTATTTTTGGCTGCATTGGCTCTTTGTTGCTGCGTGCGGGCTTTCTCTGGTTGCGCAAGTGGGGCTACTCTTTGTTGTGGTGCGCAGGCTTCTCATTGTGGTAGCTTCTCTTGCTGTGGAGCGCGGGCTCTAGGCACGTGGGTTTCAGTAGTTGTGGCACACGGGCTCAGTAGTTATGGCTCACGGGCTTAGTTGCTCTGCAGCATGTGGGATCTTCCTGGAACCAGGTCTCAAACCCATGTCCCCTGCATTGGCAGGCGGATTCTTTTTTTTTTTTTAATTGGAAAGTTTATTAATCATTTTTAGCAGTATTTTCTATGGAAACTCTTTATATGTTAATTTTTAAAGCTATTTTTTTGTTTTCCTTTTTTTAAGTACAAATCTTTTTTTTTTAACATCTTTATTGGAGTATAATTGCTTTACAATGATGTGTTACTTTCCACTTTGTAACAAAGTGAATCAGCTATACATATACATAAATCCCCATATCTCTTCCCTCTTGTGTCTCCCTCCCTCCCATCCTCCCTATCCCACCCCTCTAAGTGGTCACAAAGCACCGAGCTGATCTCCCTGTGCTATGCGGCTGCTTCCTACTAGCTATTGGTTTTACATTTGGTAGTGTATATATGTCCATGCCACTCTCTCACTTTGTCCCAGCTTACCCTTCCCCCTCCCCGTGTCCTCAAGTCCATTCTCTAGTAGGTCTGTGTCTTTATTCGCATCTTGCCCCTAGGTTCTTCATGACCTTTTTTTTTTAGATTCCATATATATGTGTTAGCATACTGTATTTGTTTTTCTCTTCCTGACTTACTTCACTCTGTAGGACAGACTCTAGGTCCATTCACCTCACTACAAGTAACACAATTTCGTTTCTTTTTATGACTGAGTAATATTCCATTGTGTATATGTGCCACATCTTCTTTATCCATTCATCTGTCGATGGACACTTAGGTTGCTTCCATGTCCTGGCTATTGTAAATAGAGCTGGCAGGAGGATTCTTAACCACTGTGCCACCAGGGAAGTCCTCATGTGCTTTTTAACCATCAGTATGTCTTCTTTGGAGAAATGTCTATTTAGATCTTCTGCCAATTTTTGACTGGGTTGTTTGTTTTTCTATATTGAACTGCATGAGCTGAGTGAAGTAAGTCAGACAGAGAAAGACAAAAATATCATATGATATCGCTTATATGTGGAATCTAAAAAAGTCTACAAATGAACTTATTTACAAAACAGAAATAGAGTTACAGATGTAGAAAATAAACTTACGGTTACCTGCGGTAAATGGTGGGGAGGGATAAATTGAAAGATTGGGATTGACATGTATACACTACTATATATAAAATAGATAACTAATAAGGACCTACTGTATAGCACAGGGAATTCTACTCAATAAATACTCTGTAATGGCCTATATGGGAAAATAAGCTAAAAAAGAGAGGGTATATGTATATGTATAACAGATTCACTTTGCTGTACACCTGAAACTAACACAACATTGTAAATCAACTATACCCCAATAAAAATTTAAAAATAAATAAATAAAAGCTCTAATTTTCCCATGGTCATACAAATATAGATTTAGCATACAAGCTTCACAAGCTAGATCTGTACAATCAACTAGCATAGGAATTTTTTTTTGAATTATTGTAATGCTGCCAGACAAAAAGTCCATCACCAACTCCTCCTTTTAACTGAAATTCTTCCCAAAGTCACTCGACCTAAGATTACATATTAAATCAATACTATTTGAAGGTTTCAAACACTCATATTAAAGAAAGAATTAACAATAAAATTTTACTCATTCTGTCTCATTTCCTTTGGTCTATAATAAGGATGAAAATGAGTAATTTGTATGCATTATGTTATAGAACTTCATTAAGCACTGGTCCATGGATTTATTTTAACAAAGTGGGAGAGAACTGTGAGTTAAGCAATATCAATACCGAAACTAACACATTATTAATCAACTATACTCCAGTATAAAATAAAAAGTTAAAAAAAAGAAAAGCTCTGTAAATACACATTAGAAATAACTGCAGTGTTCATTTTCAATAAAGAAATTTAGAAAAAGATACATTGATTCAATGAGTTCAATCATGAAAATGTATAGGTATAGTTATAGTATCAATACAGAAACACACTTGTGATTATCAATATAGAAACACACTTATGATATATACTGGTAATACTTAGTGTCTATATGTTGTGTGAAACACTTACATACCACCTATTTTTTGACCATGAGTGTAAAACATTCAAATATCTGAAAGGTTTCAAGGGGGTTAAGGCACCATACCACTGAATCTATGCTACATTTGAAGATGAGATGTACTAGAGAAAACTAAGAAGAAAATAATGGGAAAATGATAACCTGTCACAATGGTAAAATTATACCTTATTTCTATTTTAAAATTTTATTTTTATCTTTTTCCACATAGTCTTTCAATTGGTTTGATTCCATTTATAAATAATAAAATAAAATATATCCCAAATGTTTAAATAACAGCATCTTCACAAATACATTGTCATTTGACTCCTTGAAGTTTTTGGAAATATAATAGGTTGAGAGAAAAATGGCCAAAGTTTCACTCTAAACCTATTTGACCATCTTAACTGCTCCACAAGGCACATGACTTTTGCTACAATGAAAACTTATTTGTTCTCAAAAGCAAAATAAACATTTACTTTAAAAATCACTGTCTGAACCTAAAGAGTACAAATCTGAAGTTTGTATATATTGTAACAAATGTTTTATCTAGAAAATGTTTTTACTCTGTTATACAACACATACTATGTGCTTGAATTTTAGTTGTTTTATAATATTTGTATTACCTAAACTAAATCTACTAGAACTTACAAGTACAAATAACGTACAAAAAAATAAAGATAGGACCACTGTCCTTTACAAACCTTAAATATTCTTAGAGATCAAGAGTTGCTGATGAAAACCACAATGAGATAGCATTACACACTCACCAGACAAGCAAAATAAAGTCTGACAATACCAAATGTTGATGAGAAAGTGAGCAATTAAACTTACATACACTGTGGGTGAATGGGAACCCTCATTCATTGAAGTTGGGAGTGTAAATGGGTACAACTAGTTAGGAAAGTCGTTTGCAAGTTAAAGATATACACAGCCTATCCCCCCCATTCCTCTCCTATGTATATGTATTTATGTATCAGAGGACTCATGAAACATTCATAGGAACATTGTTCATAATAGCCCCCAACTGAAAACCGCCCAATTTTCAATCAGCAGTGAAATGGATAAAAGAAAAATGTGTATATACAATGGAACACTGTACAGTAATAAAATAACAAACTATAGTCACTTGTGGATGAATCTCACAAGCATAAAAGAGGCAAACTGAGAAGAAGGTGGAGGAGGGAGAGAAGAGGAAAAAGAACAATGCATTAAGTATGGTTCCATTTAGCCAATGTTCAAAAACAGACAAAAATAAGCTATCCTGTTTAGTAATGCATACATAGATGGCAAAGCTTTAAAGAGAAGCAAGAAAATGCTTACCATAAGTGTCTAGAAGAGCATGAGGAATTATCACCTAGGAGGGGCAGACAGAGATTCCTGGGGTGTCATGTATGTTCTTGACTTGGGTGGTGGTTATGCAGATCTTAGCTTTAAAACTCTGCTTTAAACCAGATATCAGCAAATTATGACCTATGGGCCCACTGCCTGTTTTAATAAACTTTTATTGGAGCACATATGCATGCACATATACAAAAAGCATTATTTGTTCACAAGAAATGGAGGAAAATAAAGATAAAAGCGACATTTCTATAGGACACCATGGTTTAAAGAACCCACTGAGGTAGATATTTTTTGAAATCTTTCCTCTTATTTTCCATAGATGAGTATATGAATGTCAGAGAGGTTAAATAACTTGGCAAGATCACGTAGCCAGCCAGAAGCAGGATCACAACTTAAATGCTCATTTTCTGGATTATATTTTGCTCTTGAAGGTATACAAGATATGCTTTGTACAAGTTTCAAAACTGAGCATTTTATTTAGGCCAAATTTTATAGTACAGGATATATTGTAGTTCAGACTAAACTAAAATTTATGGAACACCTAATAGATAAACATAGTGTCTATAAATTCTAAATGACCTCAGTATCTCATAGACTTCACTAGTTCATTTAATCAGAGACATTGGAGAAGACTTAATTAAGAAAATGGAACTTGAAACGGGTCTGGAAGGGTTTCACAATTGGTGTGGAGAGTTTTATTTTCCATTTAGATTCAGATGCAGAGACAAGTAGAATTGAACAAAGAAAAAGAAACACTGTGTCCCTGGATAGGAAGTCTCAATTTTGTAAAAATGAAAATTCTTCCTAGCTTTATGTATACATTTAATGCAACTGAATTAAATACATTTAATTCAAAATCCTATTGAGATCTTTGGGAATTTAGCACATGACTTTAAAATGTATTTGTAAAAATAAACAAGTCATATTAGCCAGGTAAATATTAGAAACAATGGTACTAAGGGAGCACTTGCTTTACAAGAAATACAATAAATTAAAGTATGGATATGGCAAGGAGCAGAGAGAGAAATTGAACAGAAAAGAAAAATCTTTATTATAAATTCATATATAATAAAATTGGCATTTCAAATCAGTGAGACAAAGATTAATTAATAAATAATATTAGGAAAACTGTCCATTGAAAAAGGACATACAATTAACCTCTTTAATTCATCAATTTTAATGAGTTAAAATTTATAACAAATTTTTAACAAATTAAACTATGAAATAAAAATAAGGATATATATATATATATAATCTTGGAATGGGAAAAGCAATCCTAAGCATAGCATCAAAGCAAATCTATAAAGGAAATGCAATAGCTATGGTTACGTTACTTTAATATATTTCTATGTCAAAGAATTATAAACCAAAATAAAAGGCAATTATAAACCAAGAAAAAACCTGCAGCATATATGATAAAGGTTTAATAACCTAAATATATAAACAAATTCTACAAGTCAGTAACATGAAAAGTACAGAAAGAAAATGAAAAGGTGATGCATTAAAAAAGCAATACACGTGAAATAATGAGAGCCAATGTCTATTTAATCCTTATAATATACCAAGTATTGTGCTCAGAATTTTACAAGAATTTCCTCATTTGGTCTTCACAACAATCCTATGAAAAATATATTATAATTATCTATATTTGACATATGAAGAATATGTTATAATTACCTGTATTTGACATAGGAGTAATGGAGTCTCAGAAAGGTTAACTAACTCACTTGCCTGGATCATAGAGTGCTGGTACTTGAGCCCAGGTCTCCTATTCTTGAGCTGTAGCTTTTAATCACTATGGTATATTGTATTTTCAGTTGAAGAATTAAATTATGTTCAAACTCACTAGCAATCAATTATAAGAAACCTAGTACCACCACTCACCTACCAAATAGGAATTTCAAAGAAAATTGAAATATACAAGTATCAGCAGGGGTGGGGAAAATAGACACTTGCAAAACTGCTGGTGGGAAGTTTATCTCCAGAGTGGTTAGATGATAATATGTATTATAAGTAACAACAATTTAGGAAATAGTAGCAGCTCAGTAGGACCTAGAATAAGCAAAGAAATGTGAGAATAAATTAAAGAAAACCCATGGCCTTGTGCATGTTTGAGACATTGTTGTGTGAGAGACAAGTTTAAAGGCAGAAGAGTACATTTCCTTCTCCATGGTCTATGTGAGGCTGTGTAAGTGCAGTAAATTGCCACCTTTCACAGTGGACAGTCAACAGAGGTGCCTAAAACTGATGTACTGAGAAATAGAAATTAAAGTATAGTATTTCAGTTTTAATTATTACAATTAGAACTAAAATACAGAAACTGTTTAAAAGTGTTTACCACTAGGAAATGGGAAAGTGTGAAGAGTTTTACTTTTAATTTTAGATTATTTCATATATTTTAATAAAATAATGTGCAGATATTACTAGTTTTAAAAGTCTAGTTTAAAGAAAAAGAAAGGCATTCACATCAATACAAGATTAGTTATATTAATGTATTATACCTGTACAACGGAGTACTATGATATCATTGGAAAGAATGAGATAAAATTCTATGTAATTACACGAAAAAAATAACAATAACAATAATTAAAAATATCTAACACATTTATGGAGCACTTTCTTACTAAAACATTTATTGAGCACTTATTGAGTGACTGTCCAGTCAGTGTTCTAAGTTCCCATGTATATCCTAATTTAATCATTTCTCAACTGCTTTATAAAAAATCTCAGAGGCAGAGAAGCTAAGTAAATTGCTCAAGGTCACACAGGTAGCAAATGGCAGAACCTGCATTAGAACGCAGACAGTATGGCTCCATAGCCTATACTTTAAGTACTACACTCTACTGTTTTAATAGCAAATGAAAAAGTAGTTGCAAAACATGGGCTGTTTTTTTTTAAACCATGTGTGAGTGCATGTGTGTGCTTGCAGCGTGTAGAGGCTTTGTGGCATGTGGAGGGTGTATGTGGAGTGTGCATGGTGTGTGAAGTGATATGTGTTTGTGTGTATGTGCATGGATGTGTACAAATTACATGAGCATATAGAATTTTGAAGGATATATACCAAAGTGTTGCAGATGACTGGAGGGAAAATATTTCTCTCATATTTTCTACATTTTTGTGGTGTTCCATTTTTTTCTTCTGACTTCATATCACTTTGTAATAAAATAATTAACAGTATCTTTAAGGATACCCTAAATCTTAAACCAAGCAATTCCATTTCTAGGAACTGATTTTAAGGGGGAAAAATCAAATATATGGTAAAGGTGCATATACAAAAAATGAATCACTCGCACTATCTCTTAAGTGTGGGCTGTGCAGAGTAGCTTCCTTCCCAAGAGTAGAATTTGGAAAGGGAGGGGGGAAAGAGTAATTTTTCAGTGGAGAAACTTGAGAAATATTACCTCAGCCAGGTGATCAATGTCAATATCAATAATCATAAATCATATTGATAGTATGTACCCTTGATGTTATGTGCTGAGACTGGAACTTTACCCCTGTAATCTTTTGCCCAAGAATGCACAACCCTACTCTAAACATGAGAAAGACATCAGACATCTCACTAGAGGGACACGTCTACAAAATACCTGAACAATACTCCTCAAACTGTCAAGGTCATCAAAAACAAGGAAAGTCTGAGAATCTATCATAGCTGAGAGCAGCCTAAGGATAAATTGATAACTAAATGTAATGTGGTATTCTGGATGGGATCTGGGAACAGAAAAAGGACATTAGAGTAAACAGGAAACCTGAATAAAGTATGGATTTTAGTTAATAAAAATGTATCACTATTGGTTCACTAACTGTGAAAAATGTGCCACTCTAATGTAAGAGAATAACATAATAATAATGTAATATTATTAATGTAAGATAATAGGGGAATATGTGAATCATCTTCACAGTTTTTTTATACATATAAAATTGTTCTAAAATAAACTTTATTTAAGATTAATTATATCATTATTTATAATGGCAAAACTGGATAAATAAAAGGAGTAACCCAAATGTACAAAAATCAAGAAGTGGTAGAATAAATGCTGGAATGTGATGGAATGTGATGGAAAACCATGCAACCATTAAAAAGCCATTAATAAAACCATTAATTTTATTGATTCAGGACAAAAACATATTGCTATGTGCAAATTCTAGGTTACAGAATAGATTCCATAGTCTGATGCTTTTTTAAATCAAAAAAGTACGGACATATATGAAGAGGAAAAATAAAGACAGATAGTTGTAAACACTTGTTATCTTTGGGCATTGAGATTATGGGCATTTATTTTCCTTTTATGCTTTTCTGTGTTTTCCAAATTATCTTCACTGAACATATGTTACTTTTGAAAAAAAAATTTTTTAATCTTTTAAAAATATATCAAAATCAGTTTGGAAAAAAATAAGTCTCAACCTTACTTCATACCACATACAAAAGAAAACTCAAAATGGATTCCAGACCATAAAAACCAGTTATAAATCCTCTAGAAGAAAATATAGAAAAAAATCTTTGCAACTTTGGATTAGACAAATGTTAGACAGGACATATACAGTAGTAACCATAAAAGAAAAAAAAATAAGTAAATTTAATCAAAATTTTTAAACATTTACTATTTGAAAGACCTTGTTAGGAAAATGAAAATAATAAACCGGGGGCAAGGTATGTGTACTATATATCTGACAAAGGATTTGTATCAGATTATATAAACTCAATAAAATATAGATAATTAAAAACAGACACTTTATCTAAACAAATATATGAATGACCAATTAGTACATGAAAATATGTTGAGAATCTATTCATCTGTGGAATGTCAACTTAAAACCACAATGAAGTACTGCTAAATATGACAAGAATGGATAAAATTTTTAAAAATAAAATAAAACTGGCAATACCAAGTGTTGGCAAGGATATAGAGCAATTAGAACTCTCAGTCACAGCTGGTGGGAGTATGAAATGATACAATCATGTTGGAAAATAGTTTTGACATTTGTTATAGAGTTAAATATGCACTTACCCTTTGACCTGGCAACTCTGCTTTTAGATATTTATTCAATAATGATGCAAATATGTATTCACAGAAAGACTTCTAAATGAATGTTTACAGCAACTTTATTCATAATAGCCAAAGTCTGGAACAACCAAATATTCATCAATAGGAAAATAGAAAGATAAATTGTGGCATAGCCATATATGATGGTACACTATAGAGCAATAAAAAAGAAGGAGCTACAAATACATGCAATATCATGGATGATGCTCAAAAACCACTATGTGAGTGAAAGAAGCTATATGCCAGGGTACACATTGTATGATTCCCACTTATATTGTGATCTTGAAGAAGTAAAACTAATCTAGAATGATAGACGGTAGCTATGTTGTTGCCTGGGGCAGGAGATGGGGGATTGATTAAAAGGGATCTTGAGGGAAGCTTTAGAGATGATGGAAATGTTCTCTATTATGACCGGGATGGTAGTTACATGGGTGAATACATTTGTCAAAACACATTATACTATAAAATGTGTGCCATTTTATTGTGTGTAAATTATACCTCAATAAAGTTGGTGTTTAAAGTAGTAGATGTAAATATACTACATCTTTTCTTGGGATTATGAAATCTAATTATTAAATCCAGGGAGACGGTGTTTATTCAATTCCTTGTTTCTAGTGGAGAGAACCAGCCGTCCAGGAACCCATAATTATTATGCAGTGACAGTCATTAGAATTAGAAACAAAGGAAGAACAATTTTACAGGGAAAGGTGGGTTTAGTTACTGGCACATTCCTTTGGTACTATAGCAAATGGGTCAAAATTCCATGGCTGAAGTAGCTATCTCTGGGAAAGAAGAAACAAAGGAAGGACCAATCTCGAAACCAGAAGAGGCCTCTCCCCTGCTCTTTGCCAACAGGGATCCTGCACTGACCTGGCTACATGCCCACTTAATAATCCTACAATTCAATAGTGAAGCTGCAGCACTGACACCGTGTGTACAAAGGGACTGCTGTGTCATTCTCTGGTCAGAAAGCACAAGGCTATTGATTTTCACATTTAGATTTTCACTCTGGATCCTATAACCCTTATTTTGGTAAAATCTCATTATACAAGACATTGTTGCATGATTTTCTCATTAAAACTTAATGAAAAACAATTCTCAACACTGGAATTTGCCCATGGGCATCATTTGAAAAATCCAATCGATTACGTTAATCTCTATATACTTATGTTAAAGATAAGATCCTGAAAAAAAATTAGGTTGTAAATATTAAATTCAACCTAACTAGAAATAAGGATAAAATAGGGAACTCAAGGGAAGGGCAACTTGGTTATTATTCTCATGAAAGTGTTGCATTGTACGATAGCCTGGATCTGTTTCAAAGGGACTCTCTGAAGCTGACAATTCAAACAACAACAGAAAAACTACCACCAACAAAAAGACTCCAAAACCAGCTGCAAAGGACCTTTGTTGGTCCTTGAACACCTCTAGCTTTTTGTTCTCAGATTTGATAAGCATATAAATATATCATGAGCACTAATTTCATTTCCTGCACATTTAATTTTATTTTTCATTTTCACACGGTATGCTAAACATATTACAATATTTTGCACATTGAAAACCTTTAAATAAACTGAAAGGAACAGGACAGTTACAGTGAAATAAAAAGAATGAGATTTCAGAGAGAGGGGTACAGAGGAAGGAGGGGGAACGACTGCATCATATTCATAAGGATGAAAAAAAGAATCCACATCTTCAGGATGCCAAATGGTGCAGTGCAGGCTGTATCAAAATAAAAGCTCTCACGGCAATGTTCACTTTCTGATCCGTTTATCCACCCAAAGTCCAGAAAATAAAAACAAAAGGAACAAAGACGATTGCTGAAGCAAGGCCTAGCATGTTAATATAATGGCTTACATGAAACAAACTATAAATTTCAATCAAGAAAAAAATATTTCCCTTCTTTATGTTTTCTCCTTTCAGCAGAAAAAATGAATGAATTAAAAAGTCAAAAACATGCTTTCAGCTCATCCTAAAACATAAAGAGAAATCAAATGAATCATTTTGCTTAGCTTGCCTGTTCCCCAACCCAGCCTCTCCTAATCCTAGCAGGAGGGTTTATTTTTCTTCTCAAAACAACTCAGTCCTACTTGAGCTCCTAGTTCAAAAGATCTCTAACTCAGTTTCAGGTCACTCTGGCTGCTGACTTCCTCTATCCCTGGTGAGCTTGACTCTCAGTCCTTTGTGCTTCTGCCTTTCAAGGGCTGCATTTTAGTATGTTAGGGCTGGATTTTTATCCTCTTCAGCTCAGCCTCTCAGTGGCTGAGCGCTAATCTCAGTGGATTCTAATTCTAGCTGACCTTGGGAATTCTTGGGGTCCTGTCTACCACTCCCTTTCTTCTCCCTGGCATTGTTAAATAATGTTTAGGGCGGACTCTGCCAATCTATGTTTAAAGCTTCCCAAATAATTATGATTTGCAAAATGTTTTGGAAACATTGTCCCAAGGTAACTCAGCCCTCTTCAGCTGGGTATCTGACACCTACCTCTGGAGTAGTAAGCTCTGCCCATTTACCTCTTTTCAAACTACCTGACTGGTACCTCTATGCCATCTCACTATTCACTTGGATCTTGCCCTACCACTGTCTCTATATCTTCTGTATAAAACTTCTGAATTCAAATTTGGCTTATTGGCATAGTTCTTCTCAATATGTGATCCCTGGAATAAATACATTAGATAACATGAGGTGGGGTGGTGGTTCTTGCTAAAATGCAGATTCCTAGAACCTCCCACGGATCTACTGAATCTGAATCTCTCTAGATGGGGCTCAGTAATTTGCATGTTAAACACCATACGCAACTATTATGCACACTAATGTTGAAGGACTACTAGCTTAGTCTTTCATGGCTTAGTAGAATGAGATCATATAGTAAAAAGACTTGAGAACAAATTCCCTCCATCGGTTATCTTGAGGTGAGTTGCTTTTCTCTTTTCTTGGCTGAAAAATTGGTGATAATAATACCATATAGCATATAGTTCACAAGACAGTTGATGGCCATTTTAATCTGGACAATTTCAATAGATTCAGCCCATCCATTAAGAATGCAATCAGAAAAAACAACCACAACAGAAAGGTCTGATGGATATCAATATCCCTCAATCTTTAGTTCCCATCCCACTAACCTGTACCTCCCCAACCTCATCTTCCCTCAGTCACTGCATGCCAGGCACACTGCCCCTCCGTGCTTTTGGTCAAATGCCCCAAGAACACTATAGTAGCTTCAAAGCCTCTACACGTGTCTCTACATGGCTTGGAAGGTTTTACACACAGGTGTGATTCACTCTTTCACTTCATTCAGTTCTTCATTCAAATGTTACCTCTTAGAAAGGCCATCCTTAACCACACTATATAAAAGAGCACACCACTCTCTTTCATTCTATACCCCCTTACCCTGCTTTATTTCACTTTACAATATTTATCATTGTGATATTATTTTATGTGGATGTGTATTTGCATTTTTATTGCCAATTTCATCTGCTAATAATGCCCATGAGTTCAGAGACTTAGGTTGGTTCTTGTTGTTTCTTAGAACAGTGTCTGGCACCTAGTTGATGCCCAATAAATAGTTAACAGATGAAAACTAAATAAATGAACTATCAATAATGAAAAGTTCTTTTGCTCACCACAATCTCTTCTTTTTTTTTTTTTTTTTTTTGGTGGTATGTGGGCCTCTCACTGTTGTGGCCTCTCCCGTTGCGGAGCACAGGCTCCGAACGCGCAGGCCCAGCGGCCATGGCTCACGGGCCCAGGGAGCTCCGCGGCACGTGGGATCCTCCCGGGCCGGGGCACGAACCCGCGTCCCCTGCATCGGCAGACGGACTCGCAACCACTGCGCCACCAGGGAAGCCCCAATCTCTTCTTTGACTACATTAGAATTAAAGACATCTATACATCAAAATACAACATAAGCTAAGCTAAAAGAGAAGATACCGACTGGAAGATATCTGAAATGCGTATAACTGACAAAAACAATAGTATCCATAATATGTAAAAACTACAAATGATAAAAGACAAACTACCCACAGAAAAATGAACAAAAAGTTCACAAAAGAGTAAACCATATTGGCCAGTATATGCCTTAAAGAGAAAGGCATTCTAACCCTAACCTCACTAGAAATTAGGAGAAAGAAATGGAGCCAGAGGGCTTCCCTGAGGGCTTCCCTTCCCTGGTGGCGCAGTGGTTGAAAATCTGCCTGCCGATGCAGGGGACACGGGTTCGTGCCCCGGTCTGGGAAGATCCCACATGCCGCAGAGCGGCTGGGCCCTTGAGCCATGGTCACCTAGCCTCTGCGTCCGGAGCCTGTGCTCTGCAACGGGAGAGGACACAACAGTGAGAGGCCCGCATACCGGAAAAAAAAAATCTTTTAGTAAGTATTTCTATAGGTACCTGTCTATATAACATTAGAAAATAATTATGCATGTCCTTGCATTCTTATATAAAAATTATTAAACATTATACACAACTTTCTTTAGCTAACTCAGGGTTATCATAAATATTCAATATTGTATTCTACTATAGCACACAACCATATTCTGCATATACTTTTTCATTATACTATTTCACCATGAGCTGTTAAAACTCACTGCTCTCACATTGCTTGCCTCCAACATTTCTATATATTTTCTAAATTGGTTACTTCTAATCTAGTAGGAAAAGAGAAAATAGAGTTTCATTAAATTGTGTTTAATTTTTTTATAAAGTAGGCATGAAATGACATCATGTCTGGAATTTTCTTTAAAATACTCCAGCAACACAAGCATGCCAACATAAAAGAGTAAATGAAGCAACACTGGCAAAACATTAATAACTGTTGAGGCTGTGTGATGAATACATGGGAGTTCATTGTATTATTCTATTTTGTTTATCTTTGTAAATTTCTTTAATAAGAAAGTTATTAAAAGAAAACTTTCTTTAAAGAAAAATGCTAGCTAATAAATATTAAAGGAAAAATGTAATTAAATTATCACCACTTTGCCACTGTAACGTAATGACTAATTCAGGCAGGGATCATGCTGATGATCCTTTATGCATGCTAAAGCCATTGAGTAAAAAGGTGTTGGAGATCAAGATATTCAGGTGGTCTCAAAGTATCACCCCACAGTTTACTTATTGATTTCTTTTGTGTCTGTGTGGTTATTAGTATCAATTTTCTTTTCTTTTTAAAATTGAGGTAGCATTGGTTTACAACATTACATAAGTTTCATGTGTATATTATATTTCTACTTCTATATACACTACAGCATGCTCACTACCAGAAACTGAGTTTCCTTTCATTACCATACAGTTGATCACCTTTATCCATTTAGCTCTCCTCCTCCCAGCCCCTTCCCCTCTGGTAACCACTACTCTGTTCTTTGTATCTATGTGTTTCTTCTTGTTTGCTTTGGTTTGTTCATTTATTTTGTTTGTTTTCTTGTTTTTTATATTCTGGAGATTCCTCAAAAATTAAGAATAGACCTACCACATGATCCAGCTATTCCATGTATGGGCATTTATCCAAGTAAATGAAAACACTTATTCAGAATGATATATTCACCTCTATGCTCACCACAGCATGATTTACAATAGCCATGATATAAAAAGAACCTAAGTGCCCACCAATGGAAGAAGGGAAAAAGAAGATGTAGGATACACACACACACGCGCGCACACACACACACACACACACACACACACACACACACACACACACACAATAGAATACTAATTATTAATTCATAAGGGAAAGGTACCTTTACAGAGGAGAAATGTACCTTTTGAGGCAGACATTATCTAAGTGATCAGTGATATTCAACATCATCAATAGTGGGTCCATGCTGTCATTATTTACTTTCTAATGTTATGAAAATATACAATATCACCTATGTAGTAATCTTACCAAAAATGTTTAATCTGAATTTAATAATGAAGAAACAATCAGAAAAATCTAGTTTGTATATTTTTTACAAAGTAACTGGTCTGAACTCCTCAAAATGTTAATGTTGTGGTTGAATATTGAATCAGTCAAAAGCAATAACTATAAAGCCCATTATTAGAATAATTAGGGATATTCAAATACAGTAGATAATATTTTTTACACATTTAAATTTCTTGGTTGTTGTAATAATTTTGTGGTTATGCAGGACAAACTTCATGTGCTTTGGGGACACATGATGCTGAAGTACTAGGGGTAAAGTTTCATGATATCAGCAACTTACTTTGTTTTTTTAAATTAAATTTTATTGGAGTATAGTTGATTTACAATGTTGTATTACTTTCTACTGTATAGCAAAGCCAATCAGCTATACATATACATATATCCCCTCTTTTGGGGATTTCCATCACATTTAGGTCACCACACAGCACTGAGTAGAGTTCCCTAAGCTATATAGTAAGTTTTCAATAGTTACCTATTTTAGACATAGTATCAATATTGTATATATGTCAATCCCAATCTCCCAATTCATCTGACCTGACCCCCCTTCCCCCTTGGTATCCATACCTTGCTTCTCTACGTATGTGTCTTTATTTATGTCCTGCAAATAAGATCATCTCTACCATTTTTTTTAGATTCCACATATATGCATTAGTATACAATATTTGTTTTTCTCTTTCTGACTTACTTCACTCTGTATGACAGTCTATAGGTCCATCCACGTCTCTACAAATAACCCAATTTCGTTCCTTAATATGGCTGAGTAATATTCTATTGTATATATGCACAACATCTTCTTTATCCATTCCTCTGTTGATGGACATTTAGGTTGCTTCCATGTCCAGGCTTTTGTAAATAGTGCTGCAATGAATATTGGGGTGCATGTATCTTTCTGAATTATGGTTTGCTCAGGGTATATGTCCAGTAGTGGGACTGCTGGGTCATATGGTAGTTCTATTTTTAATTTTTTAAGGAAACTCCATACAGTTCTCCATAGTGGCTGTATCCATTTACACTCCCACCAACAGTGCAAGAGGATTCCCTTTCCTCCACACCTTCTCCAGCATTTATTGTTTATAGATTTTTTAATGAGAGCTATTCTGATGGGTGTGAGGTGATACTTCATTGCAGTTTTGATTTGCATATCTCTAATAAGTAGTGATGTTGAGCATCTTTTCATGAGTTTGTTGGCCATCTGTATGTCTTCTTTGGAGAAATGTCTATTTAAGTCTTCTGCTAAGTTTTTTATTGGGTGATTTGGTTTTTTGATATTCAGCTGGATGAGCTGTCTGTGTACTTTGGAGATTAATCCTTTGTCAGTTGTATCATTTGCAAATATTTTCTCCCATTCTGAGGGTTGTCTTTTCGTCTCCTTTATGGTTTCTTTTGCTGTGCAAAAGCTTTTAAGTTTCATTAGGTCCCATTTGTTTATTTTTGTTTTTATTCCCATTACTCTAGGAGGTGGGTCAAAAAGGATCTTGCTGTGATTTATGTCAAAGAGTGTTCTGCCTATGTTTTCCTCTAAAAGTTTTATAGTGTCTGGCCTTACATTCAGGTCTTTAATCCATTTTGAGCTTATTTTTCTGTATGGTATTAGGGAGTGTTCTAATTTCATACTTTTACATGTACCTGTCCAGTTTTCCCAGCACCACTTATTGAAGAGGCTGTCTTTATCCATTGTATATTCTTGCCTACTTTGTCATAGATTAGGTGACCATAGGTGCGTGAGTTTACCTCTGGGATCTCTATTCTGTTCTGTTGATCCATGTGTCTGTTTTTGTGCCAATACCATACTGATTTGATGACTGTAGCTTTGTTGTATAGTCTGAAGTTAGGAAGCCTGATTCCTCCAGTTCTGTTTTTCGTTCTCAAGATTGCTTTGACTATTCGAGGTCTTCTGTGTTTCCATACATACTGTAAAATTTTTTATTACAATTCTGTGAAAAATGCCATTGGTAGTTTGATAGGGATTGCATTGAATCTGTAGATTGCTTTAGGTAGTATGGTCATTTTCACAATATTGATTCTTCCAATCCAAGAACATGTTATATTTCTCCATCTGTTTGTGTCATCTTTGATTTCTTTCATCAGTGTCTTATAGTTTTTCTGCATACAAGTCTTTTGCCTCCTTAGGTAGGTTTATTCCTAGGTATTTTACTCCTTTTGTTGCAGTGGTAAATGGGATTGTTTCCTTAATTTCTCTTTCTGATCTTTCATTGTTAGTGTATAGTAATGGAAGATTTCTGTGTATACATTTTTTATCCTGCAACTTTACTAAATTCATTGATTAGCTCTAGTAGTTTTCTGGTGGCATCTTTAGGATTCTCTATGTATAGTGTCATGTCATCTGCAAACAGTGACAGTTTTACTTCTTCTTTTCCAATTTGGATTTCTTTTGTTTCTTATTCTTCCCTGATTGCTGTGGCTAGGACTTCCAAGACTATGCTGAATAATAGTGGCAAGAGTGGACACCATTGTCTTGTTTCTGATCTTAGAAGAAATACTTTCAGTTTTTCACCATTGTGAATGATGTCTTCTGTGGGTTTGTCATATATGGCCTTTATTATGTTGAGTTAGGTTCCCACTATGCCCACTTTCTGGAGTGTTTTTATCATAAATGTGTGTTGAAGTTTTTCAAAAGCTTTTTCTGTATCTATTGAAATGATCATATGTTTTTGTTCTTCAGTTTGTTAATATGGTGTATGACATTGATTGATTTGCATATATTGAAGAATACTTGCATCCCTGGAATAAATCCCACTTGATCACGGTGTATGATGCTTTTAATGTGTTGTTGGATTCAGTCTGCTAGTATTTTGTTGATGATTTTTGCATCTATGTTCATCAGTGATATTGGCCTGTAATTTCTTTTTTTGTGATAACCTTGTCTGATTTTGGTATCAAGGTGACGGAGGTCTCGTGGAATGAGTCTGGGAGTGTTTCTCCCTCTGCAATTTTTTGGAAGAGTTTGAGAAGGATAGGTGTTAGCTCTTCTCTAAACGTTTGATAGAATTCACCTGTGAAGCCATCTGGTCCTGGGTTTTCTTTTGTTGGAAGATTCTTAATCACAGTTTCAATTTCATTACTTTGATTGGTCTGTTTATATGTTCTATTTCTTCCTGATTCCATCTTGGAAGCTTGCACTTTTCTAAGAATTTGTCCATTTCTTCCAGGTTTTCTATTTCATTGGCATTGAGCTGCTTGTAGTAGTCTCTTATGTTCTTTGTATTTCTGCAGTGTCCGTTGTAACTTCTCCTTTTTCATTTCTAATTTTATTGATTTGAGTCCTCTCTTTTTTTTTCTTGATGAGTCTGACTAAAGGTTTATCAATTTTGTTTATCTTCTCAAACAACCAGCTTTTAGTTTTATTGATATTTGCTATTGTTTTCTTCATCTCTATTTTATTTATTTCTGCTCTGATCTTTATGATTTCTTTCCTCCTACTAATTTTGGGTTTTGTTTTTTCTTCTTTCTCTAGTTGCTTTAGGTGTAAGGTTATGTTGTTTATTTGAAATTTTTCATGTTTCTTGAGGTAGGATTGTATTGCTGTAAAATTCCCTCTTAGAACTGCTTTTGCTGCATCCCATAGGTTTTGGGTCATTGTGTTTTCATTGTCATTTGTTTCTAGGTATTTTTTGATTTCCTGTTTGATTTCTTCAGTGATCTGTTGGTTATTTAGTAGCAAATTGTTTAGTCTCCATTTGTTTGTGTTTTTTACAGTTTTTTTTTCTGTAATTGATTTCTAATCTCATAGCCTTTTGGTTAGAAAAGATGCTTGATATGATTTCAATTTTCTTAAATGTACTGAGGCTTGATTTGTGACCCAAGATATGATCTATCCTCAAGCATATTCTGTGTGCACTTGAGAAGAAAGTGTATTCTACTCCTTTTGGATAGAACGTCCTATACATATGAATTATGTCTATCTTGTCTAATATGTCATTTAAGGCTTGTGTTTCCTTATTAATTTTCTGTCTGGATGATCTGTCCATTGGTGTAAGTGGGGTGTTAAAGACCCCCACTGTTACTGTGTTACTGTTGATTGCCCCTTTTATGGTTGCTAGCACTTGCCTTATGTATTGAGGTGCTCCTGTGTTGGGTGCATAAATATTTATAATTGTTATATCTTCTTCCTGGATTGATCCCTTGACCATTATGTAGTGTCCTTCCTTGTCTCTTGTAAGAGTCCTTATTTTTAAATATATTTCGTCTGATATGAGTATTTCTACTACAGCTTCTTTTGATTTCCATTTGCATGGAATATCTTTTTTCTATCCCCTCATTTTCAGTCTGTGTGTGTCCCTAGGTCTAAAGTGGGTCTCTTGTAGACAGCATATATATGGGTCTTGTTTCTGTATCCATTCAGCCAGTCTGTGTCTTTTGGTTGGAGCATTTAATCCATTTATATTTAAGGTAATTATCAATATGTATGTTCCTATTACCATTTTCTTAGTTTTTTTACATTTGTTTTTGTAAGCCTTTGTTCTTCTCTTGTGTTTCCCACCTAGAAAAGTTCCTTTAGCATTTGTTGTAAAGCTGGTTTGGTGGTGCTGAATTCTCTAACTTTTGCTTGTATGTAAAGCTTTTGATTTCTCCATCAAATCTGAATGAGATCCTTGCTGGATTGCATAACCTTTGTTGTAGGTTTGTCCCTTTCATTACTTCAAATATATCCTGCCACTCCCTTCTGGCCTGCAGAGTTTCTGCTGAAAAGTCAGCTGACAACCTTATGGGGATTCTCTTGAATATTTTTTATTGCTTTTCCCTTGCTGCTTTTAATATTTTGTCTTTGTGTTTATATTTTTTTAGTTTGATTAATATGTGTCTCAGTGTGTTTCTCCTTGGGTTTATCCTGTATGGGACTCTCTGTTCTTCCTGGACTTAGGTGGCTATTTCCTTTCCCATGTTAGGGAAGTTTTCAACTATAAGCTCTTCAAATATTTTCTCAGACCTTTTCTCTTTCTCTTCTTCTTCTGGGACCCCTATAATTCAAATATTGGTGCATTTAAGAGGTCTCTGAGACTGTCCTCATTTCTTTTCATTCTTTTTTCTTTATTCTGCTCTGTGGCAGTTATTTCCATCAATTTATCTTCCAGCTCACTTATCCGTTCTTCTGCCTCAATTGTTCTGCCATTGATTCCTTCTAGTGTATTTTTCATTTCAGTTATTGTATTGTTCATCTCTGTTTGTTTGTTCTTTAATTCTTGTAGGTCTTTGTTAGACATTTCTTGCATCTTCTTGATCCTTGCCTCCATTCTTTTTTCGACGTCCTGGATCATCTTTACTATCATTACTCTGAATACTTTTTCAGATAGATTGGCTTATTTCTTATTCATCTATTTGTTCTTGGGGGTTTTTACTTTGCTCCTTTGTCTAAAATATATTTCTCTTTCTTCTAATTTTGTCTAACTTACTGTGTTTGAGGTCTCCTTTCCACATCCTGCAGGGTCATTGTTCTTCTTGCTTCATGTGTCTGCCCCCAGGGGCTGAGGTTGGTCCAGTGGCTTGTGTAGGCTTCCTGGTAGGAGAGACTGGTGTCTGTGCTCTGGTGGGTGGAGATGGATCTTGTCGTTCTGATGGGCAGGGTCACGTCAGGTAGTGTGTTTTGGGGTGTCTGTAAGCTTAGTTCGACTTTAGGCAGCCTTTCTGCTAATGGGTGGGGTTGTGTTCCTCTCTTGCTTGTTGTTTGGAATGAGGTGTCCAGCACTGGAGACTGCAGGCAGTTGAGGGGCCGGGTCTTGGAATCGAGATGGAGACTTCCTGGAGAGCTCTTGCCAATTAATATTCCCTGGAGCCAAGAATTCTCTGGCAATCCAACATCCTAGGCTCAACACTCCCACCCCAGAGGCTCAGGCCTGACCCCTGGCTGGGGAACTAAGATGCCTCAAGCCACAGGGTGTGGGAAAAAAAAAAAGAGGAGGGAAGAAAACAAAGAGAGTAACAGAACTCAAGACTAATAGCAATGACAAAAACAAACAAACAGTAACAGCAACAGTTTAAAAAAAGAAATAAACAGACAAATAAAACCAAAGACAAATGGTAAAAGCAAAACCAAACAAAAACTAACAAACACACACATACGAAAAAAGAAACAAAAACAAAGATAACAAAAAACAAGAGAACAACCAGACAAATAAATGAACCCAAAAATGAAACCAAACAATTAAAAACAAAACTAACAAAAGCAGAAAACATAACAAATGCAGAATGCAAACTAAAAAAAAGCAAAGAAAACATAAAACAGGCACAAAAAGAATTTAAAAAATTAAAAACACAGCAAAACAAGGAGAAAACAGAAAACAATGAAAAGTAAAGTAAAAATAGAAAAATTTTAAAAATGAAAAATATATTAAAATTTTTTTAATTTTTAAATAATTTTTTTTAAAAAATAATGAAACAACAAGAAAAAAACATAAAAAGCTTATAGTAATAAGAATATTTTTCTGGGGCCTCCTCTATCAGTGTCCTTTCCCCCACCGTGAGTCATGGCCAACCTCTGCCTCCCCAAGAGGCCCTCCAATACCTTTAGGTAGGTCTCTGGAACTGCTGTGGGCACTGTGGGGGCAGGTCAGACTGTGACCTGGACCAATTCTTGCATATACTTTCCCCTACTGACCAGTCTCAGTTGTGGGAACACTTGTTGTCCATTCAGATATTCCATATACACAAGGTTTTCCAAGCTGATAACGGATTTAATCTGCAGCTTGTGCAGCTGCATGGAAAGATTTTTGTTCCTCTTCTTTAGTTGCCCTGCCCCTGGGGCTCCGCTGTGGTTCTACCCCCACCTCTGCATGTGGGCCACCCACAGGGGTCTGCTCCTGAGGCTGCCCTGGAGTACTCGGGCCTGCCTCAGTGAGGACAGGGCGCAGAGGTGGCACAGCTGCCGGGGTCCCAGGAGCCCTGGTGGTGACAGGTGCATAGTGGGGGTCAGCAGCCACGAGAGATCCAGCCCTGCTGGTGAAAAGGTGTGCGGGAAAGCTGGCAGCCACAGGTGAGAGGTGCAGTCCTAGCAGGAGCCTTTCTTAGCATGGCCCTGGTGGCAGCCTTTCATAGTGCCTGGCAACAGGCACAAGAAGGTCAGCCCCAGTAGGGGTTGTTTCTGGCACCCGGCAGCAGGTGCATGTGTGCCAGTCTTGGTGGGACCCTTCTCTAGCACCTGGGGTGGCAGGGGCCAGTGAGTTGGGAGAGAGAAGCTGCAATGGTGCCTCCACCTCTTGCATATCACTCAACAACATTGCCTTGCTTCTGTGGCAGCCCAGGCCTCCTCCATAGGTATTCCTGGTTGTGGATTACCTCCCTGCCAACACTTCAGGCTGTCCGCTTGCAGCCAATGGCAGTCTTTGCTCTGGGTTTGCTCTCCAATACCCACATTCCAGCTCCCACCCCCCATGCACACTGGTGGACACACATCTCAGTCTGGGACACACAAGGTTGTGGTACGAACCATCTGTGTAGGTCACACTCTGTCCTGTCTGCCACAGACCAGCTGTTTCACCCTCCTCCAACAGCCTCAGATGTTACCCTTCTGTCCCAACTGCTTTCCCCTTCAGTGAGGGAGCTTCCCTGGATGCAGGAACCTCTTCTCTTCCTCAGTTCCCACCCAGGGGCACAGAACCCATCCTGCTTCCTCTCCTCTTTCTTTTGTCCTACCCAGTTACTCAGGGATCCTTCCAGTCCTTTCCAGTGTCCAAGGTCTTCTGCTAGTGTTCAGCCAGTGCTCTGTGAGAATTGTTCCATCTATAGATGTATTCTTGATGCATTTGTGGAGAGAGATGAACTCCACATCCTCCTATTCCTCCACCATCTTGAAAAACCCCAGCAATTTAATTTGAAAGGGTTCCAAATGTGTGTGTGTATGTGCGCATGCGCATGTATGTGTCTGTCTGTGTCTATTTAAAGAAAGAAAAGGAGAAAGCAAATATGGCAAAATGTTAACAATTGGTGAATCTAGGTGAGACATATTATATGGGTACTCATTATTCTATTCTTTCAACTTTTCAGCAGGTTTTTTTTTTAATTAAAAGGTTTGTGAAATGTATGAAAAGGAGAAATAGTAAAAAAATAAGTAGGTTTATGAGAGCATAGTATCTCCTTTAAGAGCAAAGTGTATGGAGACCAGTTTTTTGTAATTTTTAACTCTATCCTAGAGAAATTACTGAAAATAAATGAGCATCATTATATTTAAAAATTATGGCAAATTTTATTTAAAGTTCAGTAACAAAAATATCTAATTTCCTTTAACTACCTCATAAAATTAAAATTGATAATTCCAAGCTACTAAAGTCATAATTCTAATAATGAAGATAGTCAATTGCTTTGCTATCTGATATCCATATTATACTTTTATTATTTTGCTTAAAATATCATGTCTATAAGTACCATAGAAATTAATCACCTATTCATCCTCTTTGATGTTTCAGATTAGGGAACAAAAATCTAGAAACATAAAATGATTTGCCTAAACTCACCCAGATCTCCTTAGTCTCATTTTTTCTGTTACAACACACTACCCATTAGCATTTTAGCATTATTTGTACATTAAATCAAGGTCAACTTTTTCTTTAAGAGGAATATTTATGATCACAAATCAACTCATTTTAAATCTATTAAGAATAAAAGATGTTAAATCTAATCTTGGAAGTCATTTCTTGACCCTGTATCTGTACCTATATAATTGAAATCTGCATTATAATGTATCTGCATTAGTTGTTTAAGAAATAAATGGTTTGTCTTCAAGGACCGGCACATAATTACTCTGTATATTAATATCAGCAGGACACGAGTTCATATGACATCTGAGGAAATTACATTTCATTTGTTCAGGGGGTGAAGCGAAACAGAAATGGCAATTCATTGGATATATTTGAGAATGTGTTCCTTTGAGATTAAAAAGAAAGTCATATAAGCATTAAGAAAAAGTAAAAGTTATTGAATATTTATTAGAAGTAAGAAAACAATTGAGAAATAAAAATCTAATGCATATTTGGAATGAAATTCAGTTTCTTATTGAGCAGGCAAAGAACTAACTAATAATTTGTTTAAACGAATTAGTACTTGAGTCCTCAGGAAGGAAATTATATATGTATATGGTAGATAGTCCTCAAACCAATATTTAATCTGAAAAATTCTCCAGGTAATTTACTTCAGGGACTATTGCCTAAATCAGAGATTCAAGTCACACATTTAATGAGAAAATCTGAAGTGTAACAGGTTTGTTATGTAAAAGCCGTGGGAGCACATTAAGGAAAACAGATGGAAAGTAAAAGTGAAAATGTGTGCAATTAGAATCAGATAATATTAAAGTGGCCCTCATTTGGCACTGATTCTCTTTCATTGATTTGATTTCATTCTAAATATTGGGTTTTCTCTGCCATTAGTAGTATAAAAATATTTTTTCTACTTGATAGTGTTAAGAGAGATTGCAAAATTGGCCTAAATTATAACTGTAACTTCATTCATTTATGCATTAGATTCTAATGTAATAAATATTCTGAAATGAGATTTCAACATTCCTGATGATATATCACACATAGAAGAATTATTGCATTTCATAGAGCTGAAGATATGCTAAGATAAATGACATGATTTTCATTCTGAATAGTTGAAACGAGAACTAAAAAGGGGCCAGATTCTTACAGAGTAAGGACATTTTCAAAGCTACTTTTGTTGAGGATTAGTACAAAGTATCATTTGCTCTAATGAGAACTGTGGAGTTTCATTCTTCCCACATTTGAAGAGTGTGTATGATCAAGGCCACAGGGTTATGGAGACAAAAATGTGATTTATACTAAAATGTAGTGACTACCATGTGCTATATCACCACTGCCTCAAGCAGTCTTATGTTGATAAATTTTACACCCATCAGAATAAGGAGAAAAGAAGCACACTCTCTATGACACATTTTAGTTTCAAACTGATAAACCCAGCAGAACCAAAGAATTGTCACAAAGCATTTTGATAACCTTTCTTCATAAAACATTTTACCCATTTGGGAAATAAAGAGCTGCTTTTTGAGTTGGTATAATAGTTTATTTCTGACAGAAGGTGAAAGTATTTAAATGCCTCCACTTTTGGTATTCAGAGATGAGCAAATAAGCTAAAGAATAAAGATAGGCAAACAACCTCATTTTTTAAAAGCAAATATGTCTAAATTTGGTCTCAAATTCTGAATATTTCATGATTCCACTGTGAAGCCTTTGCAGTAATGTAACAGAACTTCCAAATTATATAATAGAAAGTATAACCAGAAAATACTTATTTAAAAATATGCATACATTGCTATAAATATATATATACATATCTATATCAGTAGGAATACTTGCTGGAAAATGTAGGCATTCAGTAAATTGTACTTGCCCTTATTCAGATTATTTGTATTTATTATAATAACTTTGTATTTTAATTGTTCTCATGTTTTATGTAAACACAAGTAATTATGTCTCTACGTGGATATCCATATACCCAAAAGCACTAAAAAGTCATTGCAATAAATAAGATGGAGGTTTAGGTGGAATTAGAATTTTTTCTTTGCTTTTAACTTGTTCTAGAATCATTATCAACACATCCCTAATGTAGTGTTAGAAAATGTGGTAGAAGATAAGCTAAATAATCTAATATATTTGAAAAACACTTGATATATTGTCTCAGCTTGTGTCCCCAAGGGAGATTCTAATTTAATCACTTGAACTAAAATCACTATGTGCAACTAGCTCAGAGGCTAGTTGTTCAAAGGAAATAAACCTTTTTTTTTTAGAGTAGACCTTTCTAAATGCTGAAGAGGTTTGATTTAGTGGTTAGTTCTAAGCTTCAAATTGTGGAGACCTAAGTATATAGCCGAGGGATGGTAAAGTACTTGCTACAGAACAGAGATAAATGTTAAGTTGGCAAATAAGTAGTCCAGCTGGCTTATCTTTTTCACAGAGAATAACATTTCATCTTCAACGAAAACATTATGAATTGTTAATTGTCAAATCCACAAGTTCCAATGTTTGTTTCATTTCCAAAGCTGTTTGGTGTGGTGTTGACATGGCAGACAGTCTCCACATTTGGAGGAGAGGATGAAATGAGAAGTATGAAGATATCTTCCTGAGCATTATATAGAGTTTGAGCTTTTCTACTTTTTGTGCTGAGCACTATGCTAGACATGTTACATGCTTTATTTCGTTAAATCCTCACAGGAACCTTTGAAAGACTGGGTTCTGAGCCTCAGAGAGTTTGAGTTTAGGAAAAATCATACAGCTAGTTATTTGTAGAGTTGAGACAAGAAAACAGGTGTACTCAAAGTATCTAGTAAACAGTGGATCTAGTATCTAAACCCAGATCTGTTCCTTTTAGGCACCTCATCAAGTGGAGAGGGCAGAGATTTTGGATACTATCAGAGGTAGAATTTCCAAGTAACTTGTTAATGGCAAAACAGACCTTAGAACCCTAAGCTCTGTACTCATTATTCTAGATAGTAACAGATACAAATTTAGTTAAGGAAAATAAGACATTCTAGATAGAATATAGGTATTTATGTTAAAGTTTACAGTGGATGGTCAGTAACCTTGATTTACAGTTCCTTAGCTCTCCTAACTTGAGAAATTAACCTAATGGCTCCAAACTTTAGGTACCATGTTTTTAAAAATGAAGATAATAACTAATTGGCACACATTCTTAAGCAAGTTGTTTTAATTACCATATTAGAAAAATGAAAGAATTTGGAAAACTGTCAGTTCCAGTAGAATTTAAACATAGTTATCATATAACCCAGCAATTCCAGTCCTAGATATATACCCAAGGAAAGTGAAAATATAGGTTTGCACAAAAATGTGTACATGGATATTCATAGCAGCATTATTCATAATAGCCAAAAAGTGAAAACAACCCAAATGTCCATCATATAATGAATGGATAAACTGTGGTATATCTAAACAATGGAGTACTGTTTGGTAATAAAAAGGAATAAAGTATTGATACATGTTGTAATATGAATGAACCCTGAAAACATTATGCGAGGTGAAAGAAGCCAATCATAAAAGGCCACATATTGTATGAGTCTATTAATATAAAATGTTCAGAATAGGCAAATACACAGAGACAAAAGTAAATGAGTATTTGTCAAGGAATGGTGAGAGGGGAGATTGGGAGGTACAGGCTTTGTTTTGGGGGTGATGTAAATATTCTGGAAGTAGGTAGTGGTGACAGTTACACAACTCTGTGAATATAATTTAAAAATATTGAACTGTAAACTTTAAAAGGTTAAATTGTATAGTGTGTGAATTATATCTCAACAAAGCTGTTAAAAAAAGAAAAGTCAAAACATTCTGTGAACTAGAAATAGCTGTAAATTTCAACTATCATTACAACTACTAGAGCAATGATAGAAGAGTAGATGGTTTATAAAGTCAAACTATCTCTGCTCTTCTAATGGCATCTGGATTTTAACCTGCCTAATATATCCACTGCTAATACTAGCAATGGAACCAAGCCTCCCTAAATACTTTTTACCAGGTGAAGCTCATCCTGCAAATCACTGCTGAGAACATATTTCTTATTTACTACTGCTCAGTAAAGAAACTGATTGCAACGAAGCACATAGATGACTTGTAGGCATGGCTCCACTACCAAGGAGGCAACTGATTAGTAATGAATCTAAGTGGTTATGTACCTAAGCAACATAGACATTTCAAAACACATCAATTTGGGGGCTTCCCTGGTGGCGCAGTGGTTGGGAGTCCGCCTGCCGGTGTGGGGGACGCGGGTTCGTGCCCTGGTCTGGGAGGATCCCACATGCCGCGGAGCGGCTGGGCCCGTGAGCCATGGCCGCTGAGCCTGCGTGTCCGGAGCCTGTGCTCCGCAATGGGAGAGGCCACAACGGTGGGAGGCCCGCGTACCGAAAAAGAAAAAAAAAAAAAAAAAACACATCAATTTGATAGAAGGAAAAGTTAAAAAGTATAGATTGTATAATCAGGTTCTCCAAAACCAAGGGAAATCGGGTTGAGTGTTAAATATAGCAGTGTTCCTAGAATGTTAATTAGGGTTTGATCATGTGTGTGAAGTAGAAACTTAAAATTCATTCACTCAGCCAAGCCAAAATATTCAGGGTTAGGTGGGTTGCTTCTAGTGCTTTCAGTTTGCCGGACAAGGAACAGCTAGCCCACAGGTTGGATTACATCCTCTCAGGGCTAGTAAACCAGACATGCATAATCAGACATTAACTGCAGTGCTAATGTGTTCCTCTGGGCTGAAAATAATAAAGCTCATTTTTGTACAGCAGTTCATCAAAAGGTATTAGAAAAATAATCAGGGGCTGGTATGCTTTTAATTGACCAGAATGTTTCTCAGTAGCAACATGTTCCCTCTTTAACAAATTATAATTTTCTGACTCTTCATGTGGTTATTCTTTGCCGGTTTTATTGATATTATTCCCTCATACCAAATTCACCAGCCCTTCTGCTCTCAACATTAAAAGGTTTCATCTCGGAGATAAACATCAAATGATCCCCAATTGCAGTTAATTGCAACAAAGTCATACTTTCCTTACTCAAGGAGAAAAAAATCCTTTTGAATATGAGTGTTACTATTCATGAAGTCATTGAAGCAGTGTGTCCAGCTAAGCATAAGCAAAATATATTATGCATTCAGGCCCTTTTATTTCCAAAGGCAGAGTAAAATTTAAAAAGGAAATCAACACCACAGTCTTCTAGAAGGATACCAAATAACTGCAAAATTCAACTTATTGTGACAAGCACGAAAATACAAAATTTTTAAAATTGTTGACATAAGTGTATTTTCTAAGGTCAGAGTGATGATAATGACAACAAAGTGCTATAAAAGTATTTTACTGCTTCTGAGCATCTCTGTGTTATATGAAGAATTAAGAAACACAGCTCATAAACCCACAAAGCCCCTCAAAATGAAAAAAGAAATGTTATACAGTTCAGTAGCCCAATCATTTTGTTTCTTAGATGAATCTTAGAGAGACTGTATTTTACTAAATTAAAATAACATAATAATTACAATGCTTACTATTGATATATGCCAAGCATTGTTTTCAATGTCTTAGATGAATTAATGTAATCTTTACAACAACCTCATGAGGTAAATAGTAGTTTAAAAATGAGGAAATTGATGCATAGAGAGGTAACTAACTTACCAAAGTCACACAGCCAGAGAACCATAATTCAAATCTGGACAACTTGGCTCCAGAGTCTTCATACTTGACTATTATGCTACACTGCCACTGTATCACTAGATAACTACCTGACAAATGCTGCTTTCTATCTCAACTGTATCAATGTTAACTCTGAAATTTAAAAATGTTCCAATGGTATATGGCAGCTTTTGATTCTATATGGATGGTAGTCAAGAATGGAATCTGTGCCATCAGTGATTGCTAGTTAAGCTATAAATGTGATGTTTAGGTGACATATGAGACAATTCCCTGAGCTCACCATGCCGTGATTTGGTTGACTTTATTCTCTTCTTCCTAATGGAATGCTATACCATTCATATCCTACTTATATGTCACCTAGATTCAACAGGTTTCACTGGAAAATATAATGAGACTATGGATCACATACCCACTGCCAACCATGTTTGTTTTAGATTCAATAAATCATGTGCTATCTCAAAAAAATAGAATAATTCCTTTCTTTTCAGTACACCCATTAGTATGGATTTTTAAAAAAATGCTCATTGGAACATCAGCAGGTATAGGTTTATCATACTGGCACTAGAAGCAGAGTCCAGGCAAGGTCATTAGGGTGGTGACTGAGCTGGCTCTTCTTTACTTTAACTCTATCTAAATTCTGGCTTATGTCAATAATATAGTAGGGGCTCAGCAGATACGTTGGTGATGTGAGATTTGGAATATTTGATTACAACACTTTACTCTGCATAGTTTGTAAATAATAACACTGAATTGGAAAGCATAGTTGACTAATTCAGTCAAAAGCATTAGTATGCTTCTCAGACAATATATAAAAATCACTGAGGCCTGATATATTCTATTATACTTTGACCTCGCTTCCTCCCATGCTCCCTCATGTATATAACAAGTAGTATAGCCCATGAATAAGGGCATAGTTTATGGAATCAGCCAATCCAACTTCAAATTCTGCTACTTAACAGCTTTGTGACTTTGAACAAGCCACTTAGTCTATTTGTATCTCCATTTCTTGAAATGCTAATGACAATATTATATGTCTCATTCCTGGGGTTGTGAACATTAAATAATATTGCAAATATTCTTAACAGAGTGCCTGGTACATGCTAAGTGTTCAATTAATATTAGCTACTATTATTACTATTATGTGTGATCAAGGATGGTTTATATGAACATGCACAAGGGTGACCTAAACTTCCTACCCTTGTTAACCCATCAGAAAAGATACATCACTAAGGTTCTCAAAGACATGTCATGCAAGATACACTCAGGGAGATATACAGCACCAAGTGTAGACATTTGTGACTAGAAATGAGGGAATACACAGAGATGCTGGTTGCTGCATTCTTGACCATCCCCAAAAAGAAAACATAATGCAGTAGAAAATAGCATGAGCAGACTCATGTCAAAATCCAAGGTTTGAAACTCACAGAGCAGTATGATGATCAAATAGCAAATTAGTTAAGCCTTAATTAAAAGATAGAAATATCTAATTCACAAAAACATTCTGAGAATGATATAGTATATATAAAATGCCTAGTACCATGCTCAGAATTCAGCAGAACTCAGGAAATGTTTGATCACTTTTCCTAATTTCATAGATAGATATGGTCTGACTACAAAGATGATGTTTTCCTCCAGCCTGCTAGAAGCTAGGGTTATTGATTCCATAAGCAGTATGTCTTCTCTTCCTCCCTCTTTGCCAATATTTCCCATCTCCTGGAATGAAAATATCCTTGAAGTAGAAACTGGAAACTCAGTGAGTGATTTCCTTACCCACATAAGAAGTGAGAAAAGCATAACTCTAGCTCATCATGAGGGCTGAACAACTGTAACTCCACAGCTGCTTATGAATTAAAGACATTTCTTAATCTCCTACTGCTACCAATTCCCCAATCTTGGTACGCCTTCCACTCAGAGGCTAAGAAAAAAGAAGGATTAAAAAGAAAACTTTTTTTCCTTTTGACCAGCAAATAACAGGGCAGCAGCCTAAAAGAAATAAACTGTTCTTTCACTCTATGAAAAGAAAAAAAAAAAAAAAGACTCATACTATGATGGACCAAAATGTCAAATAAAATTAGACCAAACTGTAGAGTTAAACCCAAAGGGAAACTTTTCTTCTAAATTACTGCATTTCCCTCTAGCTATCAGAGACTTTTTCCATGGCCATTGCTAATGACCTGAATCAAAAGAAAGCACTTTGAAAGCACATTGGAAAGAAGTATGTGTGTGCATGTGCTTTTGTGTGTGTGTGTTTGTGTGTGTGTTTGAAATCTCAGTACACCTTAGGTATTAGGTTTTAGGGGGAAAAGAAGGTTTCATGTATTACAAAGCAAATCTTTAAAGAAAGTGAAAGGAGAAATGTTGCCTTTATGGTAGAGAAGGTTACCTTTTCATCTCAAGATAGTCAAAGAAACATTTTGTCCTTTTAAAGTGATATTTAGACACTTTCATCCTTTTGGCAAAAGAGCTTCTGAACTACTGGAATTTAAAGTTAAAGTTAAGGTACAGGTTTAATGGAAACTCTTTGAGCGATGTGGTTTGGAGTTGATATTACATTATGCAGGCAGTTGTGCCAATAGCCTAGAAAAAAACATATGTTCATAGAATTCTTTCACAAAGATATGTTTATGGTGTTCTCCAAAATTATATGGCATCACTGACATTTAAAATTCTAGAACCAAAGAATAAAGTAGCTTCTAACCTACCTTTCCCACCCCTCACTGAGTATACCCTCCCTTCCTCCAATTTTATAGATTCACTGTGCTTTCACGAAATAACCTTAAGATTAAAAAAATTCACCAGGGGCTTCCCTGGTGGCGCAGTGGTTGAGAATCCGCCTGCCAATGCAGGGGACACGGGTTCGTGTCCCGGTCCGGGAAGATCCCACATGCTGCGGAGCGGCTGGGCCCGTGAGCCATGGCCCCTGAGCCTGTGCGTCCAGAGCCTGTGCTCCGCAATGGGAGAGGCCACAACAGTGAGAGGCCCACGTACCACCAAAAAAAAAAAAAAAAAAAAAATTCACCAGAGTGAACTTCGACATTCCAGAAGGCTACAGAGAGAAATTTTCCATTCACAGGGAACACTACACTAGGTTCACCAATATGGATGGTGGTGGAGAAGAAGGTTCCTAGGATCAAATAGGCCAAGTTTCTGGTGGTACCACATTCTACAACCTAACTAACTCCACAAGGATTTGGAAGGGTGTTTTCACTGAAAGACAAAGGGTTGCTGAGGGCAAGTAGTTTCCATATAACTTTCCTCCTAAATCACCCCTTCTTTAAAATCATGTGATGACTTATTGCACTTGAAACACATCCCTATGTGATCTGTCCACTGCCTCTTTTTCAAACTTCATATCATTTCATTCTCCCCCTTGCCCACTATACCCCAGTCACACTGCTCTTCTGTTTCATGAACACATCAAACTGATCTCTTCCTCAGAGCCTTTGTGCTTACTGCTCCATCTACCTGGAATTCTCTCCCCACTTTTGCATCATTCAGAGCTCAGGTCAAATATCACCTCTTCCAAGAAGTTGTTTCAAACCATCCTATATAAAATACTCCCAGGTCCTATCCCCACCCCCACCATTCTCTGCCCCATTACCTTGCTTTGTTTTCTTCCTAACAGAAGATTTTCAACAAATATTTGTGTAATAAAGGAACACCTCATATAGTAATTTTTCACTTCCAGGTAACTGTGTGAAGGTCTCAGACTAATGCAGAATCGACACCAGGATAAGAAGGATCAAGGCCAGGAAATAATTTTTTTATGTTCCCAAATCCCAGTATACATAGTATCAAAAAGAAAAATATCCAGGTCACAACTTGATTTTTTTTTTTTTTTACTTTCATCTAATAGATATGATGGCAAAAACTTTGTCAGGATTCTTACCAAGAACTGTCTTCCTTTGGGAGTAGGAGAGGGAGAAGAAATGAAATCAAGCATCCTCCCTTGAGGAATGCCTTACCTGTCAGATCTTGCATCTGCTTGACACTTACAAGTTGAATTACACCAAACGGACAGAGGACATAGGTTCTGCCACTAAAGGACTGGGTGAACTTGAACAAATCAACTTTAGTGTTTTTATCTGTTACATGGGAGTGAACGTTTCTGTCAAGTCAAACTCATGGGTCTGATTTGAACTTCAAATTAAATAATATGCTGTCAAGCACCATGTAAATGTAAGGTAAGGCTTTTACAAGAGTTTTATATTTCCTCAAAAGGAGAAACAGAATATTTTTGCATAATATTCAACTATTTCTAGAAAACATGTGTCTTGGTTGGCTATTAATATTCAAACCCAGTCAAGATTCCATGCTTCCATGTCTTTAAGACCTTCTCTAGATCCATACAGACTTATAAAAGTACTTTTTTGCAGTAGTAAGAACAAATAGGAACTGCTTCCTGTGTGTACAGCAGACCATAAATTCCCATTAAGATTAAAGATTATGCTGGATTCATGGGCTAAAAGACAGGACTAGCAATGAAAGACACCAAGTAGTTGAAAAGAGCCAGTCTTATAACAGAGCTACGTAGTATGATTGAGGAAGCAATGTATACCATTACCAGACTACCACATTGCCTTAAATTTCCACCATTAGAAGAAACACTTTTCATGAATCTGAGTACATTTTAATTTGGTCAAGGCATTCATTATCTTCTTTGAATGGGACAGTCCACCAGCTCATCAACACTGTAGCAGGGACTAATTTATCTGATTAATCCACTCCTACCCACTGCCATTTAGTCAAAAACTCTAATGGAGTCTCTAAGGAAACCAGAAGCAGAAGTTCAGGTAAATTTTGCTTGGGTAAAGAGGCCAGAGGCATGGTGTTCTTATTTGAACATTTGAGGCTTTCAAATGGGCCCCAAGCAGCCAAGAGACAGCAAGTAAGGTATCTGAAGGAGACAGGAAAAGTCAATTTGGTCACACAGCTGGCAGAAATTAAAAAATTGCAGTCACTAAACCCAAACTACCATGTAGTTGGGCTTCAATTCAACTAAAGCTAAAAAGGTTCTTGAGACTCTTCTGCTTTATCAAGTTTTAGTCCTATTTACACATGGACTGCTTTTTTAAAAAAATTATCTTAACTAGATTTTCACCAAAACAAACCAAAAATTTGTCCCCACTTGTGCTTGATAGTTACAAGTATATATTTGTTTTTGCTAAAGAAAGTATTCTTGATAATGTCTACTTCCATGAATCATGGATAATTCCAATTTAATAAAGAAGAAAAGTTACAGTATGAGTCCAAATTATCCAAATGCCCTTTAACCATTAGAGAAATGAGCCAAACATGATTCCTTTATAAATAATCTGACTCTAATTTCATCCCAGTTATTGTTTTATCAAAAAGGATCTTATTGACCATTTTTGATCTGTGTTTTAAAAGAAATATTTTTCCACATAAACTAACTTCAAGGTAGTCTACTTATTATTAAAAAATAAATCTTGAAGGTCTAATGAGGCTATAATTTCCCAAAACTTCATGATCTTCTCACAAGAATATTACAAAAGGCAAAGGTCTTTCTCGACATCTAATGTAAAAAGCTGGTGTAACACTATGGCGCTTCCCTGGATGACTATAATTTGCTTATTATTCATCAATATTTCAAATATTTTCTGCCATAAACCTTCATTACCATTTCATTGTTGGCTTACTTGCTGTAGTAATAAATATGGATGATTATGAACCAAGGTAGTCATTAAACAAATCTAAAATCATTATTATAAAATGGAGAGCATTTCTCTAAGGGTTTTCTTTAATACCAGGAGTGAATGTTGGAAGAGCAGGATGGAGAGAGAGAATAGTTTAGGGTGGGAAAGGGAGACATTTGTGTGTGCACACTTAGTGCTCAGAAGTGGTTTGTATGGAAAGCTCATTTCCAGGGTGGCAGCAACAGGCAACTGACTGATATATAACAATTTTTGAAATGGCAAGTGGATGTTTTATAGAAATGACAATGCAATCATGATATAGAGGATCTAGATGAAGGGCAAAACTGTTTTCCTGGTGGTACTGCCTAAAAACCAGTCATTTCCCATCCAAATCATAAGATTTCTGCCGTGTAGAATCAGATTCCAAAAAGAAGGACCCCAAGTATGGAGATAACAGAGAGTACTTGAATGCAAGTGCCCAGACTATGAGGAATATTCAGTAATAAAATAGAAAACACAGCAAATTAGTAGTGAACCTGGAGATGGACAGTGTAGAGAGAGCACACAGTGTACACAGCAAAAGAAGTGAAGATAATGTGAGACACATAAAAAAAGTAAGCCCCCCAAAAATGGGGGGAAATGGACTAAGATGAAGATCAGTTAATTACTTACTACCATATATTTTTTAAGAAGAGATTATAATTAATCGAGTACATTCAAAACATTTTTATTAAATTGTTAAAATATTTGTCAAAATACCATCATAAAAGGTTAAAAACAAACTAGGAAAATATTTACAAATATAAGACAAAGATTTTCTATCCATATATGTACTAAATCACTACAGACCTATGAGGAAAGGATGAACCTCCATTTATGCCCATGTTCAAATGGCATAAATGTGCAGTACAAAAAGGGAAACCCAAATGACAATAAATACATGGAAATGTATTCTACCTCAATGATAATCAAAATAAATTGGTAAGATTGAGAGAAATTCCCCAGGACAAACAACCTAGTTTCTTTTTTAATCTAATTAAAAATAAGCAAAAGATTTAAACAGGCACTTCAAAAAAGAAAATATATTAGTAACTGACGAACACATGGAAAGATGTCCAACATTGCTAGTCATCTGAAAATGCAAATTAAAACCCCAATGACATATATTATATTTACCCACTTACTAGAATGCCTAAAATTAAAGACTGAAAATACCAACTTTTGGCAAAGATGTGGAGAAGCTGGAACTTTCATGTGTTACTGCTGGAAATGGAAAACTCTACAATCACTATGGAAAATATTATGGCAACACCTTATAAAGTTAAGCATACTAACTCCAAGCAATTCCATTCCTTGGTGTTTACCAAGGCAAATGAAAGCTATGTCCACACAACAACCTGAATATGAATGTTCATAGCAGCATTATTCACAATAGCCAAAAAGTGGAAGTTACCCAAATGAACCTCAACTGGTGAATAGATAAACAAATTGTGGTATATTCATACCATGGAACACTACTCAGTAACAAAAGAAAATTGAAATGTCAGTAGTAGAAACAACATTGATGAATCTCAAAATCAATACAAAGTGAAAGAAGTCAAACACAAAAGAATATGATTCCATTTATATGAAATCCTATAGAGGGCAAAATTTTGTGACAGGAAACAAGTCAATAGTTACCTGGGGTGGGGGTGTGGGAGGATGTAGCAGAATTGGATGTAGAAGTTAAAAAGACACCTGGAAACTTCTTAGGGTGAAGGAAAAGTTCTATAGCCTAATCATCATGGTAGTTACATATTTGCATACAATTACCAAAATTCATCAAATTATGGGTTTAAAATTAGTGAATTGTATTGTAGGTAAATAATAACTTAATAAATCATAAAAGAGCAAAAACAAAAGTTAGAGGTAGTCTCCCAAACTCTTCCCACTAGTGGAGGTGAAGGAAGCAAAGGTAAAAATCCCAGAATAAATCCTGTGTCCCTTTCTAATTCAGGCTGTGAAAGACAATCAACTCTCTAGTTCTCCTTTCACCCTAGCATCAAAATCTTCTGGTGAAGTTGTATGTTATTATTTGGCTAAAAGCATTTTTTAAAAAGGATAATTCCTCTAAATATATGATCCTCTCTGAATTTGTAGCATCCAGCTTGTTTCACAACATAGAAAAGGAAAAAAAAAAAGAACTTTTGAATTTGTGGAAAACAGAGTAAGTTAGCCTAGTGGTTCACTACAAAACTGGAGGCATTCCAAGGATATTTCAGCTAAGTTATAAGATTAAAATTTTGATTTATGTGACCTGACAGAGCAAATCAAAGTCACTTGATGTTAACTCTATAAGAACAGACTCCTGACTATTGAAAAAATATCTTATAAGGATGCAGATCAAAGGGAGTTATTTCTAGATGTAGTCCATCAAAATAATCTTCACACATCTATGAAATCTTATCAATGGTATATTTTAGCATTGGAACTGTTCTAGGTAGTTAAAACATCACAGAAAGAAACCAAAAAGTGAATAAACAAGTTCCTTAAAAAGCAGCAAGTTTGGAGACTAAAGATGAGCTTCTATTCTGAAAGATTCTTGGTAATCTAATTAGAGTAGCCAAAGGCTACAAAAGAAATGCATGGGACAATCTACTGTTTGAAAGTCACAGTCAACACCACTTAGGGTTATTAAAAATTAGAACTGCTTCAAATATGGACAAAGATCATTCAAAGGAGAATGTTGTATCATCAAATCTTAGTAGTAAGACAGACCCCCCCTCCCCCTGGAAAGTATTGAAAGAGCAGCAGAGAGAAACAGCAGGGTCTGAAACATACTGAAGAAAAAACTTCAGACCTTAGTGGTCCTCATTCTTTTTTGGGTGGTCCTCATTCTTTCCTGGTAGCAGGACTACAACAGGGGAAATCTTTTCTGAAAATTCTAACCTAGGTATAACTGGTATTTCTAGTCAGATCCCCTCTGCTCACTCCTCCACAAATATGGTAAGGGTTTTACTCTAAGCCAGCCACTTTCCATGTTTATAAACAAAACCAAACAAAAGTATAACCAGGATCACACTGAGTGGAATAAGCCAGGGACCCATTTCTGCTCACCTACAGCAACGACTTCAAGACCGGTTTGGGAAATGTCAGCTTTATGAAGGCTATTTTACAGTCTCTGTTTCCATTTTAGTCATGTAGTCATGTACTAATGATTTACCTAAGCAAGATATTTCATGGAGGAAAATCCCATTCAGTGCTCTTATCAAGGTTTTGCACTCTTGCTTATTGAGAAGGATGTCTGTAGCTCTGAAACTAAGAAAGGTTTACCTCAGAAAGTTAAACATACTGTTTCAGCTGCTGCCAGAGACACTCTGGTTATATGCAGAATAATGCTTAAGTTTTAAAAACTTTTATTATGGAAATTTTCAAACATATATAGAAGTAGAGTCAAGGTTACAATGAACCACCTCATATCTAACACTCAGCTTCAACATTTATCAACTCCTGTCCAATCTTGTTACATCTATGCTCCCCTTTTTCTTTTGCTGACTTATTTAAAGCCAATCCTAGATATTGCATCATTTATCTATAAATACCTCGATGTTCATGAGTTTTTTATTCAGTTCTTAGAACAACTTAAAGGGGAAACAAAAATAAATAAAATTTGAAATATTAAACCCATAACTGGTAGAAAGTTCAACAGATACTTCTAGTACCTGAGAATACTTATATCACTAACTTGGAATTTGAGGTTCACTACTATATCATATGTAAAGCAAGTGGACTGACCATTTCAGTGACCATTTAATGATCTCTCCCCTGACATTCCCCATTGTCTCCTTGGTAAACGTAAGTTCCTCTGACTCTTTTCTTTGGGGCAAAAGAACTGGAATATTCCTAAAAGAAGTGGATTGAGAAGTGTTTTTGCCACGCATAAATTTAACTGACTTTGCAGCGTTCTTACTCTTCATCTAAAAAGTTGTAGCTTAAACGTGGCTCTCTCACTTTACAGAGTTTGGCCAGAAAGTCACCATTCCAAGATATCCAACTCCAACATTTCACTGCATTGAAAATATAAAGCTGCCTTTTATCCTTGGGAGTGCACACACTTCAGGTTCTTGATCACTGAAAGCCTCTCACACGGTGAATACCTTCACTATTACCCTTGTACATGGTCAAGGAAATCTAACTTCAAATCCCAGAGTTGCATGGCTTTATGGATTGATCCAAAGAGTCAGAATGAGTGGCCCTTAGCCAGAGTCTGTGTAAAATGTCAAACAGAGCAGCAGCAGAAAAACTTCAGGAAAAGTTTTTAACATGATGAATAGAGTTCTGACAAATTCACATTAGAAAACTCAGTATTGAAGGGAATGGGCAAGGATGAAAATGCAGCAGCTGTTTAAGAGATAACAGAGGGACCGGTCTCCCTGTTTGGGCTGTGACGATGATGATGAACCTGCTAGCAGCCCAGATACAGGATTTCCAAAGGATTATTTTCAAGTAATGCCAGAACCTGTGGAACTGAGGAGCCCTAAGCAGTCACTGAGCCAGATCCTGACAGTCTGAATGAGATAAAGATTTTGATAAGGATAAAGTAAAAACGGGGCATCAGGGAGAGGTTGACTGGCACAGGAGGAAGTCTTAAAACAAGGGAAAGTAGGGTAAGCACTTCAGGAAGTACTTGACTCAAAGCCCTCAGGAGCGAGAAAGAAGATGATGACATCAAAATTGCTACAGAATATGCCTACAAGCATGTTCAACAACTCATTTCTGAGTGCTTTGGGTTCTGATGAGAGCTCTGGATATTTATCTTTAGATATAGTGCACTAAGACTGAAGCTGAGGAACAGAAATACAATCTGAAACTCCATGTTTTCCTTATTCCTACTGGCTTCTCAGTGCTGTCAGCCATTGATTCATCCTCTTCAGGTCATTACACAAGTGATGCATATAACATTTAGAAGCAGACATGTTTCAATTACAATGATCTAGAAGTATCTAACATTCAAGAGGGCTCTGTGAAGAGTAGTTGAGATTGGAGTGGTTATAACTTCTTTTATGTGCACAAGGAGATATTTGATATACTGCTGGAAATAAAATCATTCATCACTTATAAAGTAAGTGGGTAAATCTAATCATTAGGCCTTGTGACAAACAAAATATTGGGCTGTGTGCGCCCTGAAATCTCTCTCCTATTCTTCCCCACCCTCAAGACACACACACATACACACACACACACACACACATATTTCCTCTATCTACTGAATTTTACCCGATACAGGAATAATCATCAAATCAGGTACAAACAAAAGAATAAAACTACAATCATGAACAACCCTTATTTTGGGCTCACACTTAAAGTTCATTGGTCTTCTTTCATCCTGTGTGTGACCAGAGTGGCATGTTCTATTGTTATGGAACTGTGTGGGTGTATGTAGTTTTAGATATGGGTGTAGACAGATAAGATAGGTAGATAGATACATAGATAGATAGATACATGGATAGGTAGATACATAGATACTTAGATAGATAAGGGGAAAACAGAAATCGTATTAGGAATATACATGCACAAAGACTAAAAGCACAGCAGGATGGAGAATAAATGAAATAAGGGAGAGTAAGATAAAGCCCATTCATCAAGGAAATGTGTGAAGATTCAAAATCATTTGGCTTTCTGCCTTTATGTTTCTCAAACAGTTGAAGTAATACTCTATAATTATTCTTATAAATTTTCCTGTGTGTTTTTCATTAATAGAGTTTATTGGAATACCACTCTCCATGTTACATTAATGGCAGTTTGGCTTACTTAACAGAGAATATTTTTTGGTCACTTAAGGAGTTTAAATTACTTTTCCATGACTTGTTAAGTCTTTTGTTGCTTATATATAATCCAAATGAATGCATATGGGTACTTTGTGAGGGTGAAGAGAGACTAAGGAAAATATATATGTGCTGATAGGAAAGTATCTCCACAATGATGATGGATAATATTACTAATTTTAAAAAGTAAGGTACATAATAGTAGATTTGCTAGTATCCCATTCTTGTGAATAATGTATGCATGTATTTGGGTGTATATGCTGATACATATATATAAAAAATTGTTAATATGTTTAAAATTATTAATGGCTATATCTGCAGAGTAAGCCTAGGTAGACTTCTAATTTTTATTTTATGTCTTACCATACTATTTGAATTTTTAATTATGGGTACATATGACTTCTATTTTTTAATTAAAAAACCAAAAACCATTTCAGAGCAATATGAAAAGGATAATGCCATTTTTGAAAAACAAAAAGCCTAATTATATTTCCATAAGAAATGTCTGGAAATATATTCTCAATATACAGCCAGTAGTCATCTTGTGGTAGAGGCTTTTTATGCGATTTTAACTTAATATTTTATTATTGCTTAATTTTATTTCCTATATTTTTACATTAAATATATTTATTACTTGTGTAAAATAATTTGGTAAAATATGGTTGTAATTTTACCCAGATTATGACAACTGGATTATGCTCAAAGAACTCTCATTTTGATTTAAAATCCTAATTGTAATTCTAAATTAATATTTCTTTTATCAGAATTACCTGAATATAGGTGAACATAAACAATGATCTAGTTACTACAGAGGTGTTTAGAGAGGGAGAGACCCTCTCTCATTGGTCATACCTTTACCCCTAGTAGATAGTAGGAAGGATGGTGGGAGGACTTCGGATTTATCTTCTAAAGGTCAATTGTTTTATTTTGTTTTTGTTTTTCTTATTTTTTTTATTGAAAAGTTAAGAAATTACAATGTAATTAAGAATTACAACGTTACACTAATAAAGATCAATTGTTTTAAATACGAAATATTACAAATGGGATGGATAATGGACTAATCCAACATTTGAACATGGAAAAGACATTAAGGTTAACTAATGGTTTATGATTTATAACCTCATGTATTATTGTCAGACGTTAGTATTGTCTCAGTATTCAACAGTCACAACTGCTTTTTCGCTTCCCAAAAGATCTTTTCTGTTATGACACAAATAATCTTCCAAATGTAAGATGAGGTACAGAGACCAGAAACCCACATGAGGAAACCAGTTCAAACATTCTCATGAAACCACATTATCGAATGCACTGCATGACTTTCTGATTATCAAGGATTAAATGATCACCTCATTTGTACAATAATCAGTGCTATTTTCTTGCATCACTTGCTTTTTTGGCCTCTAAACTATTCTAAAATTATGAGCCTGGGAGAAGAAAAAAAGTATCAATAAAATGAAATAGGCCAGTTTCCTTTTACTGACTATGATAATTTTTGCTGAAAATGAAAGTTGAAAATAGTGTTTAAAAACAAGAGTTTGAATTGATCATTCATGGATTTCACTATTGCATGTTCTTTTTTTCCAAAATATTTTGAGTTGAGAAATTAATTTAGAGCCTCAGAATTTTAATCTGCTTTGGGCTTTGTATCTTTTATGGAATTTTCCCAAACCACTATATATTAGAAGACTGATCATGAAAGAAGTAATAGGAGTCTATTCTCTGAAATGAAAATTAAATGGCCATTTAATGCTCAGACTTGTCCATATTTGATATCAATTTCAATTGCTTCCAGTATTCCAGAGCAACCAGTATGAAAGATTGCCTTTTGGCATGAATGAGTGAGTGTGTGGTAGGGGCAGGGGGAGAAGACAGTGAGAGGAGTACTGAAAGGGGTCATAAGCCTGAGGTTTCCTTATTGAGCTTTTGGTTATTCTCTGGATATGTTTCAGGTAGTCTCTAGAAATCTTTTGCCTTTCAGATGTTCTCCTTGGGGCACTCTCAGTATCTCAGGCCTGGGTCATTCCTTCCTTTCTCAAAAATAACTCTCTTGGATCCTTGGAGAAAAGAGTGATTTAAGGGAAAAAATATACAAAATGAGTCTGAAACATCATTTTTACAAGAAAACAAGGAAAGCATAAAGGACTCCTGGGGTCTTTCAAAAGCCAACTTGAAGGGTCTCTCCCTAACCAAAATGGGACAAGTTGAGCATTAACATTATTATCTATGGTGAATTGAAACATATCAAATATGTTAAAAGTCCATGATTTCATAATTATATAGTTTTTTTAAACTGACTTTAAATTTTAACCAAGATCAAAGAATAGGGACTGGATTTATCCTCCTGCCTGAAATAACAAAAACACAAACAAAAGACACTGGATATCAGGCAATGGTAGTGATTACAGCAAGACAGAAAACAAATAAGGTGATCCTTACAAATGTCCAAGCATACTGGCATCAATGAGTTTCCAGGCCATGTGCAGTGAAGTAGACCTGAGGTGGATTCTGATGGCCTTCCTGAGTTGAGTCAATGGAGTTTAGTGACCAGGACACCAAGATGGCTAATTTCCACCAAAATGTATAAATTCCAGAGAATAAAGTACAGGAGAGGAGAGAGCTGCATAGAGAAAGAACTCCAGACATAAGTAGGGGCCCCTGTCCCTTGAGTATCTAGATGCATACTGATCATGCATGCCCAAGAAATTAACCAAGTCCAGGGAAAGAACCACCTGATTAGAGGGAACAGTGCCTAACATTCAAACATGGCAAGAAACAGTTCCTCTTCCCACTAGCTAGATTGCAAAAACCTCAAGATTTAAGGGTGTAGGGTAGAGTATTATATGGGTCTTACCATAGTAGTGAGGAACAATTAGCCTAGACAAGGGGTCCCCAACCCATGGGCCAAAGACAAGTACTGGTCCATGGCCTGTTAGGAACTGGGCTGCACAGCAGGAGGTGAGTGGCAGGTGAGCAAACAAAGCTTCATCTGTATTTATAGCCGCTCCCCATCAAGCATTACCACCTGAGCTCCTCTCAGATCAGCTGCAGTATTAGATTCTCATAAGAGCATGAACCCTACTGTGAACTGTGCATGCGAGGGATCTAGGTTGCACACTCTTATGAGAATCTAATGCCTGATGATCTGAGATGGAGCTGAGGTGGTGATGCTAGCACTGGGGAGCAGCTGCAAATACAGATTATCTTTAGCAGAGAGGTTTGACTGCACAGAGACCATAATGACTCAATTGCTTGCAGACTCATATCAAACTCCTATCAGTGAGTGGCAAGTGACAATTAAGCTGCATCAGGTGGCGGGTTTTATAATGGCAAGTGAGTTGATGTGCTTCAATTGTACAGCTGCATCTGGTGGCAGGCTTTAAGTCAGAATCCGACACTTATTTTAGTCCGCTCATGGCCTAACCATTATTTTATTTACCACTTCCATCTGTGCCTCTTTCCTTCACTCCACACTTGTCTCATTCACAGTTTTGGTAAGCCCACAAGCTAACCCTAGCCAAAATGAGTAAAAAATAAACGTCGTCGGAGAGCTTCTTTGAAAAGGGGGTAAGACCCAATGATGAGACAGCAGATGACTCTAAGACTGCCAACAAAAAGAAAGCTGCATTTAAAATAAAATTCCAAGAGTCCTACTTAAATTACAGGTTCATTCCAATAGGTGATTCACATTCTCCAAGCCTGCTTTGTATAATATGTGGTGACCAGCTATCCAACAAAGTCATGAAACCTTCAAAACTGCTTCCTCACATGGAAACCAAGCACCCTGCATTAAGACATGCCTTTGAAGTTTTTCAAAAGAATAAAATGTGAACACGAAGGACAGAAGCAATTATTGAAGGCCACCACTTCATTAAATGTGTCGGAACTGAGAGCATCAGTCTTAGTGGCTAACCACATTGCTAAAGCTAAGAAGCCCTTTACTGTTGGTGAAGAGCTGATCCTGCCTGATGCTAAGGACATTTGTCGTGAACTGTTAGGAGAGGCTGCAGTTCAAAAGGTGGCACATGTTCCTCTTTCGGCTAGCACCATAACTAGACGAATGATGAAATAGCAGAGGATATTGAGGCACAATTGTTAGAGAGGATTAGTGAGTCACCATGGTACACAATCCAGGTTGATGAGTCTACAGATGTTGACAATAAGGCAACAATGCTTGTTTTTGTGTGATATATTTTTCAGGAGGATGTGCATGAGGATACGTTATGTGCACTTTTGTTGCCAGCCAACATCACAGCTGCAGAACTATTCAAGTCTTTGAATGATTATATATCAGGAAAACTGAATTGGTCATTTTGTGTCAGTATATGCACGGACGGAGGCGCTGCCATGACCAGACGGCTTTCTGGTTTCACTACTTGGGTCAAAGAGGTCGTTTCTGAATGTGAGTCTATGCACTGTGTCATCCATAGAGATATGCTGGCTAGCTGAAAAATGTCACCTGAACTTAACAACATCTTGCAGGATGTGATTAAAATTATCAACCACATTATATTACATGACCTTAACTCACGTCTGTTTATGCGGCTCTGTGAGGAGATGGATGCAAAACACACACATCTTCTTTTGTACACAGAAGTGAGATGGTTTTCTAAAGGTAGATCATTGGCCAGGGTTTTTGAGTTACAAGAGTCACTCCAGAGATTTCTTTTAGAAAAACATTCACCACTGGCAGCACTTTTCAGTGACATAGAATGGGTTGCAAAACTTGCATACTGTGTGACATATTCAACCTGCTCAACGAACTCAATCTGTCACTTCAGGAGAGAACGACAACTGTGTTCAAGTCGGCAGATAAAGTGGCTGCATTCAAAGCCAAACTGGAATTATGGGGGCAATGAGTAAACATTGAGATTTTTGACATGTTTCAAACACTAGCAGGGATTTTGAAAAAGACTGAGCCAGGGCCTTCTTTCTTCCAGCTGGTGCATGATCACCTATCTCAGCTTTCAAAAGAGTTGAGCATTACTTCCCAAATACAAAAGACCCCGAACTGGGAAGAAATGGATCCATGACCCATTTGTGAATAAGCCAGGTGAAATCGACTTTGTCCGTGCTAGAAGAGGATCTACTGCTTGAGATCGTAAATGATGGTGGCCTTAAAAGTATGTTTGAGACAACTTCAACTCTCCATGCATTCTGGATTAAAGTCAAGGCAGAATATCCTGAGATTGCCAGAAAAGCACTGAAATGCCTGCTTCCATTTCCAACATCCTATCTTTGTGAAGCAGTGTTTTCTGCAGTAACAGCAACCAAAACGAGATTATGGAGTAGACTGGACATAAACAACACACTTCAGGTGTCACTGTCTCCCATCACCCCCAGATGGGACCATCTAGTTGCAGGAAAACAAGCTCAGGGCTCTCACTGATTCTGCATTATAGTGAGTTGCATAATTGTTTCATTAAATAATACAATGTAATAATAAGAGAAATAAAGTGCACAATAAATGTAATGTGCTTGAATCATCCTGAAACCATCCCACCATCCCCCACTCCAGTCCATGGAAAAACTGTCTTCCATGAAACCAGTCCCTGGTGCCAAAAATGTTGGTGACTGCTGGCCTAGACTAAGCACTACTTTGGTCTGACCAAACAAATTTTAAAAGCAAAATATGAAAGGATCAAACTATTTCCAAGTAAATTAACTGTGTTCCAGAACAAAGCTGAAGAATATTTGTAGGAATAAAAAAAAAAAAAAAAAAGTCCAGCACATAACAGGGTAAACTTCAAAATGTCTGGCATTTGATCAAAGATTATCAAGCATGAAAAAAGCAAGAAAATACAACTCATAGTGTGGATAAAAATCAATCAATTGAAACTGACCAAAAACCAACCCACATCTTAGAATTAGCGGCAAGGGCATAAAAACAAATTCTTATAACTGTATTCTATATACTGAAGTCATAGCAGATGTTAAAAAGACCTAAATCAAACAGCTAAAGTGAAAGGCTACAATGTCAGACAAAAATTACACTAGATGGGATTAATAGTAGATTAGATATTATGAAAGAGAATATTAGAGAACTTGAAGACATAGCAATATAAACTATCCGAAATAAAACAGAAAGAAAGAATAAATAATCAGTGAGCTGTGGAACAACTTCAGATAATCAGAGTCTCCAAAGGAAAGGGGTGGGGGACAGAAAAAACTATTTAAAGAAATAATGGCTGAAGATTTTCCAAATTAGATGAAAATTATATATCAGTAGATCCAGAATCTCAAGGAAATTCAAACACAAGAAACAGGAAGAATATCACATCATAACCACATTGTTCATATTAGCAATAAAAAGAAAAATCCTTTTAAAACAGCCAGAGGAAAAAGAGACACATATGTACAGAGGACCAAAGATGAGGGCAATAGCAGATTTTTCACTGCACACAATACAAGTGAGAAGACACTGGAGCAATATCTTTAAAGTACTAAAGGTAAAAAAAAAACCGTCAAGCTAGAATTCTGTACCCAGTGAAAAATTTTTTCAAACATTAAGGCAAACTAAAGACATTTTCAGACACACAAAAACTGAAAGAATGCATCACCAGCAGACATGTACTACAAGAAATGATAAAGGAAGTCCTTCAGGTAGAAGGCAAATGATACCGAGGGAAACTGAATCTACAAAGAGGAATTAAAAAAAAAAATGGAAATGGTAACTACTTGGGTAAAAATATGAGGTTTCTAAATAATTACCTTTTAAAAACTTAGTGATCATCTTTCAGTGATGCAAGAAAATTAATTCATTATTCTAAAAACTGGTGAAAAAAGAGGAATCAAGCATTTATCCTGTCTTTCTTTGATAAATTGTATATCAAGTAACCAAATACTTGATAGGAAAATTTCTCCTCAAAAGAAATTCTGAAAAAAATTTTTTAAAAGAATGCCAGTTAATAAATGAAGTAATCATAGACTCAGAATATCACCAATTTGACTCTCCTAATAAAATAATGAAAAGCTGATGGAAATTTTTATGGTGCAGGGATCAACAAACAACAACCTGATTTCAATGATCAATCCTAACATGACTAAAGGAGAGATAATCAGACATTATACAGTTTCTAATGTGATACAATAAGAAGGTTAAAATACCACTCATTAAGTTTTGTTAACAAACAAACAAAGCCAAATAATCCCGAATCTGATGCAGCTTCTAGATTAAACTCTCAATTTACAGGCAATATAGGGGATGGAGGGACACAATTTGTTTTGTTTTATTTTGTTTTTCAAATACCACAGGGATGCTATTAGTAAATTCCAGAATGTCAGGAACTCTACAATACAAAAAAATCTGATTTCTTCAAAAAATACACAAGGGGAAAAATGGAAAGGGAATTTTACAGACTAAAAGATTTAAAAGACATGTAAAACAGATGCAATGTTTGGACAGACTAGTTTGGATCTGGATTCGAACAAGTAACCATAAAAATGTCTAAAACATTTGGGTAAATTCGAACATCAATTGCATATTTGATCAATATTTACTGCTTTTTGTTTTAGCTTTAATAATGGTATCATTTTTTTTTTTTACAAAAAGAGTTCCTTTGTTAAAAGATACATACTGAAAATGTTATTGATAAATTAATATGATGGTTGAGAGTTGACTCAAAATAATCTGAGGAGGGGAAGAGAGGAATTCAGGTGACACATGATTGGCTATTAGTTAATAATGAATGGTTGAAGCTGGGTAAGGTGTACACATGGTTCATTATACTACACTCTCTACTTTTGCAAAAGGTTAAAATTTTCCAAAATTAAAAATTCTGTGATTAGTTTCAGCACCAGATTATAGGCTTCAGAAGGCAGTGAGTATAAGAAAATGAGCAGCAGAATGACTAGTGTTCTAAAAGAAAGTTTACTTCACTTATAAACAATAGAGAGAATTATAAGAAATTCAAGCACAATGGCTTTAGGAGCTAGATTAATTTATTTTGAACAATTATGTGATGCATATTCTATAAGGAATTAAACTTTAACACAGCAAAGCTTTGAAAATAAACACAAGTTTACTTATGTAGAAATCACTACCATAGCCAATTCAGTTCTGAAAGTCCAGGAACAATACTTCTAAGGTTTAGGAATTTCAATAGTCAGATAATGTTATTTGATCTACTAAAGTCTATGATAAAAACAGTAGGTAAGCTTCTTATCTTTTGCCACAGTATAATAATTTGGAAATCAATGAAAATTGGATTGTTTTGAGCTAAATGTATACCTTTTGCTATACTGCTTTATTCCTTTTTTGTCTTAATTACTTCTTTTTTTCTCTGATATTTCATTACAGATCTGGAATGTAGTGCAGAATTATGCAGGCCATGACCTCAAAAGATAGCACAAGAAGCAATGTATTAGAAAACTAAAATCAATGGGGGAAATATTAGTTAAATTTTAGTTCACTTACCAAAGTCAATCTTTTCCAAAGCTCTTTCCATTCGATTTTCCTGACGCAAGTTTGTATTTGGTGAAACTACAAAACAGAAAAACAGGAAATATCTGTCAGTGTCTAAGCTATCTTAAATTAGGCTTAGTTAGCAGTCTGGATATACCAGTCTAGACAAGAGCAGTGGTTGGATTTTGTCTCCGGGAGGGGAGGAAAGAAGAGCACTAAAGCAGATGAGGGCAGTATACATAAAGGCTGCCTTCAATCTAGCCACAGTACCAAACAAACACATGAAAATCTCAGTTTGGTCTCACAATGAAAAACATTCAAGCATTTCAAAGTCTTTGCACTTTTCACTTTGCAGGAAGACAATAGGTTTACTCAGCTCTAACAATATGATTCTATAGATAAGTCCATGAGCCTATGATTTCATGGTTTGTTTAGCTGTCATGCCATGTACATAAATGAGAGTTTTTATCACCAGAAATGCCTTGTGCCCATGATTATCTTTTTTTTTTAATAGATCTTTATTGGATTAAAATTGCTTCACAATACTGTGTTAGTTTCTGTTGTACACCAAAGTGAATCAGCCATATGCATACGTATGTCCCCATATCCCTTCCCTTTTGAGCCTCCCGCCCATCCTCCTTATCCCACCCCTCTAGGTCATCGCAAAGCACCAAGCTGATCTCCCAGGGCTATGCTGCTGCTTCCCACTAGCTAAATATTTTACATTTGGTAGTGTATATATGTCCATGCTACTCTCACTTTGCCCCAGCTTCCCCCTCCCACCCCGTGTCCTAAAGTCCACTCTCTATGTCTACATCTTTATTCCTGCCCTGCAACTAGGTTCATCAGTACCACTTTTTTTTTAGATTCCATATATATGTGTTAGAATACAGTATTTGTTTTTCTCTTTCTGACTTACTTCACTCTGTATGACAGACTCTAGGTCCATCCACCTCACTACAAATAACTCAATTTTGTTTCTTTTTATGGCTGAGTAATATTCCATTGTATATATGTGCCACATCTTCTTTATCCACTCATCTGTCAATGGACGTTTAGGTTGGTTTCATGTCCTAGCTATTGTAAATACTGCTTCAGTGAACATTGTGGTACATGTCTCTTTCTGAATTATGGTTTTCTCAGGGTACATACCCAGTAGTGGGACTGCTGGGTCCTATGGTAGTTCTAATTTTAGTTTTTTAAGGAACCTCCATACTGTTTTCCATAATGGTTGTATCAATTTACATTCCCACCAACTGTGCAGGAGGGTTCCCTTTTCACCACACCCTTTCCAGCATTTATTGTTTCTAGATGTTTTGATAATAGCCATTCTGACTGGTGTGAGGTGATACCTATTGTAGTTTTGACTTGCATTTCTCTAATAGTTAGTGATGTTGAGCATCTTTTCATGTGCCTCTTGGCCATCTGTATGTCTTCCTTGGTGAAATGTCTATTTAGGTCTTCTGCCCATTTTTTAATTGGATTGTTTTTTTGATATTGAGCTCCATGAGATGTTTGTATATTTTGGAGATTAGTCCTTTGTATGTTGTTTCATTTACAAATATTTTCTCCCATTCTGAGGGTTATCTTTTTGTCTTGTTTATGGTTTCCTTTGCTGTGCAAAAGTTTTTAAGTTTAAGTCCCATTTGTTTATTTCTGTTTTTATTTCCGTTACTCTAGGAGGGGGGTCAAAAAAGATCTTGCTGTGGTTTATGTCAAAGTGTGTTTTTCAGATGTTTTCCTCCAAGAGTTTTAGAATGTCTGACATTTAAGTCTTTAATCCATTTTGAGTTTATTTTAGTGTATAGTGTTAGGTGGTGTTCTAATTTCATTCTTTTACATGAGCTGTCCAGATTTCCCAGCACCACTTATTGAAGAGGCTGTCCTTTCTCCATTGTATGTTCTTTCCTCCCTTGTCATAAATTAGGTGACCATATGTGCATGGGTTTATCTCTGGGTATTCTATCCTGTACCATTGATCTATATTTCTGTTTTTGTGCCAGTACCATACTGTCTTGATTACTGTAGCTTTGTGGTATAGTCTGTAGTTGTGGAGCCTGAGTCCTCCAACTCCATTTTTCTTTCTCAAGATTGCTTTGGCTATTCAGGGTCTTTTATGTTTCCATATGAATTGTAAAAGTTTTTGTTCTAATTCTGTGAAAGATGACATTGGTAGTTTGATAGGGGTTGCATTGAATCTGTAGATTGCTTTGGGTAGTATAGTCATTTTCACAATATTGATTCTTCTAACTAAAGAACATCATATATTTCTCCATCTGTTTATGTCATCTTTGATTTCTTTCATCAGTGTTTTATAGTTTTCTGAATACGTGTTTTGTCTCCTTAGGCAGGTTTATTCCTAGTTTTTCTATTATTTATGTTGTGATGGTAAACGGGATTGTTTCCTTGATTTCTCTTTCTGAGTTTTGTTTTTGGTGTATAGGAATGCCAGAGATTTCTTTGCATTAATTTTGTATCCTGCAACCCTATCAAATTCATTGATTAGTTCTAGTAGTTTTTTGGTGGCATTTTTTGGATTTTCTGTGTATAGTATCATGTCATCTGCAAACAGTGACAGTTTTACTTCTTATTTTCCAATTTGTATTCCTTTTATTTCTTTTTCTTCTCTGATTGCTGTGGCTAGAACTTCCAAAACTATGTTGAATAATAGTGACAAGAGTGGATCTTAGTGGAAATGCTTTCAGTTTTTCACCATTGAGTATGATGCATGCTGTGGGTTTGTCATATATGTCCTTTATTATGTTGAGGTAGGTTCCCTCTATGCCCATTTTCTGCAGAGTCATGATTATCTTTTGAAAGCAGTGGAGGTTAGCAAGATTTTACAATGAAGTAAATGGCCTCTGTTTTGAAAATAGATATCCAGAACATGGAGCAAGAGAGAGAACACTGAAACGTCACTCAAGACACTTTGGAATTTTTCTGTAATTCTGGCACTTACTAGCTGTGTGATGATGGGCAAGTCACTTCACCTCTTGACCCCTGTTAACACATTCTTAAAATAAACCAGTTGAATTACATTATCTGCCTGGTAATTTCCAGCTCTAACTTGTTTATTCAACACACATTTATTAATTGCCTACTATAAGGGTACAACATATTTGCAAATGATGCGACTGACAAGGACTTAATTTCTAAAATATACAACTCAATAACAAAAAACCAAACAACCCAATCAAAAAATGGGCAGAAGACCTAAATAGACATTTTTTCAAAAAAGACATATGGATGGCCAATAGGCACATGAAAAGATGCTCAACATCGCTAATTATTAGAGAAATGCAAATCAAAACTACATAGAGGTATCATCTCACACTGGTCAGAATGGCCATCATTAAAAAGTCTACAGATAACAAATGCTGGAGAGGGTGCTGAGAAAAGGGAAGCCTCTTACACTGTTGGTGGGAATGTAAATTGGTACAGCTATTATGGAGAAAGGTATGGAGGTTCCTCAGAAAACAGACATAGAGTTACCATATGATCCAGCAATTGCACTCCTGGGCATATAATGGGAAAAAAACATAATTCAAAAAGATACATGCACCTCAATGTTCATTGTAGCACTATTTACAATAGCCAAGACATGGAAGCAACATAAATGTCCATCAACAGCTGAACAGATAAAGGAGATGTGGTATATATATACAATGGAATACTACTCAACCATAAAAAAACAAAATAATGCTATTTGCAGCAACATGGATGGACTTAGAAATTATCATACTATGTGAAGTAAGTCAGAAAGAGGAAGACAAATGCCATATGATGCCACTTATATATGGAATCTAAAATATGATACAAATGAATCTATTTACAAGACAGACTCACAGACATAGAAAACAAACTTATGTTTACCAAAGGGGATGAGGGATGGGTGAGGGATACATTAGGAGTTTGGGATTATTGGATGCAAACTACTATATATAAAATAGATATATATATAGGTCCTACTGCATAGCACAGGGGTAAAGATCCAATATCCTGTGATAAACCAGAATGGAAAAGAATATGAACTGAATATGTATAACTGAGTCACTTTGCTGTACAGCAGAAATTAGCACTACATTGTAAATCAACTATACTTCAATAAAATTAATTTTAAAGATATCCCATGTGCTTAGAAGATCTCACATGCCGTGGAGTAACTAAGACCATGTGCCACAACTACTGAGCCCGTGTGCCACAAGTACTGAAGCCCATGCACCTAGAGCCCATGCTTCCAACAAGAGAAGCCACCACAATGAGAAGCCCTCACGCCACAATGAATAGTAGCCCCGCTTGCCACAACTAGAGAAAGCCCACACGCAGCAATGAAGACCCAATGCAGCCAAAAATAAATAAAATAAATAATTTTTTTAAAATTACATTTTAAAAAGTATGGAACAAGGGACTTCCCTGGCAGTACCATGGTTAGACTTTGCCTTCCAATGCAGGGGGTGCGGGTTTGATCCCTGGTCGATCCCACATATCTCATGGCCAAAAAACTAAAACATAAACAGAAGCAATATTGTAACAAATTCAATAAAGACTTTAAAAATGGTCCACATTAAAAAAATGTCCCATGAGCTTTGTATCAAAACTTACCATTTTTGATATTATAAAGGGAATTAAAAAGCAATGACTAAGTGGGAAAAGATATTTGTAGCACATATATCTGTCCTAGGACTCATCCAGAGTATATAAAGAAAAGAATATACAACCCAACAGAAAAATGAGCAAAAGACTTGACCAACAGTTACCTCATTAAGAAGCTATTCAAATAGCCAATTAACATACAAAAAGTGCTCAACTTCATTAGTCATTGAGAATATAAATTAAAACCAGAATTCAATACCACTACACATCCATGAGAATGGCTAAAATTAAAAAGAAAACAAAGGTCGACAAGGTTGTGGAGAATCTTGGACTTTTATATCAATACATTGTTTGTGGAAATGTAAATTTGTACAAACAGTTTGCCAATATCTCTTAAATCTAAGCATATGCCTATTTTATGAGCCCGTTACTGCACTCCTAGGTATATATGAAATAGAAATGTGGACATATGTTCACTAAAAGATATCTACTAGAATGTTCCTGGCAACACTATGTTTAATAGTTAAAAATCTGAAAATCTGAGTGATCATCAAGGGTAGAATAGATAAATAAATCATAGTATATTCACACAGTGGGAGGCTGTAGAGAAATGATGAGTGATCTACAACTAAGCCACAAAATATGGATTCTCACAAACATAATACTAAGTGGAAAAATGCAGACACACACACAAATTATATGATTCCACCTATATAAAATATAAAGTTGAAAAAAAATATTCTGTAGTGGAGGTTACTCTGAAGGAGAGAGTAATGACTTGAAGGGAATGCATGGGTGGCTACTAGGTTGTTGGTAATATTCTGTCACCTGATAAGAGTGCCGGTAAAGGAACCTAGGAATCATACTTGAGTCTTCTTAAAGTGGATTGGCAATGTCTGTTATATGGAAACTGAAGTGACATTCTTCTCACAGACCTTTCACAATTAAGAGAAGAGATGATCAATTCTGATAATTGCATGAATTTGCACTTCCCTCTCCCTTATGAATCTAGGATGATGGTGTTTTCAAATCATAATTAAAAAGTAGTAAAATATTGAGGGACCATTGACCATGTGTATGATTTGCAATAATGAAACTAATACGCAAGGTGGCAGCTGACATGTCAGGTGTTGTTAATGATAGGTTGACCATTTTCATTATGAATATAATTTTATATTCTATACATCTATTGATTGTATTCACTCATGAAAGCATTGATATTAGTGATATTATCCTCTTTGTGACAATCAACTCATGTTCTTTGGAATACGAGTACTGTATCCAATTATTGGATTCCTAACACCTCATCTTGCTCCCATCCTTATGTACCTCCCCTCCCCACCCCAGTTTACCCAATCTCGGGTAGGGATGGAGTCTCCTCATTCTCCATGGGGTAAATGAGAGAATTATGGCAGATCTACTGTACTTAGCTTTGGGAGGATGAGGCTCTTGGAAAAGCTTTCGTAGTTCATAAATTTTCACCTAAATTAAGAGACTAATGTAGTACGCTGAATAATAATTACCCAAAGATACCCAAGGAACCTAAAGATCTTGACATAGTAATATTATTCTGGATTATCCAGATGGGCCCTAAATCTAATCATGAGTCTTTATATAAGAGTGAGGCAAAGGTGACAGGGTGAGAGAAACAAACAAGAGAAGGCCACATAGGCAGAGATTAGAATGATGTGGCAACAAGGCAAGGAATGTCAGCACCCACAAGAAGCTGGAATTGGCAAGAAATGGATTCTCCCCTATAATCTGCAGAAGTGCAGCCCTGCCAACACCTTGATTTCAGTTTAGTGAAACTTATTTGACTTATGGACTCCAAAACCGTGAGAAAATAAATTTCTGTTGTTTTAAGCCACCAGGTTTGTGGTAATTTGTTACAGCAGCCACAGGAAACAAATACACCAATCCTCTCATAAAAGGGAAGTATATATATATGGAATACATATGTGTGAAATATATATATTCCATATATATATAAGTGTATATATATATATATATATATGGAATATGTGTGCATATTTCTACCCTTTAATTAAGCAGTTAGCTGACCACAGAAATGAAGATGTTTTATACACCACCCACCTCCCTGATTCCCAATGCCCAGCACTGTGCTGGTATACGCCAAAGTTTGTTTGGGAGTAAATGAATGATAAAAATAGTATTGTGCATTTCTCTGACATCTTTAGGCACATTCATCTTTAAGGTGAAATTTCTCCAACATATTAAAAATTTAGAGATAAACAAACAAAAATATGACCTTGCTAATCAAAGTGTGACCTGATAATCAGCAACACTGACATCATGTGGGAGCTTGTCAGAATCATAGAATCTCAGGTTCCACCCTAGATCTACTGAATCAGAATCTGCCTTTCAAGAAGATCCCCAATGATTCCTGTACACATTAATGTTTGAGAAGCACTTATCTGTGAGATAATCAAGAATATGAACTGATTATTTGATAATGTTATGAATCACTTAAGCTTTTTAGGTGTGGATAATGACTTTGGGTTAAAGGAGTCCTTTTAGAGATATATACTAAATATTTATGAATGAAATTATATGATGCCTGGGATTTACTTCAAATCATTCTGGAAGTGGGGATGGGAAGTAGATGGGGGTTTACAAAGGAAAAATTTAGACATAAAATGATAATTATTTAGAAGAAAAGAGGTAAAATTGTCTGTATGCAGATGACATGATATACTATATATAGAAAACCCTAAAGACTCCACACAAAAACAATTAGAACTGATAAACAAATATAGCAAGGCAGCAGGATATAAGATCAACATACAGAAATCTGTTGCATTTCTTTACACTAACAATGAAATACCACAAAAAAAAGTTTTTAAAATCACACAAGAAATAAAATACCTAGGAATAAGCCTGACTGAGGAGGTGAAAGACTTATATGCTGAGAAATATAAAACGTTGATAAAGGAAATTGAAGATGATTCAAAGAAATGGAAAGATATCCCATGCTCTTGGATTGGAAGAATTAATGTTGTTAAAAAGGCCATACTACCCAAAGCAATCTACAGCTTTATTGTGATCCCTTATCAAATTACCCATGATATTTTTCACAGAACTAGAACAAATAATCCTAAAATTCATATGGAATCCCAAAAGACCAAGGATTGACAAAGCAATCCTGAGGAAAAATAACAAAGCTGGAGGCATAACCCTCCCAGACTTCAGACAATACTACAAAGCTATAGTGATCAAAACAGTGTGGTATTGGCACAAAAACACATATAGATCAACAGAACAGAATAAAGAGACCAGAAATAAACCCACACACCTACGTTCAATTAATCTTTGCCAAATGATTCAAGAATATACAGTGGAGGAAAGAGAGTCTCTTCAGCCACTGGTGTTGGAAAAGCTGGACAGTCACATGTAAAGCAATGAAGTTAGAACACACCCTCTCATCATACACAACTCAAATGGCCTAAAGACTTAAATATAAGACAGGACACCATAAAATTCCAAGAACATAGGCAAACATTTCTCTGACATAAATCATAACAATATTCTCTTAGATAGCTCTCCCAAGGCAAAAGAAAAGCACAAATAAATAAATGGGACCTAATCAAACTTATAAGCTTTTGCACAGCTAGACAAAATGAAAAGACAACCTATGGAATTAGAGAAAATATTCGCAAATGATGCCAATGACAAGAGCTTGATTTCCAAAATATATAAACAACTCATACAGCTCAATATCAGAAGAAACAAACAACCCAAGCAAAAAAGGGGCAGAGACCTAAATAGACATTTATCCAAAGAACACATACAGATGGACAATAGGCACATGAAAAGATGTTAAACATCACTAATTATTAGAGAAATGCAAATCAAAACTACAATGAGGTATCACCTCACACCAGTCAGAATGGCCATCATCAAAAAATCTGCAAACAATAAATGCTGGAGAGGGTGTGGAGAAAAGGGAACTCTCTCATACTGTTTGTAGGACTGTAAATTGGTACAGCCACTATGGAAGACAGTATGAAGTTTCCTTAAAAAACTAAAAATAGATCTACCATATAATCCTGCAATCCCACTCCTGGGCATATATCCAGAGAACACCATAATCCGAAAAGATACATGCACCCCAATATTCATTGCAGGTCTATTTACAATAGCCAGGACATAGAAGCAACCTAAATGTCCATCAACAGATGAATGGATAAAGAAGATGTGGTAAGATGTATACAATGGAATACTACTCAGCCATTCAAAAAAAGTTGGTCACTTATAGAGACATGGATGAAACTAGAGATCGTCATACTGAGTGAAGTAAATCAGAAAGAGAAAGGCATATATCATATGTTATCACTTATATGTGGAATCTTAAAAAATGATACAAATGAACTTATTTACAAAACAGAAACAGACTCACAGACATAGAAAAAAATTTGTCATTACCAAAGGGGAAAGGGGAAGGGATAAATTAGGAGGTTGGGATTAATGGATACACACTACTATACATAAACTAGGTAAACAACAAGACCCTAAGACCCTACTGTATAATACAGGGAACTATATTCAATACCTTGTAATAGCCTATAATGGAAAAGAATATATATATATATATGAATCACTTTGCTGTACACCAGAAACTAATACAACATTATAAATCAACTATACTTACATAAATACTTTTTAAAAAAATGATAATTATTGAGGCTGAGTGATATATACATGGAGGTTCATTATATTATATTATAGTATTTCCTCTACTTTTGGATATGTTTGAAATATTCCGTAATAGAATGCTTAGGTGTAGGGTGAGTAATTTTCTCCCTCATAGATCTTGTGTCTATTCACTAGCATCCTTTTCTAATAGAAACTACCCAATAACTGAACTATAATTTAGAGACAATTGATTCAGGAAAAAATATACGGTAGTGATCGCATATTTCTCTCTACTCCTACTGTAGCCTATTATCTGGGATGGAGAGTTTGGGAGCAGGAGAAGATACAAATGACCTTGGAGAATGTGCTCATATAGGATTCTGGAGAATTATGTGGCCTTTCGAGGCCTGGGTACAGAGACTTTTCAATGCCCAAAACACATAATCTGAGCAGGCAGTATCCAGACACTGTATACAACAAGAATGCTTGATTAGGGAGTGAGAACTCTAGCTGGACAATCTTTAAGGAATGTATGTTATATGGTGGAAGGACAAGGAAAGGGATTTTCTGGTGTCTCTTTAAGGACAGTGAGCATGGAATCAAGCTAAGTAATAGCAAAAGGGATCCATTTTGCTGGTAATGGCTTAGCATTATCACAGAGAAAGTATTCGTTGTAGTGATAAATATTGTACTTCTACCACCTCCACATGCAGGAGTCTGAAAATGTGCGTCAAGCATCTTATTTAGCTCCATTCTTCTCTTTGGGGATTTTCAACAGTGATTACTTTTCATCTCTTTTACTCATGTGCATCTGTTGCTACTTTGGGAAAGAAGCAGCCTCAGCAAGTCCTGCAGTGATTGGTTGCCGGGTGTGCTGAATTTCTATCCAGCTGCAGCAACATGTTAAGCCTCCCTTTTGCTAGGCAACAATACTGTCGTCATTACTGAAGCTTCAATTCATCTTTCCAGTTATAATTGGAAAATTAATTCAATTAAAACAGTTTGCCTACAGAAAACCAGAAGATTTTATCCCTTTCCCCACCTCATTTTCCTGAATCCCTCAAACTTATGGAGGAGGTTGTAAATATTACCATTGTTTAAAAAGGATGCTCAGTTCTTCTGTCTGCTCAGGACTCCCTATTCTTGATAAATAATCAGGTCACATCCAAATTGGAAGTCTAAAAGAGCTGACTGATAAATTGGATTGAACAACATCACTGTGACAGATTTATCTCCATCCAGGTGCTTTAGGAGCTTAGGAGTTGTGGGGGTGTTAGGCAGTGAGGAACTTGGGGGTTTCTATACTAATGTAAGTATACCAAGTACATTTTTCAATTAAACTGAATTCATTTTTGTTTTTTAAAAATTTTTATTGGACTATAGTTGCTTTACAATGTGTTAGTTTCTACTGCACAGCAAAGTTAATCAGCTATATGTATACATATATCCCCTCTTTTTTAGATTACCTTCCCATTTAGGTCACCGTAGAGCACTGAGGAGAGTTCCCTGTGCTATACAGTAGGTTCTCATTAGTTATCTATTTTATACATGGTATCAATAGTGTATATATGTCAATCCCAATCTCCCAATTCATCCCACCTCCCCTTCTCCATTGGTATACATACATTTGTTTTCTACGTCTGAGTCTCTTTCTGCTTTGCAAATAAGATCATCTATATAATTTTTTTACATTCCACATTTATGCGTTAGTATATGATATTTGTTTTTCTCTTTCTGACTTCCTTTACTCTGTATGACAGTCTCTATGTCCATCCACATCTCTACAAATGACCCAATTTCATTTCTTTTAATGGCTGAGTAGTATTCCGTTGTATATATGTACCACATCTTCTTTATCCACTCCTCTGTTGATGGACATTTAGGTTGTTCCATGTCCTGGCTATTGTAAATAGTGCTGCAATGAACACTGGGGTTCATGTGTCTTTTTGAATTATAGTTTTCTCTGGGTATATGCCCAGTAGTGGGATTGCAGGGTCATATGGTAGCTCTAATTTTAAGTTTTTAAGGAACCTCCATACTGTTCTCCATAGTGGCTGTATCAATTTACATTCCCACCAACAGTGCAAGAGGGTTCCCTTTTCTCCACACCTTCTCTAGCACTTATTGTTTGTAGATTTTTAAAAATTTATTTATTATTTTTTGACTGAGTTGGGTCTTTGTCACTGTGCTTGGCCTTTCTCTAGTTGCAGTGAGCAGGGACTACTCTGTTGTGATGCATGGGCTTCTCGTTGTGGTGGCTTCTCTTCTTGCAGAGCACAGGCTCTAGGCGTGCGGGCTTCAGTAGTTGTGGCTCTCGGGCTGTAGAGTGCAGGCTCAGTAGTTGTGGTGCACAGGCTTGGTTGCTCCACAGTATGTGGGATCTTCCCGGACCAGGGCTCAAACCCATGTCCCCTGCATTGGCAGGTGGATTCTTAACCACTGCACCACCAGGGAAGCTCTATTTTTTGTAGATTTTTTGATGATGGCCATTCTGATTGGTGTGAGGTGATACCTCATTGTAGTTTTGATTTGCATTTCTCTAATAATTAGTGACATTGAGCATCTTTTCATATACCTATTGGTCATCTGTATGTCTTCTTGGGAGAAATGTCTATTTAGGTCTCTGCCCATTTTTTAATTGGCTTTTTTTTATATTGAGCTGCATACCCTGTTTGTATATTTTGGATATTAATCCTTTGTCAGTTGCTTAGTTTGCAAATATTTTCTCCCATTCTGAGGGTTGTCTTTTCATCTTGTTTTGGTTTCTTTTGGTGTGCAAAAGCTTCTAAGTTTCATTAGGTCCCATTTGTTTATTTTTGTTTTTATTTTCGTTACTCTAGAAGGTGGGTCAAAAATGATCTTGCTGCAATTTACGTCAAAGAGTGTTCTACCTATGTTTTCCTCTAAGAATTCTATAGTGTCTGGCCTTACATTTAGGTTTTTAATCCATTTTGAGTTTATTTTTGTGTATGGTGTTAGGGAGTATTCTAATTTCATTCTTTTACATGAAGCTGTCCAGTTTTCCTGGCACCACTTATTGAAGAGGCTGTCTTTTCTTCATTGTATATTCTTTCCTCCTTTAAAAAGATAAAGTGACCATATGCGCGTGGGTTGATCTCTGGACATTCTATCCTGTTCCATTGATCTATATTTCTGTTTTTGTGCCAAAACATACTGTGTTGATTACTGTAGCTTTGTAGTATAGTCTGAAGTCACGGAGTCTGATTCCTCCAGCTGTGTTTTGTTTTTTATTTCTCAAGATTGCTTTGTCTACTCGGGGTCTTTTGTGTCTCCATACAAATTGTGAAATTTTTTGTTCTAGTTCTGTGAAAAATGCCATTGGTAATTTGATAGGGATTGCATTTAATTTGTAGATTGCTTTGCGTAGTAGAATCATTTTCACAATATTGATTCTTCCTATCCAGGAACATGGTATTTCTCTCCATCTGCTTGTGTCATCTTTGATTTCTTTCACCAGTGTCATAGTTTTCTGCATACGTGCATTCATTTTGGAAATCAAATTAATAAAATTTGTTTTGAAGTCTTTTGAATGTGAAATCCCTTTATCTCTTAACATGATAGGTCCTATTCTTTGGCCTCAGCCTATAGGTTCTTCAAGTTCCAAGTAGATCTGTATTATCAGAATTTAGCTAAAGACTGAGATCAATTATTGCAGAAAGAGATCTGTGGATCCTAACTCTCATCCCAGGCAAGATCCTAGGCAGAACTTTTACAATGTGGAAGAGTCATATTGAAGCTAAATGAAATCTCTTCTCCAGAAGTTCTGTATCATCACTTGCTGACTGGTTTCTAAAAGGGCAGATACTGGAAGTATTTTCAATCCTCTCCTCACAATCCTTGGGCTTTCCAATCCCCACAACAAAAGAGTAAGGTAGATAGTATTGTGCTCATTTTGCAGATCAGGAAATTAAAGCACAAAGACCAAGTGAACAAAACACCTTTTGAAACTTCTTTTCTAATCCACTGTGTTAGGTACTCCACAAAATTCAGCCCAGTTTTTTTCAAAATGGAGTATGTACACTCCTGATAATACATGAACACTTTCCAAGGAGTGCAGAGGCATGGGTTATTTTTTTAAAATATTTTTCAAAATCTCAACTTCTGTATGTATTTTTTCTGTTTTAATATTGATCATTTCCGTAATTCCCTTTCACCATTACCCTTCTCTTATTAGACAGAAGAAAAGCATACCTCATACCCATCCAAAACCCGATTTACTGATGATTGTCTCAGATGGTATGCTACAATATGGAGGAAACTCCAAAAGCATTTTGCTCAGTTAAAGAAGTCTGACACAAAGTACTACTTATTGTATTATTATGTTTATATAAAAGTTCCAGAAAATGTAAATCTATATAGCCAGAAAGCAAAACAGTGGTTGCTTGGGCCTGGGGTTAGGAACAATGATTGATGGCACCCAGATATGAGTGAAAATTCGGGGCATGATGGAAATGTTCTAAAACTATATTGTGATGTTGGTTGCACAACTCTATAAACTTGCTAAAAATCATTGTACTGTATACTGACAATGGCTGAATTTTTGATATGTAAATTATGCCTCAGTAAAGCTGTTGAGGGAAAAAACCTCCAAGGAAACAAACAAAGGGACAATTAAGAAATATTGGTGTCTAGTTGGACTGTGATGTTTAGGAACAAATCCATTTGCAATCCAGGTGGTTTCTAATTCTTTGTTTTCAACAAAGTTGAGAGAGTAAGAGTATTCAATCCAATTATCAACTGGTAGGTCATTAAAAAATTATTCTTGATGATAGATCACTGTTATTTTTGCCATAAAATGATGAAGGAAGTCAAAGAACAGTGTGATATTACTGTATATCTTGTATTCACATCTACTGAGTAAATTTCTTCATTACTTACATTTACAAAGACAACAAAAGAGATATAGGTTTGATGACAAACTGTCTCACTATACCAATAAGTAATATTAATGCATATATATATAAATTAATGAAAAAATCCATTACATTTAAAAATACATTTCAAATTGCATATTCAGTTTAATGGTTAACAATTATTAATCAAAAATTATATATTTTAGGGACTTCCCTGGTGGTAAAGTGGTAAAGAATCTGCCTTCCAATGGAGGGGACGTGGTTTCTATCCTTGGTCTGGGAACTAAGATCCCACATGCTGCAGGGCAACTAAGACCGCATGCCACAGCTACTGAGCTTGCGCACCTCAATGAGAGAGACTGCGTGTCGCAAAACTACAGAGCCCATGTGCTCTGGAGCCCACATGCTGCAACTAGAGAGAGAAAACTTGCACGCCACAAATAGAGAGCAGCCCACGCACCACAACTAAAGATCCCACATGCCTTGAAGATCCCGCATGCCGCAATTAAGACACAATGCAGCCAAAAAAATAAAGAAAATAAATATATAAAATAAATAGTAAAAATAAGTAGAAAAGAAATGTAAAAATAAAAACAGGAAAATTTTTTTAATTATATATTTTAGGTTGCTTTGATCAATGTTCTATGACCAATAATGATGATAATAATCCAATGTAGAAAAACTGTTTTAACCCAGAGCCTTATGAGAGGATATATAAAAAATTAAATGGTAACAAATTAACATATTTTTGTTGCACAGAAGTATGATAGGGTATTCAACGTACAATGTAATAACATGTGAATAAAATTCTGTAGGGGTAAGAGTGTGGAAGTAGAGGTTCAAGGAGAAAAAGAAATTATGTAGAATTTTCAACAATTAAAAAAGAACTTTTTCATGAATTTTAAATGCATAATAATGGGTTTCATTCCAGTATTTAGCTTCCATTTGGTATATCTAGAATATAATACTGATACATTGTTTGTTTATACACTGTTTTACACATAGTTCAAGAATAGCCAAAACTAATCCTTTGTGATAAAAGTCAAAATAGTGGTTATCTCTGGAATGTTCTGACTGAGAGGCACATGAGAGAGCCTTCAAAGAGTATGGAAATATCCTGAATAAGTGGATCTGCAGGACTGAACAGCAGTATGCATGTTCACCCAGCTGTCCATTCAAGGTCTCTGGACTTTACTGTATTTACTTATACTTCAACAAATGAATTAAAAGACAATAGTGTATTTACACAAACCTAGAAATCTTATCCTTCCCAATTATTTAAACTTATGATGAAAAAAACAATCAATAGGTCATCTTGAAAACGTGCAAAGGGGTATAGAGTTTTTCACAGTTCTCTTAGGAAGCATATGACCAAAAAAAGTGTGAGGACCATTGAACTGGCCTTCCTGACCAGAAGAGCTGTAGCCACCTCCTCCGCTGTGCAGGTGCAGCTCTTTGTAGTTGTACTCCTACCTCCAAAGCTGCTCCCACCTCCACCTCTAACCTGGTCCTCTCCAGCAGTCGGTAGCTCACTGTCCACCTTCATTCCAGGACTACACTTCCCAGCAATGCAACCCGGCTTCTGGTGGAAGTTTACATTTCTCACATTGCATTCTGGACTGTGAAGTCATAAATTCAATAGCAGGAAAGGGAGGACCGATCTGGGAGCTTTGCTCTCTGGGAGTTGTAGTTTTCCGTGCACTCATTCTGGCTGGGAAAGAACTACATACCCTTTCAAATCTGCAGGAGGGAAAAAAAAAAAAAAAAAAGCCGACCTCTTAAGAGAGAACCAGGCACAGCAGGAAAACATGTTGAGTAAATATCAGTAGAACCTAGCAATTTGGCAAAGCACTGTGAATGGCACCTGGCATCACCAGATTTAAAACTAGACAGAATTTTAAAAAATAATTGTACTGGTTTTGCTGGTTTTAAAGGAAATGATTACTCACGGTAGAAAATATTGTAAAGTATGCCTATAAATATTAAAATCACAGGCAATCATAGCACCCAGAGGCATACATTTATATACATACAGTGGAATCTGTTTTGCCAAGTTCTAATAAATGAAATTAAATTCTGCATAACTATTGAAATGGAGTAGCGCTGTTGAAAATGAAGAGACAAAATTGTTTGCAGATATTGTCATGTATACGTAGAAAATCCACAAACATCAAATGAAAAACAATCAGACCTAATAAGAGAGTTTAACAAGGTGGCTGCATATGAAATGCAAAATAAGCAAACAAAAAAGTAGCTTTCTTATTTGCCATGAATAGGCATTTAAAAATTATAATGGTGAGGCAGGATTCCATTCATAAAATACTAGAATTTAAACAACAAATATATAGGTCTTATATGAAGACAAAACATAATTAATTGAACGTCATTAGTCGGGAAAAATGCCATGTTACTGAATGGAAATTTTGAAATTATAAAATGTCAATTGTTTCCAAAATATGTTTGGTTAAATATCTCTACTGTGCTTTGGGGAGTCTCACCACCAATTTAACTCTTATACCATTTGGTATCTGGTCCTAATAAACACAGTAATGCTTTAAAAAATTTTTAATTTATTCTTCCGATTTCTTCCTTTTCTTTAACCTTTGGGAAGGAGGTGTGCTGCAAAAGGAGGAGAGAGAAAATGAGATTAATATTTGTTGGACTTCTACTATGTATATACTAGGTACACTCAGGAAATTTATCTACTTTGCCTACATTAATCTTGACACCAATCCTATAAAATAGATAACAGCTCCATTTTATAAATGAGAAATTTAAAGCTAAGAGAAATTAAGTGTTACCCAAGGTCTCATCACTAATAAGTGGTAGAGGCAAGATTCAAACCTAGCTCTTAGAATAAACCCATGCTCTTTCTACTGAGGCCTGGTCTTTTCACATGCTAGCTTCATAGGGTTGGATATGTCACTTAAGTGTCTCAGTTTCCTCACCTTTAGAAGGAAGATAAGAGTACTATACCTTAAGGTATACTATACCTTACTCCAACGGGTTTTTTGAGGCTGGAGTGATCTGATCCATGTAATAAGTGCTTGGGACTTAATTAATGTTCAATACATGATTGCTATTATTATTATATTTATTGCTACCAAAAACATGTTGGGAGAATGAAGTCCATTTGTTTTTTCAGATATTTGTCAGTGCTACAGAAGTGGGGTGGTTTGTAACTATTTTGTTTAATAAGTATGAATTGAGCATTTTCTTTGTACCAACATTGTTCTAGGCATTTTTATATATGCTATTGACAAAATATAGAAATGAAGAGAAGTGGGGATAGATATAATTTATATAACCGGATGATTACTGTATACCAGTAACTTATTGAACCTACATGAAATTTCACCCTATTCACATGATAATGTGTCTAAATAGCACAGAAACTCAAAATTCCTATGTTTTCAATTCCACTTGGTAGCAATCATTTTATTCATTTATCTGAAACATTTCAGAATTTGTCTTCTAAGGAAGTGTTCATCTAACTACATAAAATTTTCATGTGGAAAACTGAGATTGTTTTTAAATGTTTTCCCATAAAAGAAATAATCTGCAATTAACTTCATTGTGTTTTCCCTGCTTGCTTCATGAAGTGGCTTAGGAGAATATATCTTATATGCATGAGAAATCTCCTGGCATGTACTTGAATTTTAATTAAAAACATTTATTAATAAAGTGGTAAGGGAAGAAGTCACACGATTGGTTTGATGCCAACAGTTCATAAACAACAAATAAATCTATAATAAGATGCAAAAAGAGTGAGTTCAACATACAGAATTAGAAATACAGTCACCTGTGAGTAATAAAAAAGTGGTACCTAGGCAAGTCTTGAATATCCACTATCCCAAAATCTGATTTCAGTGCTCCCTTTTGATCAATTTTAAGAAACATCTATTAGAAGAGCATCAAAATATATTGTTTATGGTACAATTTTATTCCTTTACAATTCTATAAATTGTAAACTGTTTTTTAAAATTTCATCTTCTGAAAATTGCCCTATATGAAATTGACTTGACTGTTCAGAAATCTCTTAGTTATCTAGTTTTAAATAGTTTTATTTACAAGTGAAAAACTAATTATCTAGTTTATTTATTTATTTATTTTTTGCTTGATTACTGTTTGCAAACACCCTCCATGTCCCAGACTAACCTCCATGAAAGCAGGGTCTTTCTTGTGCTCACTAATGTACAGTAAGTCCCCTACATACAAACGAGTTCCATTCCGAGGGTGTATTCATAAGTCCAATTTGCTCGTTAAGTCCGACAAAGTTACCCTAGGTACCCAACTAACACAATCAGCTATACAGTACTGTACCATAATAGGTTTATAATACTTTTCACACAAACAATACATAAAAAACAAACACAAAAAATAAAGAAAACATTTTTAATCTTACAGTACAGTACCTTGAAAAGTACAGTAGTACAGTACAACAGCTGGCACACAGGGGGTGGCATCAAGTGAACAGGCAAGAAGAATTACTGACTGGAGGAGGGAGAGGGGGTGGGAGATGGTAGAATCATCAGCAACAGGAGACGGAGGGCAAGCTGCAGTTTCACTCACACCTGACATTGATGGCACAGGTTCTGGTTCTTTGCTGAATTCAATTCTATCTACCCTCTTGAAAAAACGATCCAGTGATGTCTAGGTAGTAGCTCTTTTTTTCTTGTCATAGATGATACATAGCACTGGACTGCATTCTGAACTGCTGCTGCAACCCTCGTGCACCGTTCTACGTTCGGGTCCTGTGCCTCAAAAACTAACAGTGCCTCCTCAGTATAGAAAATCCCATTGCCGTTTCCTGTGTCATGAATCTCTTCGGTTCTCCAGTTACTTCTTCCTCCTCTTGTCTCTCTTCGTCCTTTGGGCCTCCAATTACTGGCGCTTCTTAGTAGTACCAGCTACATCATCGCTGCTTTTACGCTTGCTTCCAGACATTCTGGGCTTGAAATAAAGATACTGTACTACTGTACTCCATACAGTACTGTGCAGTAAAGTACACAAAAGCACAATCACTTGTAGAGGATGCACACACGTGAAAATGTACGCCAAACACATGAACTAACTTATGTGATTGGATATGCGAATGCACATTTGCATCTTTGAAAGTTTTCAACTTGAAGGTTCGTAGGTAGGGGACTTACTGTATCCTCTGAGGCTGGAATAGGGCCTAGCAACAGTAGGAGCTCAATTCCCATTTGTTGAATGAATTAATCCTATGCCAACATACTAGAAATGTTTCACTTTCTAAAATACAATATTTCACCAACACTTGTCCTAAATACCAATACTCAATTATTCCATTATCAGCCTGCATATCATAGCATTTCAAAATGCTTGGGCATCTTAGATTTTCCTTTGTGACTTGCCATTGCCAGTTTTGTATGAGAAGATCTGGTAAAAGTCTCATCTTAAAGATATTGGAAAGAATACAGGACTGGGAGTTCCCAGATTGTGATTTCAGTTCTGATTCCACTCACTACATGACCTTAGGCAAGTCATTAGCATCCTTATGTGGCAGCAATGTATCTGACACACAATAGGCACTTAAAACTCTCTTCCTTCCTCATATATAGGATGGATAAACAACAAGGTCCTACCTTATAGCACAGGGAAATATATTCAATATCCTGTGATAAACCATAATGGAAAAGAATATGAAAAAGAATATACACTGTTCATTTTATGAATTTGCAGTGAGTTGTACACCTATGCTAACTTCTCTGTTCTATATTATTTGTCATTAAAAAGCTAAATAAATTTTTGAAAAAAGAAATAAAAAGAATATATATGTATAACGGAATCACTTTACTGTGCAACAGAAATTAACAACATTGTAAATCAACTATACTTCAATAAAATTTTTTTAAAAAAATTATCTCCCATCCTTCTCCACCTTTCCTTCTCATGTAAAATAACATTTTCAGTGCAACATTATAAATATGTTGATTTTTAATTAAAATTTACAATAACCCAGCAAGTTTTGTGGCCCATTTCTAACCCATCAAACTGTCATTATCCATAGAAATAAACCTTTTTATTTTTATGCAAATTTAGAGGAGGAGGATAAAATACATGCTTACTCACTCCTTTGGAGCCATAAAAATACTGGTTTCAGGTCTACAACAAATAAAATAAAGCCTTGATGATATTATCTTTCTCATCTCCACAATCAAATAGCCTTTAGAAATGTGGTATAGTATAGTGAAAATAAGTACTACACTGGGATTTAAATAATCTTAAGTTGACTTTAGTCTGCCATTTACTGGCCCTATGATTGGTCAAATCTGTTAACCTCTCTGCAAAATGGAGATGATATAATATGTCTAGCTAGCCGCTCCCAGAAGAGAGATCACAAGATAATGTATGTGAAATCATTATCATGCCATATAGGTGGAAGCTGTTAACAATTTGAATATATTTCTGTTCAACAGTGAATTTATGCTATATTTCTCTTACTAATATTTTTTTATTTTCTTTTTTTTTTACATTCATGGCTATGGTTTATTACAATGAAAGGATACAAATTTAAATCCACAAAGCTAAAAGGTGCATAAGTCAAAGTCCAGGAGAGAACAAGGAGGGGCTTCCAGTTGTCCTCTCTCAGTGAGGTTGTATGGCCAGTGCTTAATTCTCCCATCAAGATGTGTGATAAACAGGCAAGCTAGCCTGAGCCTTGGCGCCTGGGATTTTACTGGAGGTCAGTCATGTAAGCATGGTATACCTGGGTGGCTAACCTTAGTTACTCAGTCTCCAGCCTGTGCAGAGGTCAAACTAATGCTGCAAGGCTCAAGACCCCACTATAAACCATACTCTTAACATAAACCATCTGTTGACCCAAAGCCTCTGGTGAACAAAGAGACTCTAATCAAGCATGATATGCCAAGGGCTTAGAGGTTATCTCCCCGGAGTTTGTCAAGAGATGGACCTTTCTTTGGAATGTGCAGACATTTTTCGGAGTGCACAGGGTTTGAACACCCCTGACCTGCCGAGTCAAGTCTTCTACTGCACAGTCATTGTTCCAACCTAACACTTGATCTGAAAGGAGTGATTCAAATATTCAATGGTGGAATTTAAAGTCATATCTGTGATGGTGGGAGCAGGAACTTCAAGAAAATCCAGTTTCTAGGCACAGCATTGGTAGCAGGGCCAAGGGCAGAGCCCAGTATAGTGTTCAGTGGTGACACTAGTAGTATCCAACAAGCTAATATTTATGGCATGATTTTTGAAATACAGCTGGGTCAGCTGCTCTTAGCAAATTAGTTCATTAATTCTACTACTTTAACATACTTAAGATTTTTTTTTTAATTTTTAGTTAATTATAGATACACTGAAAATTGCAAAGATAGTACAGAGAGGTCCTATGCATGCTTTGGCTGCTTCCGCCAGTGGGCACATCTGTGTAAGTATAATACAATATCAAAACCAAGAAACTGACATTGGTATCACATGTGTGTATAATTCTATGTCACTTTATCACATGTGGAGGTTTTCACAGTAATCACCACAGCAATCAAGATACAGAACTATTCTGTCACCACAAAGATTTCCCTGTACTACCCCTTTATAGTCACACTTACCTCCATTCCCTCCACTATCCCTAACCTTTGGAAGCCATTAATATGTTCTCCATTTCTGTAATTTTAACATTTCAAGAAGTTTATAAAATTGGAACCTTACAATATGTTACATTTTGAGTGACTTTTTTCACTCAGCATAATGTCTGTGAGATACATCCAAGTTGTGTGTTATTTTCCTTTTTATTGCTGAGTACTATTCAATGGTATAGATGTGCCACAGTTGGTTTAACCATTCCCCCACTGAAGTACATCTGGGTGGTTTCCAATTTGGGCTATTAGAATAAAGCTGCTATAAACATTTCTGTACAATTTTTTCTGTAAACATAAGTTCTCATTTCTCTGTCCAATATTTTAAAATTTAATAAAGGTCATTAGAACAGATAAAAGCAAAATTCCAAGAAGTTGAGTTCAAAAATCAACTTCACTTTGTTTAATGAGTCCTTATTTATCTATTATGGAAATTCCCCTCATTTAAATTGTGGGTGTATTTCAGTCATTTTTATTTATTTTTATATTTTTTTTTGCGGTACGCAGGCTTCTCACTGTTGTGGCCTCTCCCTTTGCGGAACACAGGCTCCGGACGCACAGGCTCAGCGGCCATGGCTCACGGGCCTAGCCGCTCCACAGCATGTGGGATCTTCCCGGACCGGGGCACAAACCCGTGTCCCCTGCATCGGCAGGCGGATTCTCAACCGCTGTGCCACCAGGGAAGCCCTCAGTCATTTTTAATGTCACTTTATAAATTGCTAAGCTTTATTTGTAAATCAATGAGCATTACTGTCACTGTCTTTGAATTAAAAAAAAAAAAATCCTTGAATCTGAAATACTGGTTTTCAGTCTTTCATTTTTAGTGAAATAATTATGCAAATGTTGCCATTTCTTTCTAATATAGTGAATAAAATTCTCATGATAAGTAATTCCACAAAGATCTATTAATATAATTTGGATTTCAGAGAGATTTTAAGAAATATATGGAGGAGCTATGGAATTATTTTACTGTAGAAAATAACCGGCACATAGCTCCTCCTCACAACTCAAAATCACTACTTTTATATTTCAGCATCTATTATGGAATTATTTGCTTGTTTTCTGGAGAAAGTAAGAGACACTCAATTATTAATAATGATTTCCTTAGGTGAAAAATCTAAAATAAATGATTGAAACATTTGGCAGCGTTCTTAAATAAGAGTTTGCATATTATTGATTCACTTTGTCCTAACACTTTAATGACACAGACACAATTAATATGCAAATCATGGTTAATTATAATTATACTTCATAGATGTTCAGGAAAAATTGAGAATTGTAGTGATTTGGGGTCGAACTGCCATGCAGAAATTCTAATCCTTTGACTATTGTTCTCTTAAAAATAAATATCTAGTTTAGTAGTTAGATGTTCAAATGCTTGGGTAATATGAAATCTTGCCTAAATTCTAAATATATAAATAGCATAGATAGACTTATTAAAATTTGACTGTAAATATACAGAAAGTGTAATATGTCAAACACCCATTTAATTAATTTCCACTATTAATTACTAACTATAGCAGTACTTCTCATACAGTAATGTACATATGAATTAGCTGGATCTTGTTAAATTGCAGACTCTGTTTCAGTACGGGGTGGGGCCTGAGATTCTGCATTTCTAACAAGTTCCCAAGTGATGCAGATGATGCTCATCCCAACTACACTTTGATAATGGACTAATAGTTATTATCAAGTGTTGTGAAGGCAAATATAGGCCATCACACTTCTGGACAAAAAGTGAGCCAATGATCCATATACTCACTATATTTTGCATCATAAATAACAGAGGTGGGCTTGCTTCCAAGAGGATTGGATGTTTTGGTTTCATGCCTTTCTTCTAGGAGATTAATGAAATTGAATCTCAATTTAATTTAATTTAATTCAATTGAATTTGAATTTAGATTCAAATTCAGTCTAAAACAAGATGGATGAACCAAGGTCTCCCAAGAGGACATTCAGGTATAGGAAAATGTGTGGGAGTTTTGGAACCCAGAGGACCTGGTTTATAATTCCAGTTCTGGTTACTAGACAGGTGGCTTTGGGCAAGCCACATATGTTTTCTGAACCTCTGATTTTTATCTCTAAAGTGGAGATAATAATAGCAACTAACTGAGTACTTCTAGGTTCCAGGCACATATCTAACTTTTTTTTTTTTTTTTTTTTTTTTTTTTGTTTGCGGCACGCGGGCCTCTCACTGTTGTGGCCTCTCCCGATGCGGAGCCTAGGCTCCGGACGCGCAGGCTCAGTGGCCATGGCTCATGGGCCCAGCCGCTCCGCTGCACGTGGGATCTTCCCGGACCGGGGCACAAACCCGTGTCCCCTGCATCTGCAGGCAGACTCTCAACCACTGTGCCACCAGGGAAGCCCTATCTAACTGTTTTAAATGTATTACCTCATTTCATCTAAACAACTGTATGTGGTAGGTACTACTACAATCTCCATTTTAAGAAATTTAAGGACAGAGAAGTGAAGAAAATGCTCAAAATCACAATGCTAGTATGTGGTATAAGTGGCATTCAAAGTCTAGCAGTTTAATTCCATGGCCCACTCTTAACCACTGTGCCATGTTGCCCTTTCAGGGTTGCTTTCAGCATCAGAACTAGTTAAGAAATAGAGGCAGAGAGGTGCAGCAGATGTACATCAAAAGATCCCCTCTATAAATTATAAAATTGATATTGGAGAGTATGGCTTCCATGAGAGGAAAAGTATGGTTCTTAACACAATCCCTGAATTAGGTAGACTTATCTGCCTAGGTAACAGGCAGCCACAGAATGCTAGACCTTGCACACAGGGACTTGGCCTTTACTGCAAAGCAGATGCAGACAGAATCCAAAGAGGATGCATGAGTTAATCACTGAGCCACAGAAGCTCAGTTCCTTTTCCCAAACTCATCATTCATAAAAGTCACTAATTGAGCACTCTCCACATGGAAGAAAGCAAAGGGGGTAGAGAATAAATGTTCTTTCCCCAAAATAAGATTCTGCTTTTAATCTCTAGCTAAAAATTACATAAATAACATTTATTATACATCTATATTATTAGATATTTGAGAATGTCCAAAAGGACCTTCCATACTCCTTTCTGCTACCAATTAGTCAGCCATGAATCATAAACAGTCAAGAGATATAACTGATCCTGGCAAGGTACAAAATGCTAGCAAGAAAATAAATTTGTCTACTGTTATATATAATAAAATAATCTGCTCAATTTTAAAATTTAGAAAGGAAGATCTATTAGTAAAGTCTTTTACACTTAGGGACTATTAAAAGTGACATTTAATATCTTTAATTAACATTAGTACAACAAGTTTGTAAGCTTTTATAAATAGCTATGAATTTGAGAAAAAAATTCATATTAATAGCATCATATAAATATTTATCCAGGTAGAAAATAATAAAAATACATGAGTTGGTAAATATGAGTCTCTAAATAATATGAAGAAACCAAGAAACTATAAGGTAACATAATACTAACTTGTATGTTTTGTAAGTCAAGTTTATTTTTAACAATTGGTTGCCATACCTTAGACCATATCATTGTTCAGGGCTGCCTCACTGGAAACCAACCTGCCAATGTCACTTTCCATGTTCCTATTTCCTTATTTCCACTATATTTGTTCTTTGAGCTTATCTAGCTCTTGTCAACTGAAAAAAAAAACAAAAAACACAATCTAAAAGTTGAGAATTGTTACTTTATTTAGTGGAATTTTTGAGGATTTAATCCTGGAAGACAGCCTTTCAGATAGCTCTGGGGGACTGCTCTAAATGGGTAAGGGAGGAGCCAGGATATGTAGTTTTGCAACAAAAACCAGGTAGTCAGAACATCAAAAGATTGCTGTTAATTAAAGAAAACCAGAAAATCTCAAGTTAATGAATTTAGTGGTTTTCTATGTATGGGAAAATGCAAGAATCTGGGCTCACTGAAATCATTCCTTTGATGTGCACCTCAGCTCTCTGAGACCAGTATCCTATTCTTTTCCATTCTGAGTCCCCTCAGGTTGTACCCCTGGGAGTGGTTGCAGTGGCTGAGGGCTTGGCAGTAGGCAGCCCATTTGTCACCATCCTGAATTCCCTCAGGGCTCACCGGTTGGGGCAGAAGTTGCTGATGGCTTGATGGATGCAGAATCCTTTGTTAGTTGATATGGCAGGCAATATTTTTCATTCACACTCTTTAGTTCCTTTATTCTTTTTCCTTTTTCCTCAAGTCATCAGCCCTCTTCTAATCTCATTTTCCTCTTTATTCAACTCTTACCCTATGACCAATCTCTGCAGTTATTCTTGTGTTAGTATCCTTCACTCCCTTGCACTTTTATTGACCTGCAAATTCCCAAACCTGGATCAAGCCAACTTACTAACTCCCTCACTCCCAACTTAGGTCATTGAGATTGGCCATCTCCCCATAATTATGAATATTGGTAAAACCACAAATGTATGGATTCCAACCACAGCTGAGCTCTCAGAAAAGCAAGGTAATTTGTTCAAGTGTCCCTGGGAAGATCCTTCTTCCATTTCTGACATCATCTATTCTTCACATTTCTCTACTCATCACAGAGAATAGATGTTTTCAGGCAAAAACTACTGCAATTTCCTGTTCCCAACCTGCAAACTTATCTCTATCTATATATAACCTTGTTTCTATTGGTTCAGTCTCTTTCTTTCCAAGATGAATGTTTCTGCCTGTGCTCTGGGTTACATCCTTTACTGTCTCCTCTGAAATCATGCTCTAACACTAGTTTTTCCCTTTACTATATCTTCAATCTATCCTTCTCTATTTTCTGGCTGGTTTACTTTGGTCTATAAATATTTTTAAATCCCACATACATTAAAAATAGTAAGCCCTTGACCCCTCTATGTCCCCTTCTAGCTACTAGTCCCTCTCTTCACTTTAACTATTAACCTTAAAAGAGTTTTCTGTACTTAGACTATTTCCATTCCCTCATCTTCCATTTGCTCCACATTTCCATCTAGTCTAGCTTTTGTTAGCAACCACAAGTCTGTGTGCCCAATGCACAGTGAGGCCAAACAAACCGAAAAGTTGGAATTTGGAGCAGAGAAATGTTTATTGCAGGGCCATGCAAGGAGAACGGGTGGCTCCTACTAAAAAAACCTGAACTCCCTGAAAGGTTTCAGCAAAGCATTTTTAAAGGCCTGGTGAGGGAGGGGGGTTGCAGGGTATGTGATCAGCTTTTGCACAGTTCTCTGATTGGTTGATGATGAGGTAACAGGGCGGTGTCACAGGGGCTAACATTATCAATCCTCAGGCTCCAGTAGGCCTGGGGGCTATGCAGTCATTGTCATCAAGTAGTTAACATCTTCCATTTGGTGGGAGATTTCACATCTGTAAAACAACTCAGGAAATGTGCATCAGATTCTGTTATCTAGGTACTTTAAGGTGGAGCTAAACCAGAAGATGTGGGGGAAGGGCCTGCCCTGGAAGGCCCCATAGGGTCCTGCTAGGTTACACTTTGTCCCCACTACTACACTGAAACTCTTCCAACCATCTCCAAGTATCAGTTGGGACACCAGCAGGAAAGAGATAGACTCCTTGCTTGGCACTCTGCAATGAACGCTGCACTTTCTTTCTCCACAACCTGCTGTCTGTAGATTAGCTTTACCGCATGCATAGAAGAGTTGACCAAGTTTGGTTTGGTAAGAGGAGTAAGGTGAATAAATATCCAAACCTCACTTTCCTCCTTCACACAGATCTACAAGATCTCCCCAACATTTGAGCCTGAATCAAAGTCTATTGATGAAGTTCATACACATCAACTGCCTAGGCACAGAGCAGAGTATAGTGGAGAAGGGTGAAAAGTGGATCTGGAGAGGCATCCAGGAGATAGGCAACATGTCCATCTTCCCAGAGCCAATGACCACCTTGTAATTCTTAACTTGTTTGATCTCTGCAATATTTGATACTCTGGGTCCCTCTGACCATCATACCCACTCCAATGATTTATCCATTTTTGCCCTTTAATATTTCTCTGACTTTGCTGATTGCTCTTTCTTGAAATTTTTGTCACATTCTCTTCCTCTCCCTACCTACCTCATACATATGGGTGCGTCCCAGGATTTTGCCCTCTGCCAAACTGTCTCAAAATGTGGCCCTTAGTTTGATTCCAATCACATTTAATATTTCAACCTGTGTGCTGACAAACCCCAAATCTATTTCTTCCAGCCATATTTTTTCCAAGGCAACAACTTATATATTTTCAATTGTCCCACAGATAACTCCATTTCAACACATCCAAAATATAACTCATCTTTATCCAAGTAAAGCTATTCCTTTACAAACCTACTCCTCTTCCTGTGTTTCCTATTTCAGTCATTGAAAACAATTATCCTACTATCTGTCCCAGCCAGAAATCTGGGTCATACCTTTGTTAGTCCCACCTCCCTTATCCCACATATTCAAGCAATCCTTAGGACATTTCAACATGACTGTGTTAAAATAATTCATATCTATTTTCTTATCTCTGTCTACAGCTACTCTCTTACCTTAAGTCTTTATTTCTCCCCTGGACTATTGTTTTAGTATCCTAACTGATTTTCTTGGTCTCAAAGGTCAGCCTCCATTTACTGTGCTGCAGAATAATCTTTTAAAATTCTTTGTTTTTTTTTTTTTTTTTTTTGGCTGTGCCATGTAGCATACAAGATCTTAGTTCCCTGACCAGGGATCAAACCTGTGCTCCCTGCAGTGGAAGCACAGAGTCTCAACCACTGGACCACCAGGGAAGTCGAATTATCTTTTTAAAAGGCAAATATATTCATAAGATTCTTTTTTGGGAACAAAGTGGACAAGATCTTTTCTGATTTGGCCATTGCCTATCTATATAAGCTTATCACCATTCTCTATGCTGATGTTAGTAAAGATGTATGTAATAAATATATAAAGGACTGCATTCAGTTGCTTATAATAATTGTTACCATGTATAGAGGAATTACTTGGTGTTAGACACTGTGCAAAATGTTTTAAGTGTGAGATTTATTTCACTTAAACCTTAGACAATGCTGTGATCCAGGTATTGTTTTCCCTGTTTTCCAGATGAGGAAATGCAGCTTGATAAGGTTATCTGCCTAAAGTAACAAGGCTGGTGATTGACGAAAGCTGCATTTTAATCCAGAGCTGTCTGAATCTAAAGCTTATGTATCTGGCAGTCCACACATGGCTTTAGACCTGGAGCTGTGGAATCAAATTCGCTAAATTTGGTTCTCCATTAAGAAACTCACTAAGAGTTATGATGATTAAGAGAAACTATCTATGCTGAACACTTACAAAAGTGCCTGACACTTGGTAAGTACACCAAAAGTGTAGCTGAATTCAGCCTCTGTACACTGGTACTGAATTGAATCTTGGAGACACAGTTTTGTGTGAAGTAGAAAAGAATAGCTTTATTGCTTTGCCAGGCAAAGGGGGCCACAGTGGGCTAATACCCTCAGGACTGTGTCCCGGGAGGAGAGAGTGAGGAGTCTTACGGTGTTCAAGGAGCAGGGCGTGATCAGCTCATGGACGTTCTTCTGATTGGTTGGTGGTGAGGTAAGTGGGAGTCAGCATCATCAACCTTCTAGTTCCAACCAGTCTGGGGTCTATGTGCTTGTGGGCAGCATACAGTTAACTTCTTCCACCTGGTGGAGGTTTCAGTATCTGCAAAACAGCTCAAAGATATTGTTATGTATATCCCTTGAGGGGGAACCAGAACCCTATCCCAAGGCTGCATTATGGTTTCTTGACTGTTCCTCCCTTGTCTCTGAATCCCCTCCCTTCCCTAATTAGCAACTGTTTGAACCTGCCCTTTGGAACTCAGGGGAGGTCATGGAGGTTGAATGAAACCTACTTCCTGCAAACAAGAAATGGGGGACACAGAAGGACTTTTGTGCCCAGGAGTCCCACAGGATCCTGCTCAGTTTCAAAAGCTACTGTCATCAGACATTAGGCTTTAAGGCTTTCTGGGACCTGAAAGGGTTAATTGCTTTCTAAACCCCTTAACATTGATTGCTCTTCTTCCCTCACCTTCAATTGCTTTTCTGTAGGGAACTTAAACAAGAAATGGTACTGATCCTCATTCTGCATACAAGGCAGGTTTTGCCTGAAAAAGGACTGCAGTATTTTCTCATTAGGAATTCAAGACCATATCCTCCTGCAGCCTCACAGTGAGAACTCATCTTTTTGAGCAATCATTTTGCAAGACAACTCGAAAGGCACAAGTCCAGACATAGTCACTCATTTTGTAGGTATGGAGGAGAGGGATTATTGCAATTTGTGTTTGTCTATTTGTTTGGGGGAGAAAGGTAAAGGAGGAACCAAACTGCCTTTATGAATATTTGCGGAGAAGTAAAACACATCCATGTTAACTCAGTGTGTGTGGGTGGTATTGGTTTTATGGCAAACACACACACACAATCTCCTCCTAGCCCACTCTCTGTCCATACAGCATGAGTAAATCATCCAGCATCATTGTGACTGTCTACACAATAAATAACGGTAGAGCCTGTGTCCGTTCCATCACTGCCTGCAACCCTGGACCCAAGTGCTCTCTTGGCCTGCCACCTGCTGAGAAGGCAGCATAGCTGAATGACCCTGACATTTGCTTTTTACCAGAAGTACATGTTCTGTTTCAATGTCTTGTCCCAGAGTCTCTTGGAAAACAGTGCACTTCAGCTTGTACTGATGAAATAAATTAACCGTGCATACTTCTCCTTCTCTGTTATGGTTTTTTGTTTTTGTTTTTCTTTTGTGGGGGTGGGGAACACTTAAGAATTAAAATAGTCCTCTTTTCCCTGACATAACTTCCCTGGCCATAACTTATTTTTTAGATATGATCATTCCCTTTTATCCCTTTCTCCATCTGTAAGCTCATATAAAGCAATCGAAGCAGTTAACTCAAAAACATTTCTTGCGGGCTTCCCTAGTGGCGCAGTGGTTGAGAATCCGCTTGCCGATGCAGGGGACATGGGTTCGTGCCCCTGTCCGGGAAGATCCCACATGCCGCGGAGCGGCTGGGCCCGTAAGCTACGGCCGCTGAGCCTGCGCGTCCGGAGCCTGTGCTCCGCAACAGGAGAGGCTGCAACAATGAGAGGCCCGCATGCCGCAAAAAAACCCAAAAAAACACAACATTTCTTGCTCCCGTCCACTGTGCCAGACACCGCACTGAGCACTGAGCATTCAGAGAGGGATCAGATCTACTCCCTGCCCTGAAGGAGTTTATACTTCAGGAAAATGGGTTGCCATTACTTAGGTAGCTTAATACCATGGCATCAGTGAATTGGTAATCTTGAAGTCATTTAGAGAGAGGGACACCCAGAAGAACACATCAGAATGCTTTACTTTTAATTCAGGAGATAAGCACCAATTTGATCCAATAATATCATACAATTTTCACAAATTGAATCAGTATTGTTACAGTAAGATAAGCCAGAAACAGCCAAAGTTTTTGCTTGACTAGAATTTCAAAGAATTCTTATTCCATGCCAGTAATGGTTATTTTCATTTATCTGAAATAAAAGAGTGAAAGAGAGTGATGTTATAATACATATTGGGGTGTCATCAGAAAATTTTGACCTGACTCACTGTTTAATCATTAGGAAGCTTTTACACCTGTAATGGAAATGTGTTCCTTTTCACAGGTAGGTAGGTAGGTAGATAGATAGATAGATAGATAGATATAGACATAGAGATAGATATTATAGATGGTTCAGAGTATTTCCAGTTGGATGAATGGGATGGAGGGTGCGTAGAGGTACATGGATACTCTACTCTTGCCCAATTCCCCTTGTAATCAAAAACAGATATTTTTGTTTAAAGATAGCTGGTTGGTATGAGTCACAGCAAAGATCACTAGGTCATCAGGAAAATAAATTGAACAGCCTCTAGAACTGGCTCTGTATAAAAAAATAAGTTATGTGATAGTGACCTTTGATACAGCCCATCTTACCATCTTTTTTTTTTTTTTTTTTTTTTTTTTTTTTTTTTTTTTTTGCGGTACGCGGGCCTCTTACTGCTGTGCCCTCTCCCGTTGCTGAGCACAGGCTCTGGACTCGCAGGCTCAGCGGCCATGGCTCACGGGCCTAGCCGCTCCATGGCATGTGGGGTCTTCCCGGACCGGGGCACAAACCCGTGTCCCCTGCATTGGCAGGCGGACTCTCAACCACTGCGCCACCAGGGAAGCCCCCATCTTACCATCTTTAAAAATATTTGCCAGATTTTTTTAAAATTTCTCTTATCTCTTAGATATCAAGTGCCTTCCTGCTACACTTACTGCTCTTCCATTCCAGAAAAAGAAAGCATCAAATATACTAATAATTACCAATGAAGTTCTCTATATCAAATACTCTTTGGTAACCTCCTCAGAAATAATTCCATTTCAAAAGAAAACTTTTGAGGGGGAACAATGTTTAACCTGTACCTTTCATACTGCATGATGCAGTTGGCCATTTGTCCTTAGGTTAGTCCTTGTAAGCACATTAGCTCTGGGTTTTGACCAACTTCTACTTAGGAAGTGCTGCAAAAGGCATACTGGTCCCTAGTTAGCTAGGCCCAACTATGATACAAAGGAGTTGGTGGATGTAAGTCCTCCTTGCCTTATTAGTTCCTCATGGAATCACACCATTTATTTCATGGTCATGCAGAATGCAAACCTGGCCATGTCAGAGGAGTCTGAGACACAGACACTCTGCCTTTTATCCCATTAGGTTTAAGAGAAGTCATATCAACACCCAAATATCTATTGCTATATAAGGCACTGGCATTCAAGCTTTCAAGTTTTTTTTATTGAAATCTATTATAAAAAATATATTTTATATCTTGAATCATTACACACACACATGCACACACATATGTATGCATTTCCACTACATATGGAATGTATATTGTATGTATATATATGGAATATATATTATATGATATATATATATGTTGCTGAATTTTGGCTTCTATACACCAGTGCTGGATTAAATCTCCAAGACAGAGTTTTGGGTAAAATAGAAAGAAATAGCTTTATTGCTTTGCCAGGCAAAGGGGGCCATAGTGGGCTAATGCCCTCAAGACTGTGTGTCCCACCCTGGAGGGGGTAGTGAGGAGTCTTATAGTGTTCAAAGTTTAGGGTATGATCAGCTCGTGGACATTCTCCTGATTGGTTGGTGGTGAGGTAATTGGGACTCCGCATCACCAACCTTCTGGTTCCAACCGGCCTGGGGTCTACATGCTTGTGAGCAGCAGAGAGTTAACTTCTTCCACCAGGTGGGGGTTTCAGTATCTGCAAAACAGCTCAAAGGGCATGGCTCAGAATATTATCTATTGTCCTTGAGGAAGAACTAAAGATCCTTGACTTTGTTTAATGGCTAAAGTATTATTATTTTTTCTTGCTTGACTGTTTTCATTTCTTTCTGCATTTTCTCATTTCTCTGATTAAATTTACTCTTTGACTAAAGTTGTTCTACAGATGAAGGCAGGCGGAGGATGTGAGTGGAGGTCTAGTCTGGGACGGCCTCCTAGGGTCCTGCTCAGTTACATATATACATGTATTATATATGTGTGTGTATATATACACACATGTATAAACACACACAAACATACACACACATAAAAACCAAAAGTTCAACAAAGCAATACTTATTACTTGAGATGTAATCTTATATTTTCAATTGTCCTTTATTCTATTTAAAAAATAAAAACAAATTGTCATGACCTACTAAAATGATTCATAAGCAACTAGTAACCCCAAACCACATTAAAAAAAAAAAAACAACACTATTACTGATATAAGGTAATTCCATCTCATACAAATATCTTTGCTCTCTTTCTTACTGAGTCATGAAATCTAGAACTGCTCACTGACTACCAAATATCCTAACTGGAAATTGGAGGTGCCTTCTTAACTACCTGACTTATTACTAGGGAATGAGAAGAACAAAAGGCAGGTTGTTCATTATAAGGTTTACTCCACCCCACATTCTATAGCATTATTAGGGACTATGATTAATTTTTTACAGATTATCTTAGATAGTAAGAAAATACACAATTCAAAGCTGTTGTCTATCTTTTTAATTCTTGAGGTATAATTTATATAAAATAAATTTTTCCCCTTAAAAATGCACGTTTCAGTGGTTTTTGACGAATGTATACAAGTCATGTAATCAACATCATACTCAAGATACAGACTATTTCCATCATCCCAGAAAGTTTCCTTGTGTTCCTTTGTAGTAAATTTGCTCTACAAACCCCCAGGCTCTGGAAACTACTCATCTATTTTTTTTGTCCCTATAGTTTTGCTTTTTCTAGAAACCCATATATATGGAATCATACAGTATGCAGTCTTTCATGTCTGGCTTTTGTTACTTAGCATAATTCTTTCAAGATTCATTTATATCATTGCATATTATTGCTGACAGGTAGTACATTGTATGTAGATAACTCAATTCTTTTAATCCATTATCCATTACCTATTGATGGACAGCTGAACTGTTTCCAGTTTGTGTCTTTTATGAATAATGCTGCTATGAGCATTCATATAAGGTTTCAGTATAGACATATGTTTCTTTTTCTCTTGTGTAATTACCTAGGAATGCAATGGCTGGATCATATGATAGGTGGATGTTTAACAGTTTAGGAACCTGTCAAAGTGTTTATCACAGGGGATGTACCATTTTTCATTCCCACTAGCAAAGAATGAGGATTCTAATTGCTACACATCCCTGTCAAAACTTGGCATTTCCAGTCTTTTTAATGTTAGCCATTCTAGTTGTGCATAGTTCTATCTCATTGGGATTTTTGTCTTCCTTTAATAATAGTATCTGAGAAAGAAAATTAATTAAGTATATACACTACAGTTGTTATATTAAATCATTCTAGTTCAGGAGATAGCCAGACGACAGAACATACTGCTAAAATATCCTTCCAACTTGCTCTCTCCTTATGATACAAGGCTCTGAAGCCCTAAAGATACATTGATTTTCAGTACATCTCGTTTTTGAACATTGCAATGTTATATCTTAAATATCTTGTGGGAGTACAATTAAAGCCTTCAATCTGCTATTTCAGAATGTGAGGTTTGTTGTTTTTTAAATATCTGACAAGTTTAAGCATGTAAGAGGGAATAGATCACAAACTTAATCTCAAGAAATTAAAACAAAACCACAATAACAAAACAGAAAAGCAAAATTAGAACCCAATAATTCTGCTTTATGATGAAAATATTGTCTAAATTGAGAAGGTTTAGGATTGGCAGGATTATAAAAAATGAAATTGGAATGGAAGCTGAGGGTCAAAATGGTGTTGATCTTAAATGGCATGCCAAGGAACCAAAATATTGAATGACTTTTGTTTGCACGTTTGTGTATGCATACCACCTCATGTGTTGCTCTCCATTTATTTGTCTGTTACTTCCTTTACCCACCTAATAGATATTAATTTAGTAAAATCTTCTATTGAAAATAAAGAAGATATGGTGTGTATATATACATATATGTATATATACATATATATATATATATATATAATAGAAAATTACTCAGCCATACAAAAGAATGAAATAATGCCATTTGCAGCAACATGGATGGACCTGGAGATCTTACTAAGTGAAGTAAGCCAGCCAGAGAAAGACAAATATCATATGTTATCGTTATATGCAGAATCAAAAAAAAATGATACAAATGAACTTAGTTACAAAACAGAAATAGACCCACAGACATAGAAAACAAATTTATGATTACCAAAGGGGAAAGGTTGGGGGAGGAGGGATAAATTAAGAGTTTGGGATTAACATATACACACTATATATAAAATAGATAACCAACAAAGACCTACTGTATAGCACAGGGAACTATACTCAACATTTTGTGATAACCTATAATGGAAAATAATCTGAAAAAGAATATATGTATGTGTACATATATATGTATATATATATGTATGTATAACTGAATCACTTTGCTGTACACCTGAAACTAACACAACATTTTAAATCAACTATACTTCAATTAAAATTATTTTTTAATTAAAAAGAATAGCTTTTAAAACAAGGAAAATTCCCCTGTATCTCTAATCTCTTTATGTAAGTGACGTCCTACTCACTATTTCAACCTTATCTGTGCTATTTGCCTCAGCTCAGACATTACTTCCTCTTGGAAGCCATTCCTGACCCAACCTTCATTTGAGTAAGGTGGCCCTCCTCTGTGATCTTTTAGCCACATATACTTAGCCCATCACCCCTACCCACAACATTCAACTTGTATTTAATGGCACATTTACTTGTCCACTTCCCCTATCAGACTAGAAATTCCTTGAAGTCAGAGACCCAGTTCTGTTCATTGTTGTACCAACCACACCAGGCATGGCATCTAATGTATAGTGGGCTGTCAATAAATATTAATTAATATGAATTAATGATTTCTACTCCTATCTAGCTCAAGTATTTTAACAAGAGTCTTCAATGTCTTGCAAAGATGTGGCTAATACTGAAATTTTAATCAAGTTGTGTTGAGTCATCTTTGGGTAAGATATCAGCTACCTTCTTATCAAAGAGTAGTTCTGCATCCACATCCTACCCCACTCCCTCTAATGTTTGCCTCAGTGTTTTAAGTATCCATGGCATATTTCAATAATGTCCTTAACTCAGTGTCAGAAAAAGAGGAGCTTGATCCAAGGGTTCTGTAAACTTGGCATCAGTCACCATTGGAGGTTGCAGAATACCTTCCTTGACTAAGGTCTTTCTTTCTTCTATATTCATTTGTTCCCCAGGTGCTATTTTAAGATGCATTTGTCATCCACTTTGTGTCTGTAAATTGATTTAATCTGTACGTATAATGTCTTCCCAACTTAGAGTTAGCAGCTTGACATGGAAGAACACGAAGGAAGCATGAGTGCAAATGTTTTTGGCTCCTCTTATATCTCCTTATGCCTGCATATTTGGCACACACCTTGCCACTGTCTAATTATGTGAACTTCCTTGACAACTGCTCCTCTGATTTCAGCAGAATCTTCCTGCATAATGTCCTCCTTGCCCAAATGATTGTTGAACTGCACAGAATCTTGGCACTGAGTAAATTTAGATAAATGTGTTATTACAAAGGCAAAACAAATAAGACAGGCAAGCAACTAAAACCCTGAAATTCAGATAATTAGGGAGAGATTTTAGAACATTTTTTTTTCTTTGAAAATTGTTAAATAGTGTCACTTCCATTCTTTCAGGGAACTGATATAATAAATGACCAGTAAGAAAAATTATTATTGTAAACCTCATTCAATTGCAGCTAGTAATTGATTCTAACAAGTACCTTTCATAACTTGTTGCTTTTAAAACACATTTTTCTTTATGCTCACATAGCTGCATAAGTAGCAGAACTGATTTCCTCTTTCAAATGATTACATTTTGAAGCAGGATTTGCTGTTGATACAGAGTTAAGAAACTCTGCTTGTTATGGGTCTCAACACTCCAGATGGTTGCATCCTAAAGTATCAGTCAGAAAAATATGAAAATAGTAGGTAAGCTAAGCAGAAAACTGACAAATAACTAAAATGGTGATTTTTAAAAATATTTGTATGGCATAATGAGCAAAAGAATAAATGCCTTAGCAACTGGATATGTAAAACAAATCTAGAAAAACCTGGAGTCCAACGGAGCAAAAGGCTTAGTGTGTGTGTGTGTGTGTGTGTGTGTGTGTGTGTGTGTGTGTGAACAGTGTCAAGAGCAAGAAAAGAAAAAAAGCTAAAGAAAAGCCTATAGGTTGATGCTAAGAGGAAATGCTCCAAGGAGAAGCACGCCAGGAGGGGAGACATGGGAAACAGAGCCTGGATTGGATAATCCACTAAGTCCCCTATTGTTCATCAAGATGAAGGTAATATCTGAGTAAGGGATGTGGGAGAAAAAATCATTAAGAATGCCCCTCTCTTACCTTCTCTGGGTATAGATGTGAGTTATTCCTGCATACAGAAGTTTAGCTCCAGAAGCAAAGCACAATATAATAGGAGGATGAGTAAACACATGGAATTTCTTACCCAAAAGAAAAGGTATACTTTTAGAGAATGTCTTATAGTTCTTCATCCTCATTTCAGAAATCAAGAAATAAGCTCAGATGGAAAATATAATTTGTAAACAACAACAGGGATGCCACCAGGTGTGACTCAAAGTTGATATACTTGTCCCAGTTTATATCATCGTCTCTTGGAAAGTAAAGAAATGTTTTTTCAATGGCATACTTAATAAATTTCATGTTTTTTTCTTATGTTTATTTTAAGAAAGAAGAATTGAGGCCGTGGATTGTACAGTATGCAAAAGAGAAACCATAACTGAGGGTTGACTCAAAGAAGGGATAAAACCTGTTACGGAGTCCAAGCTTGCTCTGCTCACCACAGAACAGGCAAAATGAATCAGAGACGAGGTGTTGAGGCAAGGAGTACGTCTTTATTCAGAAAGCCAGCAGACCGAGAAGATGGCAGACTAGTGTCTCTGAAAAACCATCTTATTGGGGTTTGGATGCCACTTTCTTTTATAGAATCAGAGAGGGAAAGGCAGTGAGGAAGTAAAGTAAAAGGTCATCAGTCTTGCAAAACATCCCCTGGAATGACCAGCCTCTGTGAGGGGATGTGTTAGTTTCTTTTTTCTTGCAGCCATTCACAGGAGGGTAGGGTCAGATTGTTTCCTAGTGAGCTGAACAGCAGAGGGGCAGGGCACCCTGAGGCAGGCCTTTATGTATGATTATAATAACAAAAGCAACGGAAAGCAAAGGTTGAAGTCAAAGAAACAGATCCAACATGGAGTCAAATTTAGTTCTTCCTTGTTAGAAACTGAAGTGCAAAAAGGAAAAACTGAGGAATAGAGATCCACACTGAGACAAGAGGAAAACTACATTTCAACATAACATACCAGACCAGAGTCCATTTTTGCCTGAGGAGAAATCTGGGAATCTGTCTTTGTTATGGATGCTGAGGAACCCCGTGAAGAAGGTTGCCATTTCTGAGTCCTTCAAAATATTAAAGATTTGCCTAAATAGCCTGGTTTTCTTTTATAATGAAGCTCATGTCTGACCCTTTTAGAGTCCATTCCTTTGTACACAATGAGGACCATTATCACTGCCTCCTAGAGAGGCAGGGAACAACCTAGATCTTAAAGACAGGGGGGAAATGTGTTTTTCTTTGCTTTGAACAGATAAAATACTAAGTATTTTATCCAACTGCTAAATATCTCAGAAGATTCTAAAGGATTGTCACCGAAACTCTATCTTGAAAATAGAATATATGAAATACAATATTAAAAATCAAAAGAAGAACTGATGTTAATTCTAGAGTGGTTTAAGGAATTTCATTCCTCCCACATTGGCTCAGATTCATTAAGATGTCTGCTGAAATACTGCTCAGCACAGAGATCTTTCCTGACTACTCTGTCTATAAAAGCATCCCATCACTTTCTATCCCATTAGCATGCTGGCTTTTATTTTCTTCATGACACTTTTCATACCTGATATTATATTTTTTGTCTATTTCCCACATTATATTTTAAGCTTCATGAGGGTACATACCATATCCCCAACATCCAGGATAGTGCCTGAAATATAGCTGGCACTCAATTTTCTTGTGAGATCAGTGTCGTTCAAAGTTTGGTCTCTGGATCAGCCTCAGCAGCATCAGCCTGGCACTTGTTAAAAATGCAAATTCCGGTCAGAATGGCCATCATCAAATAGTCTACAAACAATAAATGCTGGAGAGGGTGTGGAGAAAAGAGAACCCTACTACACTGTTGGTGGGAATGTAAACTGGTGCAGCCACTATGGGGAACAGTGCACAGGTTCCTTAAAAAACTAAAAATAGAGCCACCATATGATCCAGCAATCCCACTCCAGGGCATATATCCAAAGAAAACTCTAATTCAAAAGGATACATGCAACCCAATGTTCATTGCAGCACTGCTTACAATAGCCAAGACATGGAAGCAACCTAAATGTCCATCAACAGAGGAATGGATAAAGAAGATGTGGTACATATATACAATGAACTATTACTCAGCCATAAAAAAGAATGAAATAATGCTATTTGCAGCAACATGGATGGACCTAGAGATTATCATACTAAGTGAAGTAAGTCAGACAGAGAAAGACAAATATCATATGATATCACTTATATCAGGAATCTAAAAACATGATACAAATGAACTTATTTACAAAACAGAAACAGACTCACAGACTGCAAAAACAAACTTATGGTTACCAAAGGGGAAAGGTGGGGGGGAGGGATAAATTAGGAGTTTGGGGTTAACATATACACACTACTATATATAAAATAAACAACAAGGACCTACTGTATAGCACAGAGAACTATATTCAATATCTTATAATAACCTAGAGTGGGAAAGAATCTGAAAAAGAGTATATATATATATATATATATATATATATATATATATATATATATATGAATCACTTTGCTGTACACCTGAAACATTGTAAATCAACTATTTTTCAATTAAAAATATTTTTAATGTAAATTATTGGGCACCCATCCTAGAACAACTGATCAGAAGTGCTGTGATTGAAGGCCAGCAATCTGTGTTTTAACATTCCTTCCAGGACATTCTGACCCATGCTAAAATTTGAAAAGCACTGCATTAGAAAAATGAAGGAGCTAATGAATTTAAGGCTTGATTGCTTTGAATGGGCATACATCTGCATAATGACTGTTATTTTTTCCCTTAATTCACAATTAATTAATTAGAACACTATTGACCTCCACCTATTTAAAAAAAAGGCTACATATTAGGAAAAGTGGATAAATGTAAGATTTTCAACAGCTAGCTTGGGACCCCTAGATGTCTGGTCATGGCCTATCTGGAGTATCAAAGGACAAGAGGAAGCTTTTGGATAAAATAGGATTTTACAACTTTTAGGATGATGGGAGAAATTTACTCATTGATTAACTTCACTCATGGAAGTAAGTTCCCCCTACTGGCTCTCTACCCCAACATCATATGGATGATTAGCATTATGTTGGAGGAGGGCATGAAACTCGGAGGGTACTTGGAACTGCTTATAACATTCATTCATTCAACAGATATTTACTGGGTAACTACTGTGTACCAGGCCCTGTTCTAGGAGCTTGTGATACGTCAAAGACCAAAACAAAACAAAAGAAAATCCCTACCTTCGTAAAGTTTACTTTCTAGTGGAGCTTGGTGAAAACATATGTCTTTCTTTTTGTCTCCTCTTTCACTATCAGACTTGAGCTAGGACTTCGCCTCATAGCCTATGGCATTGAAGACACTGTGAAATAAAGAAAATATTTTAATGTTCTGTTTGCCAAGTGTCTTTGTCTTCCTTTAAGTTACCTGCAAAGCTCCAAAAGGTCATGACTGAGGTGGAGGATATGTCCTGCTGGCTGTACATTGTCTCCTAAGTACCAGATAAGTCTGCTTTTGCAACAGCCTAAAGAGGAAATCAGACCTAACTTCCTGCTTGCTATTGTTGCTGGCTGCAGTAATAATAATAACTAACACAGTATTCACTTTCTGCCAAGTACTATTCTAAGTTTTTACATGTAAAACTCATCTAATCCTCACAATAACTTAATAAGACAGGTGCTATTAATGTTCCCATCCTACAGATCAGGACACAGAGGCACAGGGAGGTTAAGTAACTTGCCCAAGTATTCACAGATGGTTTGGAACCAGGATTCAAATCTAGACCATCTATCTTCAGAAACTAGGCAATTTAATCAATTCACTGGTGCTACTTTGTTATGTCAAGGAGATCATTTCTTAAGAACCCAGTACCACAGAAATCTTCCTGAAGCACTCATTATGAACAGTAGAAGTTTCCTCTTACAATGTTGAGAATAGAATGGCTAATTCCTTCTGTGAACTGTTAACCAAATAACTAGCACTGTCTCGTTTATGGCACTGACTCTGCAACTAAAGCCACTACCTCAGCCTTGGAAGAATTCCTCACATGTTCATTCAATTTCTCATTCTTTTCTTTCCATCTCATTCTTTCTCTCATATTTCTTTTCTCTAATATATATATTTGTAAAATCGCTTTTGTATGTGTGCATGCTTCTTTTTTAGCTCTCATTTTCTCCCTAAACTTCACCCTCAAACCCACACAAATAACCTTTTGGAAGTGCTGAAATAAGGCTGTTTCTATAGCAGCAGTTTTCAAATAACTGATTTTTTTTTTCTTTTTGCAACTGGTACAGCCTTTTAAGGTCAATCAGAAAATTAAATTAGCTATTCATGAATATGCTGATATTTCAAGAGCCACCTTGTTCTTATTCTGATGAAAGTCTATTAATGAATTACAACTATATGAGGACAGAGTCAAATAACTTGCTGAAAAATTGTTCTTTAAAAAAGGAATAGAGCTTAGGTTTCCTGAATCTCAGAATGTAATGAGCTTTTATTCTTCAATACAAGGACTACCAGTTCTTTAATGTCAGGAACAACACCCTATCTTTTATGCCTGGTATCTCACAGTGCATAGAAGTTATACAATAAACACTTGTTTTTTAATTAATCAATTAAAAATCAAAGATTAGGACTTCTGGTGCCAGTCAAGATAGAGTAAGTCAACTATAGCCTCTCTCTTCCACTGATTACAACTAAAACCTCTGGGAAAACTGTAAAAAGCAACCACCAGAAGGCAAATATAATAGCCTATTTTTCCTCCTGTTAACTTCTTTACAATATTGAGGTAGGTAGAATGGCCACCAAAGATGTCCATGCACTAATCCTTGGAACCTGTGAATATGGTATGTTACATGGCAAAAGGGACAGTGCATATGCAATTAAAGTCATGGCTGAATTTGGAATCAGAGGAAAGAGAAGTCAGAGAGATTTAAAGTATGCAAGGACTCAAGGTGTCATTGCTGGAGGAAGACACATGGAAAGCATGAGAAGGAATGAGGGCTGCTTCTAGAAGCAAAAATTGGCTCCAGCTGACAGTCAGCAAGGAAATGGGGACTTTAGTGGTCCAGCAAGGAAATGTATTTGGCCAAGACCTGCATAAGCTTGGAAGCAGATTCTTTCCCAGATCCTTTAGTAAGCAATGCAGTTCTGCTGACACCTTGACTTGGGTTTTGTGAGGCCTTGCACAGAGGACCCAGCTGAGCCATGTTGTGCCTGGGTTTCTGACCTACAGAACTGTGAGATAATAAATGAGTGTTGTTTTAAGATGTTACATTTGTGGTAATTTGTTAAGGCAGCAGTGGAAAAAGAATGCATATCTTGGTATCAGAAGTGGGACAGTTATAAAACAAATACCAAAAAAATATGCAAGTGGGTTTGGAATTGTATAGTAAGTGGTGGTTTGAAGAATTTTGAAGAACATGATAGAAAAAGTCTATATTGCCTTGAATACCCTGTCCTAGAAATATGGATGCTGCTTGTAAGGGCTCAGAAGGAAGAGAGGAAATTTAAAAGAAATCCTAAACACTTTAGAGAAAGCCTACATCACCATGAAATCTGGACCTGGAGGATACTATTGGTGAAGGCTCAGAAAAAATAAGGAACATGTTTTAGAAACTGAAAGACAAGGGAGCCTTGTCATGATTGGCGACAGTTCCGTGAAATTGTGTCCTGCAGTTATACAGAAAGCAGAATTTGTAAATAAGTCTGGTCATTTAGATGAGATTTCCAAGCAAACTGTTGAAGATATTTTTTCTTGATGTTTATAGTAGAATGCAAGAAGAGAGACTTAAATTAAGGGACATACTGTGAAACAAAAAGGAATCAGGACTTAATGATTTGAGAAATTCTTAAGAGTATTCAGGTGCTAAAAGGTCAGAGTATTCAGTCAGACAAAATGCTCTTTGAAAAGAATGAGTGTGATTCAGATCCCCTCAAAAAAATCAGGGAGCCTCTAGAAATTTTAAGGGTATTTTCTCAGACATCTCAGCAGAAGCCAAAAATAGAGGAGGGATCGTCTCAGAAAGATTTGAAGACCTAACTTCTGTCTAATGAGCTGAATCTTTGTGACATCCACAGGAGACCAACAACGTTCTTAAAATTTTATATCAGCACAAACACTGCCAGCTTGGATTGAAAAGGACAGAGAGAGTACAAAATGAATGAAGGCTGCTGAACCTCTAAAATGCTACTGGCAGTAAGCACGCTGATAAAACTACTCAACTGCAAACATGTGTTGCCTCTCATGAAAAATGGAAGATGACTCAGAGAGCAGAGCCAAGAGATGAGAGAGAAGAGCTTAGAGCATAGCGGGCAAGGCTGAGAGCTACAGAAAATTATTTCCAGGTATCAAACGATAAGGGAACTTGAATGGCTGGACTTCAAAACTCATTTGGACTGGTGATTATTTTTTACTATACAACATCCCCTTTTGGAAATGGAATATCTATAATCTGCTATCATACGCCTGTGCCAGAAGTGTATGTTGGGAGCAGATAACTTGTTTCTTTAGTTTCACAGGTCCCCAGATGGAATGAAACTGTGCCCTAAGAGTTGAACTTAATGGATTATAGCCAGAGCCTCATCCACACCTGGTTTAGATGATGAGACTTGGGATTATTGAACTGCTGAGATTTATGTGAGGGTTTTGGATTTGGAGTTGATGTTGCAATGGGATGAGAACTTTGAGGACCTTTAGATGAAGTGAATATATTTTTCATTTGGGATGGACATGAATCTTAGTGGGCCAGAGGTATTGTGGTAGATAGAATATCCCCCAAATTGTCCACAATCCTAATGCCAGGAATTTATTAATATGTTACATTATATGGCAAAAAGGAATTTGCAGATGTAATTAATGTCACCAATGTTAAGATACAGAGATTATCCTTGATTACCTAAGTAGACCCAGTGTAATTACATGGGCTCTTAAATGCACCAAATTTTTTTCATCTGAAGTCAGAAATGTGGCATAAGGGAATGTCAGAAAGATTTAAAGCATGAAAGGGACCCAACTCACTGCTGCAGAAGGGGAACACATGGAAAGCATGAGAAGTAACACAGGTATCCTTTAGGAGCAAAGATCTGCCTCAGCTGTCAGTCAGCAAGGAAACGAGGACCTCAGTACTACAACAGCAACTGGATGTCTGTATGCAAATAAATAAGCAAACAAACTGTGATCTAACCTGGTAGCAAAGTATATTAATTATCACAAGGAATGTAAGTGGCCTAGATTCATCCATCCAATCATATAACACCTCAGACTGAGTTAAAAATAAAACTCAATAATATGTTGCTTACAAGAGACCTGCTTTGAACACAAAGATAAAGAAAAGCTAAAATATATGAAGCAAAAGTTAGAAAATACTAGAAACAAAGAGAAATTGAGGGAAACAAAATTGTAGTGTGATATGTCCAATTCATCAATCTACAACAGGTAACACAAAACAGAAATTAAATAGCATGGAGGAAGTCTATAACTCACTGAGACTATATCTTCTTTTCAAAATGTTTCTCTTTGTATATAAAAATTTATAATATATTAAGCTACCAAGAAAATTTAAAGTCAATTGTGCAGAAACATCACAGGCTAACCTTTGATAACAAAACTTAAAATTAGTAATATCAAAAGAGACCAAATGCTTAGAAACAAATATGGTGCACTCCTAAATAACGATTTGGTCACTTACTATATTAAAAATATCTGATTATCTTAATAATATTTAGAAAATATGTATGTCACCCTTACTATATATAAGACATTGTTCCAAGATCTTTACACCTATGCTAACCTTTTTGTTCCTCTCCATGACTCTATGTGATATATGTGTGTACAATTATTATTATTATAACAATTCTCATTTTATAGGGAATTATACAGGCAAAAAAATACTCAAAAGTAAATTAATTAACTTTAGAGGCTTCTTTTATAGTGAGGATAAGGCACCTATTGACTGTCCAGATAAAATCGTCAAGTTGAGACCTCCAAAAAATTGTATAGGGATATAACAAGTTCAGCTGGGGCATCTCAAGTTAGAAGTGCCTGTGAATATAAAAATAAAGTTATCTAGAAGAGGTTTGGATATATAGTCTGAGGCTTAGGAGCAAGAGGTTATGGCTGAAGCTGTAAAGCTGGGGAACATCAGCCTCTAGTTAACAGTTGAAGCAATTTACCTTGCTCTGTTAAATCAATCTCTTTCTATATATGTCTATTAAAACTAGACTCTGAGCTCCTTCTGCGTAAAGACTGTGTCATATTCATAAATAGATATGATTCCTCAGATAGAGAGTAAAGAATGAGAAGGGACAAAATCAAGACTCTTTGAAAATAGATAAGTTCGAAGGTGAATAAAAATGGAAATTGAGGAGCTGTATGCCTAAAGGTGTAGTTGACAAGATATCTAGGCCAGAATGGGCAGGTAGTGAAACCTGGAGGATCCTGACAGACTGGGAGAATTGGGAGGTATCAAAGGCTTGTATAGAAGTTTGAAAAGTGGGAAATGAGAAAGTGGAAGAAGTGGAAAGATATGAGAATGTGATGAGAGAAGAGTTTCAGAATTCAAGAATTCAGAGCTTGTACTTTTGCAGATGTTTACAAGTCCTAGGGTGTGGCCATGAGAGGGAATTACAGGCATGTTGGTGAGAATCTTTGATGGACTAAAAGATAGATGTCAGCATTGTGAAGCTAGTTTGTTAGATGGGTCATTATTATCATTTTGAATTTGCTGAGAACATATTTACTCAGGATGACAAGAGAATAAATGAATGGGAAACTGTGAGTGAAGTGCCAAATCCCTCCCCAGAGATGGGGAATGCCTAAGATATTAGCTTTTAAAAACTGAGTCTAGGAAAAGGGTGGGCAAAAAGTGGCAGCTTCAAAGAAGGAGAGATTAGAGAGCAAAAGTGGTAGGAAAATTATCTAACTTATAAGGCTTTCAGGTTCACTCTTCTACAAGCCAAATACCTCCCAATATGTTCCATCCATCCCTTTGGTTTGGAATAACCAAAGGGTTATTGTACCTCAAACATCTCTCCCTTCACTGAGTCATCTTCTACCTATTCTTTAATATTCTGCTCAGGTGTCACCACCTCCAAAAAGACCCTGTTGACTTCCTCAGTCTGGGTAAGGTATCCTTCTTCTGTACCTATCACTATAAATTCACTAATTACAATTAATTATAATGATCACCTGTATGTCTATCTCCTCCAGTAAGACCATGTCATAACAAATGTTCTATCCCTAGTTCCTAGCATTGTCTGACACAAAGTCAGTACTCTTTAAATATGTGATGAATGAATATTCTACCTAGTCAAGTTCAAATTTATTAAGTTTTCACTTCACTAACTCTCATGTAAAAACCCCATATATAGCAAACATTACCACTAATTTCCTTTTTATTTCATAAACTACTTCTCAGAAGTTAGTGTTGAAGTTTTGGCTTAGAACTTTGTTAAAAATGAAGAATCTGTGCCACCTCTTCTTTATCCATTCATCTGTCAATGGACACTTAGGTGGATGGACCTAGAGTCTGTCATACAGAGTGAAGTAAGTCAGAAAGAGAAAAACAAATACCATATGCTAACACATATATATGGAATCTAAAAAAAAAATGTTCTGAAGAACCTAGGGACAGAACAGGAATAAAGATGCAGACGTAGAGAATGGACTTGAGGACACGGGGAGGGGGAAGTGTAAGCTGGGACAAAATGAGAGAGTGGCATGGACATATATACACTACCAAATGTAAAATAGATAGCTAGTGGGAAGTAGTCACTTGCACAGGGAGATCAGCTCAGTGCTTTGTGACCACCTAGAGGGGTGGGTTAGGGAGGGTGGGAGGGAGATGCAAGAGGGAAGAGATATGGGGATATATGTATATGCAAAGCTGACTCACATTGTTATAAAGCAGAAACTAACACACCATTGTAAAGCAATTATACTCCAATAAAGATGTTAAGAAAAAAAATGAAGAATCTCAGGTCAACACCTAGAAAGTTTGATTCAGATGGTCTAGCGTGAGGCTCAGGAATCTACTTTTAACAAGTACCTCATGTGATTCTGACACATATATTCTGAGCACAACATTTTGAAAAAAATTTCCTTAAATGAAATGCTTGAGATAAGGATAGGTTAATGATGTATAAAGAATGTCCTGAAAGACATATTTGGTATGACTATTTCAGCAATTTTCATTTCTGACATGGATTTTGTCAAAATGAACCATCATCCAGTCATGTCAAGTTAGATTTACAAGAATGTTTTATAAAAACCTATAAATATGAGTTGAGTGGTTGATAGTACAGTGTGTCATACACAAGATGAAAAGATAGTTGTAGCCATAATTCATAACAAAATCCAACATGACCGGATTTTATTTTATTTTATTTTTAAAATTTTTTTATTTTTGTGGTACGCAGGCCTCTCACTGTTGTGGCCTCTCCCGTTGTGGAGCACAGGCTCTGGACATGCAGGCTCAGCAGCCATGGCTCACAGGCCTAGCCACTCCACGGCATGTGGGATCTTCCCGGACTGGGGCACGAACCTGTGTCCCCTGCATCAGCAGTGGACTCTCAACCACTGCGCCACCAGGGAAGCCCTGGATTTTAATTTTTTTTAAAGAGCTTTTTCCAAGTAAATCTCTTGAAAAAAGCTTTACTTTGCTTATTACTTGGATAAGCACTATTTACCCATAAACAAAACATGGAATTGTTTATACTATTTTATTGTATGCCTATACTAAAATTTATTTTACCTTTTTCCTGTTAATATTGCAGTTTCTTATTTCAATTTAAAGTTTTTAGTTCTCCAGTTTCAACCTCCCAGCTCCAATGTCTTTTTAATGCTCCTAACTTGTCTAGTTTCCTTTTGACAAACTTGAGAGGCTCAAGTTTGTTGATTGTGTAGAACTGTAAATTCTTCCAACTCTCTATTGTCACCATTAATTTTTATTAGCTCTTTCTAATCCTAATTTAGATGAAGACTTTTTGACAATTGAATGTTCAAAGTAGACATGTAAATGATTTTTCTATATGTAAAAGTTGAGATTATTTTTAATTTTTGTTTATGGAAAATTTTTGAATATGCTTAGCATAAAGGAGCATCTGTGTTGGTATGTAGGCATAGTGACTCTGAACTTCAAGGAGGTAAACAAGTGAAATATTATCATGTGTTTGGGAGGAGAACCATAAATATCTATTGAATAGCACTAATGACTACCACACCAAGAAAAGTCCATTAGATGACTAGTAGGTTGAAATAATTTATAGAATCAGTCAAGTTGTGAAGTGATGATATATCAAGTAAGATTCAGGACCTAGGCAACAAGACAAGAAAAGATTTGAGAGCAGTCAGGAGAGAAGGCCAATTAGGGCTCAAATTTCCATGGGAGCAGACTAATCATAAACAGATGGATTCCTGTGCTCAATATCTATTTGCCCTACCAGCTCCGCTCTCCATGCTTCTCCACTCCTTTGCTTATGTCCTGGGAGCCTAACCATTACAGATTACATCAATAAGCTCCCAGTGGGTTTGGCCTAAAGGGAGCCCTGGAAGGAGATAGCAGAGAAGGAGCTGAGTGAGTCCCTAGTGTTTATTCCCCTGGCTCTCACCCTGTAAGATCAGTTCAGGTTCCTGCATCCCTTAATCTCTCTTCCCAGCAGATGCAATATCTCTGAATAAAACCCTTCCAGGAATAGCACCAGGAATGGTTGCCTCACAAACTGAAATTATTCTTCCTTGTGAATCACTACCTATCAGTGTCTTTCTTTAAGATCATAAAAGAGTGTAGAGGGCATGTATGGGAGTGGATTATAAGGATGTTAAACCAAGGAAGATGAGATTTATGACATAAAAGACTGAATGCATTGACATGGGTATATTCACTTAGGATTCAGCATTCAGTATGCTCGCTCGAGAACCTGGGAATAGCACTACCAGTCTGCTAGATTGACTAAGTGAATTATGGACTAAACAATGGCCTACAGTTAATGATGTTGAAATGCTAGCATTTTCTTGGCATACACTGGAGCAGTGGTTCTCAAAAAGTAGTCCCTAGACCAGCATCATCAGCCTAAACTGGGAACTTGTTTTATTGCAAATTCTTGGGGACTATCCTAGAATTACTTAATCAGGAACGCTTGGCATGGGACCCAGTAATGTGTGATTTAACAAACCCTCCAGGTGACTCTGATGCACACTGATGTTTGAGAACCACTGCCCTAGAGGAAAGAGGCCAAAGGCCCAGGGAAATAGGAACGTTGGAATGGATCATTATATTAATCTTCTCAACTCTGTAGCGGCTGTGTTACCAAGTCCAAGCTTGTAATGCTCACCACACAACAGGCCAATAAATCAAGAAATGAGGTGTTGGGGCAAGGAATAGTGACTTTATTCAAAAAGCCAGCAGATGGAGAAGGTGGTAAAGTAGTGTCCAAAAGAACCATCTTACCAGAGTTAGAATTCAGGCTTCATTTATACTAAAAGGGGAGGGGGTGTGGCTGGTTGTAAACTTTTTGGTGCCAGTCAGACCCCGGAGGAGATGTGATAATCCTTTCTTCTTGCAGCTGTCCATGTAGGTCTGGTCAGGAAGTTCCTGTAAACCTCCAACAAGACAAATGTTATTCTCTGTTCTGAAACTTTTTATCTCTATATGAATTAAAAGTGTTATACTTAAAGGTCAAGCCTGGGAGGCAGAGCTTTAAGAAAGGGATATTATATATATTTCAGGCTACAGGCAACATTCCTTCACAATGGTGCAGAGTCAGCATGACTAGGCATAGACTACAGAGCACAAAGTTTACATACAGATAAAGGAATAGATACAATATGGAGTCAGGTTTGTTCTTTGTCACAGCTGAACTCTGTAAGTAAGAGATTAACAATAGGGGGTGTTGTGGTGGATTTAGGTTCCCTGATATCAATGGGAACAATGGGATCCTGGTGTGTTAGAGGCTATAATATAACAATATTTAGCTGTCAGAGACAAGGCGTGTGCAATTTCTCAATAAACCAAGGAATGTAATGATAGAGTATTTTCACTTAAAGCAACCTGTGGCAATGACCAATTGATCACAGAGTCCCTAGAATTAAATATATTGGAAGGCTACTAAGTTGCTAGTTGATGATAAAGGTTAGAAAAATTCCAAATCAAGTTAGAAGCCTAACTTGTGTCACCATCATGGGACTCCATGGCCTCTTATCCAAATCCTCAAATATAATTGAGTCAAAGTCTTTCAACTGAGGTGCAAATTCTGAACCTTTGAGGAGGGACCCTGCAGTGTAGCCACAAGCTTACACCATGAACCCTCCCTCAATCCTTCTCTAGTGAGACCTGAACCCAACTGCACTGGAGGAAGGAAAATATCCTGACCTTCTGGGAATTAATAGCAACTTACCTGGAATTTAGGTTCATGACTACTAGAGACAAAAATGCCACCATAGTCCACTGGTCAAAGTACGGACTTAGTGAAATCAGGTGAGATGGAATCTTGGCTCACATCCATATCACAATACATCCATTTGGAATGTACACCTTTTCTGTTATTTCTCTTGTTGCAGAGTACATAGTGGGAATAGATATATTAAGTAACTAGTAGAATTCACAATATCTCTTTGTCTCATAGAGTTAAGTCAAAATACTTTATAGAACTGATCAAGTTGTAAAGTGATATGTCAAGTGGGAGGGCTATTATGGTAGAAAAATAGTTTCATGGAGGACTATTATGTTAGAAAATGTGAAGTGGGGGCCTCTTCCAAGATAACAAACCAAAAGCACTTGGAGAATTTGCAGAGATTAGTGCCACCATCAAAGACTTTAGAGATGCAGGGCAAATGATTCCTATAACACTCCCATTTATCACACTACTTTGGCTGATGAAAAAGCCAGATGGATCATGGAAAATGACAGTAGATTATTGCAAATAATCAGGGAGTGATGCCAATTGCAGCTGTGGTTTCAAATGTGGTATATTTACTGGAGCAAATCAGCACAGCCCCTGGAATCTAGTATGCAGCTACTGACCTGTAAAATGCTTTCCTTTACCTTCTAATCGGTAAGGAATATCAGAAACAGTTTACATTTGCATGGCATGGACAGTGATATATTATTTACTATATTGCTTCAGGGCTGTGACCTCTCCTGCTCTCAATCATAATGTAGTCCAGAGGAGCTTTCATCATCTTGACATCCTGAAGAATATCACTTTGGCCTATTAGATTGATGATATTATGCTAATTGGACCTACCAAGTAGGGAGTAGCAAGCACCCTAGATCAGTTTTAATCAAACTTCATTGACAAAGGATCATTTCTTTTTTACTTTCCAATTTTTAAAAAAGTTTGTATTAATTTAATTTTTTCATTTCATCAAAGACTGATACTTTTACAAAATATAATAAATACAAATTACTAGAAAAGTTTATGTGATTGGATATTGCAAGTATGTCAACTTGCTATATAAGTTTTTAAATATTTCTATAAATTTCTATATTCATCTTGTTGCAGACAAATGACAAACAGTTGAGGAACTGACATGAGTCCATGGAACAATTTCAGTAGCACTGCCATAGATATAGTATTAGTTAGATATATGAATGCCAGAGAGTAGGAGATAAACCATGCAAAAATTCAGGGTCCACCATATTAGTGAAGCTTCTGAGTCCAGTGGTCTTGAGTATACTGGGATATCTCCTTTGATAATGAGAGACAAGTTACCTCACCTTTTAACACTCACACACAAAACTAGGCATAACGCTTGGTGGTCCTCTTTGGATTTGGGAGGCAACATAAAACACATTTGTGATTCTCTGACAGATCCATTGGTAGTCTGTAAATCTTCTAATTTTAACTGGGTTTTAGGAAAGAATGGGCTGTCCATCAGTTCCAGGCTATAGAGCAATATGTTTTACTACTAAGGCTTTATGAACCAGGGGTCCCAAAGATAAGGGGAGTTTCTATGGCAGAAAGACATGTTATATGGAGCCTATGGCAAACCCCAATGGAAAGATAATAGCACAGTACACTTTGGTTTAGGAGTAATGTCTTACTCTACTCAAAAACCAAACCAAACAAAACAGATCCTGGGTTAAGAATGAGCCCTAAGAGATACTATTGTTCATCATGAACTGGTATTATCTGATTCACACAACAATGAATTTGGATGTCACAGCCTCATTTCATTATAAAATGGAAGTAGTATATACCTGGTCTAAACAGATCTGGAAGGAAATGTAAAGACTACGAGCAGATGATCCAGTAATTGTGCTCCTTGGTGTTTAATAAAATGAATTAAAAACTTATGTCCACACAAAAACTTACACATGAATGTTTATAGCAGCTTTATTCATAATTGCCACAACTTGAGAGCAATCAAGATGTCCTTCAGTAGGTGAATGGATAAACTCTGGTATGTCCAGATAATGGAATATTATTCAGCACTATAAAGAAATGAGCTGTCAAACCATAAAAAGGCAGGGAGGAAAGTTAAAATGCATATTACTAAGTGAAAGAAGCCAATCTGAAAAGTCTACATACTGTCTGATTCCAACTATATGACATTCTAGAAAAGGTAAAACTATGGAGACAGTAAAAGGATCAGTGGTTGCCAGGGGTTGGGGGGAAGAAGGAATAAATAGGCAGAGCACAGATAATTTTTAAGGCAGTAAAATTATTCTGTATAATGTTATAATGTTGGATATATGTTATACATTTTTCCAAACCCAAAGACTGTACAACACCAAGAGCATACTCTAATGGGTATGGGTAATAATAATGTATCAATGTAGGTTCATCAGTTGTAACAGATGTATCTCTCTGGTGCTGAATGTTGATAGTGGGGGAGGCTATGTGTGTGTGGAGAAAGGGGGTGTATGTGGACTCTTTGTTCTTTCTAGTCAATTTTGCTATGAACTTAAAAGTGCTCTACAGATAAAGTTTATTAAAATTTATGAGCAGATATCTCAGATTCTCATGACATCCGGTTATACCGCTTTACCACCTCTCCCTCAAACACATCTATTACTTTCTAAGGAGTTCCTTATGAGTAGTTAATGAGGAGGAAAAAGCATTGGGCCTGATTTACAGATGGAACTGCATAGTATGCCAATACTACCTAGAAGGAATGGCTGTGAAAGTCACTGGTGAAGGGAAGTCCTTCCAGTGGTCAGAATATTCAGCAGTATATATGACTTTGCACATCAGTGGGAGGAGAGATGGCCTGAAATATGGATCTATATCAATTCATAAGCAAAGGCTAATAGGTTGGTTAGGGATGTGGAAAGATCAGAATTGGGAAGTCAGTGACAAGGAAGTCACAGTAGGTAGAGAGGTATTTGAATAGACTTCTTCAAATGAGCTAAGAGTGTGAAGATGTTTGTAGCCTATGCAAATACTGACCAAAGGGCATCCATATCAGAGGAAGCTCTCAATAATCAAATGGACAGGATGACTGGCTCTTTTGGTTAGTCAACTTCTTTCTGCAGTCAACTTGATGGTAATTCAATAGGCCCATGTAAAAGTATACATGGTGGCAGGGATAGAAGCTATGCATGGACTCAACAATATGTTCTTTCCATTGCCAGAGCTGATTTGGCTACCAACACTTTTGAGTGACCAACCTGCTCACAGCGGAGGCTAATGTTGAGCCCCAAATATGGTATCATTTCCAACGGACCAGCAGGCTATCTGGTGTCTGATTGATTACAATAGACACTTCTTCTTATGAAGGAGGCAACACTTTGTTCTCGATGGGATAGATACATATTCTGGATATGGATTTCCCTTCTCTGCCTGGAAAGACTGTGCCAGCATCACTGTTCATGGACTTATAGAATGCCTTAATCAATTACCATGGTATCCCATACAACATTATCTCTAGTTGAGGGATACATTTTAGAGCTATGGACTCACACTGACAGAATTCACTGGTTTTATTATGTGCCTTATGTGATCTGTTGAAGATTAATTTTTTATGACAAATAGGAGAAAACAACATGCAAATTTAAGATGCTGTCCTAAAGGATGCAGTGTATGCCTCAAACCAGTGGCCAGTAAATAGTGCAATTTCTCCCATAACCAGGAACTAAGTGGTGGGTGGGTGTGGTCCTTCCTACAATTACAGCTCATAATATACTTGAAGAATTTTTGCTTCCATTCCCACAATCTTGGGCTTGGTGGGTTTGGAAATCCTAGTGTATAAGGGAGGAATATTTCCAACAAGAAACAAGGTCATGGGTCTGATGGGTGGGAAGCTGGCACTACTTCATGGGCTTTTTTTAGCTCTTCATGCCCCTAAACCAATATGCAAAGAAGGAACTCACTGTATTGAATTAGGTAATTGATTTTAATTTTAGGGGGAAATTGAGTTGTTGCTACAAAATGGGACAAAGAGGATTATGTTTGGAATCAAGAGGCTTGACAGCTGGGCAAGGGAGTAACAAGAGGCACCCCCTCTTGTGCCTCTTGTTACTCCCTTGCCCAACTGTTCTCATCAACTGAAAACTGAAACAACCCAACAAAGTCAGGACCACAGGACTCGGATCCTTCAGGAATGAAGGTTTGTTATACCCAACCAGGTGAAGAACTTCATCCATCCAGGTGCTGACAGAAGGTAAGGGGAGCAGAGAATAGGAGAGGAAAGGCAGCTGTGGTTACCAATATAGTCTCATGAATAGTCACAGGGGAGAAAAATACAGCACTATGTTTTTTGTTCTTTTATCTTCTCCCCTACACTCCACCACTGTTTTAATGAATAATCTCAGTAGTGGCTAATATTTTATGTGGAGTATGATCAAAATGACATCACCCTGCAATGATATGGTAGCTTGTGTGACTTCATGCAACCCATTGGGTGGAGACATGAAATTTTTACTCAGATGAAGGTCAAGAATGGATGATGAGGTGCAAAAGGAGTGTACAGTGCTGGTTATCTTTCATTTGCCCCCATAGCTGTTTTCTCCACCCTTTTTCAACTGGCTTGTCGCCCGAGGAGGCTGACTTGTGTTGGACTATATTGACGAGATCCCATGACTTCTGATTTACAGCTGAGTACAGCTAATGGGGAACAAAGACAGGAGTTCAGAAAGAAAGAGCGAAGTGAGATCACAGTATTTGTTCTCTGAAATGTCAGCTCAGGCTGACTGTGACCATGTTCAATTCAAGGCGGTCTTCTATACACAACTTTTACCTCTTCTGGTCTATAAGTTGTAACAGCTCATTATCACTAGCCCCAGGTTACTGCACTATCTCATATAGTTCTACATTCTGCCAACACCTTTGTAAAAAACGCTTTTATAAATAAACCCTTTTAAATTATCCTAATTTGTGTGTGCATTCTGTTAAATGATTGGATCTCTGATTGATACAATCCCCTAGGCAGTGCTCTTGGTACAACCTACAATCTATGGCTGGGTGGGTATGTGCCAGATATCTATAGGCAGCTTCTAAAATTTTTATGTATATACATGGATATATATTTTGGGGGCAATCACTTTTTGTCCTGTTACTTAATTGCAATTGTCTTTTAGAATTTGATTGTTAAAGATTTATGCACTATTACAAAGGACTATTGGGCTTATAGAAATTATTCATATGGGATTCTTCATTATGCCTAGAAATATATGGCCATCAGACTTGAGCAGTCATTAAGTGACTGCTTAATGGCAAAAATATGTCTTTTTAAAGTTTCAAATTTGGTGGGTTGTTATTTATTTTTCTATTTTATCTTGTTTTATGTACTGACATATTATTGAGATTGTTTTGAGTTACACTAGGTCATGGATTTTATTCACTGGTTTCCCTCCTGTTCATTTGTGATGGATGTAATGGGATTAAAACAGATGGTTCTTTATTTTCTATTGTTTTACTGGTAACATCTTTATCTGAGTAAAGAGGCTATAACAAAGCAAAACATCTTCCTGTGGATTATATCTGAAGAAGATCTAGATAAATTAATCTTGTGAAGTTTGGTATAAGAAATAAATAGGATACATCTTTAAAAAGAGTTTTAGGTAAACTAATTGAATAAAGATTAGAATGTGGGGTAGATGGGTTGAAAGTGAGATATACTGATAACAAAATAAGTTATTTTGTTTTGGGGCAATAAAGACAGAAAGACAATTACCTCTGTGAAAGAAGACAATCTGTTTCATGAAAAGAAGACAGGAGAAAATGAGATTTAAAAAAATACAGGGAATTTATTTTACTATTTGTACTTTGGTGATATATTGATGTAGATATATACACACACATGTGAGGCAAGGGAGTATTAAGAATTGGGGTGCAGTGGAGTGCTATATTGGGATGCAAAGGAATATCTCTTGTTTTTGAAATGGAAATGATAGGAGTGGTTGAAAAGCTGGAGAGTTTTAAAGCCTAAATATTTCCATGGATTAACTCATTTAATTGTAGGGCTTCTGTGAGGCAGTCTGTTTCCAAGGCCTGCACACTTAATCTCCACACTGTACTGCCTCTAAATTTGGCATTAAGTTTTTGCACCTAAATTTGCAAATAAAGTTTATGGTAAAAGCTGCAACATGGACTACTCCACACCAAATAACTTATACCAAGGCCCTGTTTCATAGCATTTAATGTCAACTATATAATAACTATGCTTAGGTAAAATGATTGGCAGTTGAGGTCTGGCCTAGGTTCTGAACTGGGATGGGAGGAAGGTAGTCTCATGGCTATCAACAGACAGCTGCAATTGTCTTTGTATAGAAAAGACTTAGAAATACTGATATGAAAAGGGGTTTTCAAGTCCAGAAACAAAGAAGTACGTAAATACTTATTTTAAACATATGCAACAACAATCCTGCTATGAGGTTGGGGAGGAATTAATGCAAAGTTCCCTTGGTGGGAGACTTTATTGCCTACAGTAGTCCTTCAAAGAATGTGGGGTCAGGGGGGTCCTTTGGCCACACTATGTATTTGAATCCTGTAAGAGGTTGATACAATGCTATCAAAGGAAACAAGATGGGGAACAGGGTTCAAAAACCTTTATTTATTTATTCATAATTTTTATTATCAACTAAAGGTTTTTGAAGATATCCTTTAATTATTTCTGTGAAACAGGCTTTTCATGAAAGTACTACATATAGTCAGACTCCATAAGTAAAATAATAAATGAATGAATGAATGAATGCTTTCCTGAGTTGTCAGCATTATTATCTGAAGCTCTTTGATGTAATTTCACAGAGTTTAAAAACATCAGGGAATAGCCTGAATAGTGGGAATACTAACCTCATAGTTGGCAGGCCTGTCACAGAGCAGGATGTATAAAACAAATGCAGAGACTATCAAACCACCCAGTTTTTTCTTCTTGAGTGGAGAATAACCTGGATTTTACAAGATCATATTTTAACCATTCATTCTTAGATAGTATTATTGCTAAAAACATTTGATCAAGATTTTTTTGAAAAAAAAAGTTCATACAAATATTTGATGATAATATAACCATTTTAAGTGATACAAATGGTTATTTTAATGGTTAATAAGTTAGTTTCTATTTATATTTCATTAGTTTCCATAGAGCTATAGCATTTTGAGCTCTCAGTATGATAGCAAAATGGGTGATCATTTTTCAGCATATAAAATAATTCTATAAACTTTATTTCAGCTTAAATTCAAGGAAAAAATAAAAGGTTTATTTTCTCCATGTGGGAAACAAGAAAAATAAAAAAATAAAAATAAAAAAAATAAAAATAACCAGCAATAAGATGATTTATCATGGCAATATTATTAATTTTTGTAAACAGCTTCTGAGAAAAGACATCTGAAAATACCATATATAGAGTTCTGAATTATACCATTCATAGTAGCTTATTGGAGGGAATATTCGCATATCCAAGCTATCCTTAAAACAGTTCTGCTCTTGGCAAGTTTCTGAGCACAAAATCATACTTGTGTTGTGTTAATATTATCAGCCTCCATCATAAAAATTGATCCAATTTCTTCTTATGAATATTTATTTGAACATTTTTACATCTGGAAAATACAATCCCTCAAGTAGCTTGCTGTATAATCAGGATTTTAAAGAAGTGCAAATCAGCACTATTCACAATAGCCAAGACATGGAAACAACCTAAATGTCCATCAACAGAAGAATGGATAAAGATGTGGTACATATATACATGGAATATTATTCAGCCATAAAAAAAGAATGAAATAATGCCATTTGCAGCAACATGGATGGACCTGGAGATTATCACACCAAGTGAAGTAAGTCAGAAAGAGAAAGGCACATATCATATGATATCACTTATATGTGGAATCTAAAGTATGATACAAATGAACCCATCTATGAAACAGAAACTGAAACCTAGATATAGAGAACAGACTTGTGGTTGCCAAGGGGGAGGGGGCTGGGGGAGAGATGGAGTGGGAGGGTGGGGTTAGCATATGTAAGCTTTTATATAAAGAATGGATAAACAACAAGGTCCTACTGTATAGCACAGAGAACTATATTCAATATCCTATGATAAGCCATAATGGAAAAGAATTAAAAAAAAACAATAAAGAAGTGCAAGTCAGATTAATGATGCCCAGCATATCTATGTATGGAAAGTGGCGTTTCTTCTGGTTCCAGCAGAAATTTGGTAAGATGCACTAGATTTTCTTTCATTTTATATTGGTATAAATGTCCTTGATACATATTACAAAACACATGAACCTTGAAAGTATTATGCTGTTAAAGAAGTTGGCCACAAAAGACCACATATTGTATAATTCTGTTTACATAAAATCTATAGAGACAGAAAGTATGTGGAGGCTGGGGGTTGGTGGGGAGGATAAGATATGGAGCTTCTTTTTTGAGGTGATTAAAATATCATAACATTGATTGTGGTTACGCTTGCATATATCTGTGAGTATACTAAAAAACCGAACCACATACTTTTAAAACGTGAATTGTATGGCATGTGAATTATATCTCAATAAACTGTTTAAAAAGTGAGTCAGGGAGCTTACACATAGCATTGGTACATTGGATTTATTCAGATTATCTTTCCAAGGGCCTGACCAACTAATTCAATTTAATGAAAATCACAAGGCACCTATCATGTGCAAAATGCTGTGTACCATCATTGCAAGAGATAAAAGATGAAACCACCTTTACCTTTCAGGAGGTTACAGTGCACAAAGGGAAATGATGATATAATAATAATGGTGATGATGATGATGATGATGATAATGATAGGAAGAGGAAGGAAAAGAAGAGATAGCATTCACTGAGTATTTGCTATGTTCCAAGAACTGTGTTAAATACTTTAAATGTTATTTTGTTTTATTCTCATAGCAACCATAGAGATAGATACTGTTATTTTTCTGAGTTTTATCTGAGGAAATAGACACATAAAAGGTGAATTAACTTACATAGGGTCACACATCAAGAAATGGCAGGGTGAGAATTTTAACGTAGTGCTTAGCCAAGAGCCAGCACTCTTAACAACTTGAGTCCATAGATACACAAAATACATAATACAAGGTAGATTGAGGTGTGTCATGAAAGAGTCAAATAAAAGTGATAGAGTCACCTGAAGAAAGAACACATCTGATTTGCGGCTCAGGAAGGACTAGAAAGAACACATCTTATTTGCAGCTCTAAAGTACATGGGTATGTTTGAATATTTGACTACAATTTTCATGAGTCATGAAGTAGCTTCAAACCTACATCACAAATTAAATACTTCTTTTTTTGGTAAAATAAATATGGTCAAACAGAAAATGACTACAGAATCACAATGTCAAAGGTGAAACTTTCTCAAAATAAATTTATAATAGACAAAGAAACTATCACAAGATATAAAACCAGAACCCCCAATTCTATTCATTCTCCTTATTTCCAATCTAATCCTTTATTTTCAGCCTGAGATCTTTCAAACTCTTCTTTTTGTGCTTGCAATTACATTCCTAATATAGATTGTACTGATTTTTCCCCCTCTCCTGTCTACTTTATTATTGACTTTCCCACTGCTTCCCTTCCCACAGTTAGTTGAATATTATGGCTAAAGCTATTCTTATGAATCACATAAAGCACATCACTAATAACAACTTTAGTGCTTTTCACATAAAGGATAAGTTATTTTGCTTTCAGTCTGGAGGCTACATATTAAATGTTCACCTATATCTACTTAGTCTATTGTCCTTTACATATTTCCATATCACTTTTCTCTACCAATGTCTATACTTACATCTAAAAAATAGCATCCCTGTTCTTTATTGAGTTCCCATGAGTGCTTTTAAAATTGCCTTCCTAAAACCTTTACTGGAAGATTGTTTTGGCCATAATCAAAGGAATAATGAAGTAATTTTACTTCCTAGACAGTCAGCATTGCTGATAAGGATGAAACATGCTAGACCACCCTCTTCTTCAGTCATTACATAAAAACCAATGTTATTTTATTAAATAACATTTACTTCTGCTATGGCATAAGTGATCAGCTCTGAATCATTCTGCTGACTACACAAAGATGTGATAGAAAATACGTGAATTATTTTATGTAAATAATGAAACAGACATTCTAGAGTTCTATGGTACTATTTAGAGTAGGATAGGTGATTGCTGTGGTAATAAAAAAAAGACCCAAAATCTCAGTAGCTTAACACATAGCAGTTTATTTATCACACTCAGAACATTCACTGTAAGTCCATCAGCTCTCCAGGGCAGGTCCCTTACAAATAGCGACTTAGAGATACAGGTTGCATCCATCTTGTAGGTACACTATTTGGAGGACACTGCTTTCAGGTCTTCATGGCACGTAAAGAGAGCTAGAGGGTCACGCAGGACTTTTTACTGCTCCGGTATTGAAATGACACATCACTTCTGTTTACAATCTCTCTGTAATCCCTCTGCTGGAAGTAATAAATGGTATTGCCTAACTACAGGGGGCTGGGAAGTGAATGGGGACACACAAATATTTGATAGTTGTTAATGCCTTTGCCACATTCTACAAATAATATAAGCTTTTTTTCATATTTTAATGAAAAAAATTTTTGGAAAACTCTATATGGATAGAAAATATCTCTTAAATGCAATAGTTTTTATCAGCATATAGACATATATTTTAGGAAACAGCTAAAGTTATGAAGCTTCAATGTGACCTAACAAGGCATTACATTTATAATCGTCCAAGAATATTACTGAGAGATTCCTGGGTATGCACTGCAAAAATTTGGGGACCCAATATGTTATTTATCTACCAGATGTTTTCTATCTTTATAATAATTTTACTTGTGATTCAAGGGAGCTGACATGAAATCAACTATTTAAAAAAATAGCTATTTATTCTCTCCTCATGCTAAAATACTTTGTACATATGACATTACAGTTAGCACATCCTCTGTAACAGATGCTTTTGTTAGACATCAATTTATAATTCATATTACCCTGATATAAAAAAATGTAGAGTAAAAATAAATTTCAACTTATTTCAGCATAGTGGTAAACGTGATTCAGCAACAAACATGAGGCAACAAACTCCAAATGTTAGTAAAATGTGAAACAGAAAGATTATAATCTCCTAAATTTAACTCCTATTTTAATTCAATATTAATGCTTAAGACAAGAAATTTTTAAACGGCATACTTGCTAAGATTTTGGCAGTAGTTTTATGTAACAAGACATACAGCGTACTAGAGGTCTGGCACTCAACTTGCTTACAGTAAACCAGCTTCAATATGAAGGCATTACATATTTTTTAAAAACCTTCTTTTTACATGCTAAATATTTTGGAAAGTGTGCAATTAAACACAGTCATGAAAATTAATATAGTAAGATTAAGAAATTACAAACTTGAAACTTGTATCCTAAGCACAAATCATATAAAAAAGGATTACTTGTTATATAGAATATCTCTGGATAATCAAAACTTAATAGTATATAGCATGTAAAATATTTCAGTCTTTATTAATCAAAAAATACCAGGGTCTATTTAAAATTATTCCCCTCCAAAGGGTATCAAAGTTAATTCAAATCATGTAACACTCTAACACTAAATATTATTCAGTACTGTCGAAATTGAGGTAAATTTAATAAAACTGGGGCCTTACATATACTGTAAATTGCTGTCTTTCTTGTTCATGTGAAACAGCATACATTACTAAGTAAGAAAAGAATGGCTGCTGCACTGGCAAAAATAGGATGTGTAAGGATTAAAGGCACACTATTCAGCTCGCCAAAGTGAGAGCAAGCTCTTTTTCCCCCACAAACCCTTTCCCCATGTAAACAAAAGTTCATTAAGGAGAAAAGAAAAATAAACTAAACTTTTAATCTTCAAAAGTAAGTATTTTGAGACAATGTTAAGTCCATGCTTCAAAAATGTCAGCTATTGTCACCTGGATATTTCTGATTATATTTTAAAGATGTAGCCAAATTAGATACTTTTAACATTAGATCCACTGTTTGGTCAAAATTATTTATCATCTAAAACATTTTACTTTAATTCCAAACATTTTAACCACTAGTATGACAACATGGTTTTAGCTCTCAGAAGAATTAGCCAGTGGAGGGAAAAACACACAAAAAAACCCCAAATCCTACATTTAAGCTGCAGGCAACAATTATGGCCCTTTCTGGCACAGTAGCATTTGACTGGCAACTCAAAGTCCAGGAATAATTCTACTAACACAGGGAAACTCATGCATTTTGGTAAATATGCCCTAACATTCACAGTTGAAGTTTCCTTTACACCTTGATTTTTTTCAATAGGGAAATCTTGCTTTTTTTCTTGATATTATCCGGACTTGTGGCTTGAACCTGACTTCTTTTTCTTCTTCTTACTATGTTTTTTGTGCTGTTTCTTCTTCTTCTTCTTTGCTTTTTCCATTGATTTTTCTCGCTCTTCATGTCTTCTCTTCTTTTTTGCTTGTACCTCCTCTTCATAATCTGATTCTGATGAGGACTCCGATGATAAAGGTTTATCCTCAGGACAAGTCTTCTTTCTTTTTTTGCTGAGACTTCTAATATACTTTTCTTTCTCTGTTTCATCTTTTGACTTCTTTTTCTTTTTTACAGATTCTTTGCTCTCTGATTCAGATTCACATGTAGAGCTTTCTGATGATTTGTATGAACGGTTCTTCTTTTTCTTTCTCTTTTTTCCTTGTTTCTTTACCTCATCCTCAGAATCTGAAGAACTGCTTGAAGAATCAGAGCCTGATGTAGAAGAAGATGAAGTCTGACAAGATTTCTTCTTTTTCTTTTTCTTTCTTTCTCTTTTTTTGGATGAGCTCTCATTTCCACTTAATAATTTCTCTCTGCTTTTTTCTAGTTCCCTCTTCCAATTCTCATTCATTTTTTCTTCAAATTCAGCTAATGCCTTGGAGCCTTTTTTTTTATTTTCTAATTGTTTCTTCACTTCTTCCCAGGTGGGCCTTGGTCGATTCAGATAATCTTGTATTGTTGGGCCTGCAGATTGAGATGGGCCCCTCCATCTGGCCATTGCTATAGGATTCATATAGGCCACCCGATTGTCCCGCTTCCCCATGGTGTCTGATGGTTCCCAGAGCCGAATCTCAGTTGCTAAAGAGAATAAAGATAGACATCCTCCTTAAATTCTTCATCTGCTAGTATACCAAGTGGGCTCCATTCTGTGAGAGAAGCAGATGGAATTATTACAAAACACCTTTAATATAAGACAAAGTAGGCACATAAGTTTAATTGGTCACTGTCTATCACATAGTACAGTAGAAAGATTTCCAAAATCTTAGACCTTGAGAAAAAAGAATATACACACAAGATTTTTGCATGTTTTAGATGTTGTGGTATGAATATAATATAAAGTGATTTTTATAACTCATGTAAGTTGCTGTTATCTAAATTTTTTAAATAACTATTTCCTTTTATATTGTATGATAATCACCTTTTTTCCTTTCTTTCTTTCTGCCTTATATGGTATAAAGAGAGAGAGGAATTTCTATAGCTAAATTCTATACCAGGCAGACCTTCTTCATTTTAGTAGAGTACAGCACAATCCATTCCACTCTTTTATAGAAACCTAGGAGTCATACCTGAAAAATCCTTCTCCCTCAATTCTCACATCCAGTTCATACTAAATCCTGCTGTTTAAACCCCCACAACAATAGGTCTTATGTCCATTCACTTTTCTCCAAATATATTGTCATCAACATAGTCCAGGTACTGTCATTTTTCATTTGGACTATTAATCTCTATTATCTATTGTTTATTATCTGCCAGGGACTGCTTAGTGTTGTGCAGTGGATTATCTCATTCAGTCTCCAGATTAACCCTATGAAGTTGATACTATTATTATCCCTGTTACACAGATGAAGAAACTGAGGCTTAGAGAATCCGAGTAATGAGTACTTGCATAAAGTAACATAAAAAATGGCAAATGGCAAAACCAGGATTTAAATCAAGGCAGCCTGACGACAAACCCTGCACACCTAACACAAAATTGTATTGCCTCCTTATATCAACCTCTTATTTATTTATTTATTTATGGCTGTGTTGGGTCTTCGTTGCTGTGCGCAGACTTTCTCTAGTTACGGCGAGCGAGGGCTACTCTTCTTTGTAGTGTGTGGGCTTCTCATTGTGGTGGTTTCTCTTCTTGCACAGCACAGGCTCTATGTGTGTGGGCTTCAGTAGTTGTGGCTCGTGGGCTCTAGAGCGCAGGCTCAGTGGTTGTAGAACACAGGCTTAGTTGCTCTGTGGCATGTGGGATCTTCCCGGACCAGGGATCGAACCTGTGTCCCCTGCATTAGCAGGAGGATTCTTAACCACTGAGCCACCAGGGCAGTCCCTCAACCTCTTAATTGACAGCCCTATATTTACTCTTACTCTCTTCCATTCCAGTCCCACACTGAAATCAGAAGGATCTTAAAATACTCCAATGGCTTTACATTTTAATGAGAATTAGATCCACACTCCTATAAAGATCCTGCATGATCTGTCCTGCTTATCGCTCTTACATTTCATTGAGAATTATCCACTCCTTTTCTCAATTCTATCTTTTCCAATCTTCTCTTGGTTTCTGGAACATGTTAAGCTCCAGGCTTAGCCACCATGGCCAGTTACACCTCATCTTCATGCCTCAGTTTAGAGGTCAGTTCCTCAGAAAGGAAATTATTAGGTGGAACTATATAAAATCACCAATTATACAGAAAAAAAGTCAAATACCAGCAATTTCACATGGCTCAACCTTATATTATGTTGCCTCTGTATCTATCCCTTATAGTCATTATTCTGTATCACAGTTCCTTGTTTCTTTTATTCATAGCACTTAGAAAATTAAGGATTATTTTTTTTCTATTTGACTATTTGGATGTGTGTGTTTGTGTGTGTGTGTGTGTGTGTGTGTGTGTGTATGCATGTGTGTATTCATTGCTAAATATAAGGCTAAGAACTTTAAAGGTCATGTTTGATCTGTCTTATCACCATGGTGTTCCCAGTACCTAACATGGCATCTGGCCCACACTAAGTACTCAATAAATATTTGCTCAATAATAAGCAAATGAATGAATGGATTGATGCAGGGGTAACTCTGTGAGAGAGGGGCATTCACAGAAGCCTCCTGGAGTTTGTGATGTCAGTACAGGATTTGGAAGGATAAATAGGAGTTCACCCAGGAAATGAGGAAATGACAGACATTCCAGGCAGAAGAAACAATATGCGAAAAAATAGAGAAATCTGAAAAAGCCTCATGTATTTAGTGTTGATGGAGCCTAAAGTGCAAGAGGGTAGCAGCAGGAGGTAAGGCTGCATAGGAAGTAAATAGCCTGATCATAGAGGCTTTCTTAGGTCATTTTAACAACTTGGATTTTGTCCTATACTTGTTAGGAAGCTAGCAAAGTCTGAAGAGAAAGATGATCAGACATATCACAGATTTTTCTGTCAGTCTCCATCTTGACTTTGACCCTTTAAGTCACCCTAACATATCTACCCATCATAAGCTCAATGCCACAGATTTTACAGTGACTCTTGGTAACAGTTTCTTGGGTTTGATTTGTTGTGTTATCTTATTCTCCTTCTTCTTCAGTTCTGCCTAGCTCCTCTTAGGTATTTTTGTCATTTTCATTCTTACTGCTACCCTAAAGGTCTGTCAAATATCATTGTTTCTCAGACTTGATCATCAAAAGCCCTTAATGACTTTATTTCATATTCAACTTGCTGGTTGTTTCTGCTACTGCACACTTAGAATAGCATAATCCATTCTAATTACAGTTCCTTGAGACCTAGTCCTGACATCATATAGAAAGACAGGCAAAGACCAATTCACAAAGGATTTGGATGCGATGCTGAGGTTGGGATTTATTCTATGGGACCTACAGTGAAGCTAATGGGGAGGTGTGGACTATTTTAAGCCAGAGAGTGATATGGTCACATTTGAATGCTTAAGAGACAATTTCTTACCAGCTGAAGACAATGAGATTCATTCAAGTATTCATACAGATATAAAATGAGTCTTAACTAAAAGTAGTGGTATAATGAATGAAAAGAGGGGGAAATACATGAGACACGTTTAGGAGATGCTACTGAAATTAACAATCAGTGAGATACAAAGGGTGAGGAAGAGATAGGAATCTAGGGTAAAGTTCTGGCCTGTGAGACTAGATACAAGGCAATGCCAAGGACTGGGCAATATAGGAAATGTCATAGACTTTGAGAAAAGGTCTGGGTTCAGTATTGGATTCATAAAGTTTGAAACATGTGAGTGAATCCACATGTAGGAAACTGGATGTATGGGTGTTAGCACTCTGGAATGTGATCTGAGTTAGAGATATAGGATTGGCAGTCACTGAGTGATGGCTAAAGTCATGAGAGAAAATTAAATTACCTTGGGGGAAGATTTCAAATGAAAAAAAAGGATTGAGCACTGGATCCAATTTAATAACAATACACAAGGGGCTGGAAGAGAAAGTAAAGCTTCAGAAAATTAGCCAGAGTGGTAAGAGCTAGACCAGTATCAGAAAATAAAGTAAGAGTCACAGAAACACAGTGGTGAGAGTAAAGTTTCAAGGTGATGGCAATAATCCTCAAAGGTCTATGTCATGAATTTCATTTGAGCAATTTTTAAACATTAAAATTTGAGGAAAAAACCTAAATGTCCATCAATAACAAACAGGTTATATCAATTATAGTATATGTATACAATGGAATACTACATCCACAACATACTCTTGAGTGAAGAGTTCAACAAATGTAAACACTGGTTATCTCTGCATGTGGAGAGGCATTATTTCCTTATGTAAGTTTTCCTACACTATTTATATTTTTTACAATGAGCAGGTATTATCTTTAACTTTAAAAAAATCCAGAAAAAAAGGTGTTATGGACAACAATATTAATTGCAGCAGATAGGTCAAGTAAGATAAAATCTGAAAATGTCTTTTATATTAGGCTATGAAGAAATCATTAGTAACCTTTGCTAATACAATTTCAATTAATTAGGGCAGAAGCCAGATGACAGTGGGTTAAAGACTAAATAGGAGGTGAGAAAGTAGGGACATAGGGTGCATAGACTCATTTGAGAAGGAAAGTAAAGTGATAAGAGGGTAACTATAATGAGGGATGAAGAATGAAAGAAAATGATTTTTTACTGCTGTTTGTTTTTATCAAAGAAGAAACTTGAACATATTCAGAGGGTGACAAGGTTAAATACAAAGACTTTTAAGAGGACAGGAAAGAGGGAGGAGCTTCAAGATGGTGGAAGAATAAGATACAGAGATCACCTTCCTCCCCACAAATACATCAGAAATACATCTACACGTGGAACTGATCCTACAGAACACCTACTGAACGCTGGCAGAAGACCTCAGACCTCCCAAAAGTCAAGAAACTCTCCACATACCTGGGTAGGGCAAAAGAAAAAAGAATAAACAGAGACAAAAGAATAGGGACGGGACCTGCACCAGTGGGAGGGAGCTGTGAAGGAGGAAAGGTTTCCACACACTAAAAGCCCCTTCACGGGCAGAGACTGTGGGTGGCGGAGGGGGGAGCCTTTGGAGCCACAGAGGAGAGCGCAGCCACAGGGGTGCGGAGGGCAAAGTGGAGAGATTCCCACACAGAGGATTGGTGCCGACCAGCACTCACCTGCTCAAGCGGCTTGTCTGCTCACCCGCCGGGACAGGCGGGGGCTGGGAGCTGAGGCTCGGGCTTCGGAGGTCAGATCCCAGGGAGAGGACTGGGGTTGGCTGTGTGAACACAGCCTGAAGGGGCTAGTGTGCCACAGCTAGCCGGGAGGGAGTCCGGGAAAAAGTCTGGAGCAGCCAAAGAGACAAGAGACTTTTTCTTGCCTCTTTGTTTCCTGGTGAGCGAGGAGAGGGGATTAAGAGCGCTGCTTAAAGGAGCTCGAGAGACTGGCGCGAGCTGCAGGTATCAGCATGGACCCCAGAGATGGGCATGAGGCGCTAAGGCTGCTACTGCAGCCACCAAGAAGCCTGTGAGAAACCACGGGTCACTATCCACACCTCCCCTCCTGGGAGCCTTTGCAGCCCACCACTGCCACGGTCCTGTGATACAGGGACAACTTCCCGGGAGAACGTACGGCACACCTCAGGCTGGTGCAATGCCATGCTGGCCTCTGCTGCAGCAGGCTCACCCCACATCCGTACCCCTCCCTCCCCCTGGCCTGAGTGAGCCAGAGCCCCCTAATAAGCAGCTCCTTTAACCCCATCCTGTCTGAGCGAAGAACAGATGCCCTCAGGTGACCTACACGCAGAGGTGGGTCCAAATCCAAAGCTGAACCCTGGGAGCTGTGCAAACAAAGAAAAGAAAGGGAAATTTCTTCCAGCAGCGTCAGGAGCAGTGGATTAAATGTCCACAATCAACTTGATGTACCCTGCATCTGTGGAATACCTGAATAGGCAACGAATCATCCCAAATTGAGGAGGTGGACTTTGAGAGCAACAATATATATATATTTTTTTCCTTTTCTCTTTTTGTGAGTGTGTATGTATATGCTGCAGTGTGTATTTTGTCTGTATAGCTTTGCTTTTACCATTTGTCCTAGGGTTCTGTCTGTCCGGTTTTTTTAAATTACTTAAAATTTTTTTCTTAATAATTATTTTTTATCTTTAATTTTAATAACTTTTATTTTACATTACTTTATTTTATCTTCTTCTTTCTTTCTTTCTTTTTTTTTCTCCCTTTTATTCTGAGCCATGTGGAGGACAGATTCTTGGTGCTCCAGTCAGGTGTCAGGGCTGTGCCACTGAGGTGAGAGAGCCAAGTTCAGGACACTGGTCCAAAAGAGACCTCCAAGCTCCACATAATATCAAAAGGTGAAAATCTCCTAGAGATCTCCATCTCAATGCGAAGACCCAGCCCCACTCAACCACCAGCAAGCTACAGTGCTGGACACCCTATGCCAAACAACTAGCAAGATAGGAACACAACCCCATCCATTAGTAGACAGGCTGCCTGAAATCATAATAAGTCCACAGATGCCCCAAAACACACCACCAGACATGGACCTTCCCACCAGAAAAACAAGATCCAGCCTCATGCACCAGAACACAGGCACTAGTCTGCTCTACCACGAAGTCTACACAATCCACTGAACCAAACTTAGCCACTGGGGACAGACAGCAAAAACAACAGTAACTATGAACATGCAGCCTGTGAAAAGGAGACCCCCAAACACAGTAAGTTAAGTAAAATGAGAAGACAGAGAAACACACAGCAGATGAAGGAGCAAGGCAAAAACCCACCAGACCTAACAAATAAAGAGGAAATAGGCAGTATACCTGAAAAAGAATTCAGAATAATGATAGCAAAGATGATCCAAAATCTTGGAAGTAGAATGGAGAAAATACAAGAAAAGCTTAACAAGGACCTAGAAGAACTAAAGAGCAAATGAACAGTGATGAACAACACAATAAATGAAATTAAAAGTTCTCTAGAAGGGGTCAATAGCAGAATAACAGAGGCAGAAGAAGGGATAAGGGACCTGGAAGATAAAATAGTGGAAATAACTACTGCAGAGCAGAATAAAGAAAAAAGAATGAAAAAAAATGAGGACAGCCTCAGAGACCTCTGGGACAACATTAAATGCACCAACATTCAAATTATAGGGGTCCCAGAAGAAGAAAAAAAATGAGGACAGCCTCAGAGACCTCTGGGACAACATTAAATGCACCAACATTCAAATTATAGGGGTCCCAGAAGAAGAAGAGAAAAAGAAAGGGACTGAGAAAATATTTGAAGAGATTATAGTTGAAAACTTCCCTAATATGGGAAAGGAAATAGTTAATCAAGTCCAAGAAGCACAGAGAATCCCATAAAGGAAAAATCCAAGGAGAGATACGCCAAGACACATATTAATCAAAGTATCAAAAATTAAATACAAAGAACAAATATTAAAAGCAGCAAGGGAAAAACAACAAATAACACATAAGGGAATCCCCATAAGGTTAACAGCTGATCTTTCAGCAGAAACTCCGCAAGCCAGAAGGGAGTGGCAGGACATATTTAAAGTGATGAAGGAGAAATTCTTACAACCAAGATTACTCTACCCAGCAAGGATTTCATTCAGATTTGACAGACAAATTAAAACATTTACAGACAAGGAAAAGCTAAGAGAATTCCGTACCACCAAACCACCTTTACAACAAATGCTAAAGGAACTTCTCGAGGCAGGAAACACAAGAGAAGGAAAAGACCTACAATACTAAACCCAAAACAATTGATGAAATGGTAATAGGAACATACATATTGATAATTACCTTAAATGTAAATGGATTAAATGCTCCAACCGAAACACACAGACTGCCTGAATGGATACAAAAACAAGACCTGTATATAAGCTGTCTACAAGAGACCCACTTTAGAGCTACGGACACATACAGACTGAAAGTGAGGGGATGGAAAAAGATATTCCATGCAAATGGAAATCAGAAGAAAGCTGGAGTAGCAATTCTCATATCACACAAAATAGACTTTAAAACAAAGACTATTACAAGAGACAAAGAAGGACACTACATAAAGATCAAGGGATCAATCCAAGAAGAAGATATAACAATTGTAAATATTTATGCACCCAGCATAGGAGCACCTCAATACATAAAGCAGATGCTAACAGCCATAAAAGCGGAAAACGACAGTAACACAATCATAGTAGGAGAATTTAATACCCCACTTTCACCAATGGACAGATCATCCAAAATGAAAATAAATAAGGAAACACAAGTTTTAAATGATACATTTAACAAGATGGACTTTATTGACATTTATAGGACATTCCATCCAAAAACAAGAGAATACACATTTTTCTCAAGTGCTCATGGAACATCCTCCAGGATAGATCATATCTTGGGCCACAAATCAAGCCTTGGTAAATTTAAGAAAACTGAAATCATATCAAGTATCTTTTCTGACCACAATGCTATGAGACTAGATGTCAAAAACAGGAAAAAAAATCTGTAAGAAATACAAACACATGGAGGCTAAACAACACACTACTTAATAACCAAGAGATCACTGAAGAAATCAAAGAGGAAATAAAAAAAATACCTAGAAACAAATGACAATGAAAACACCATGACCCAAAACCTATGGTATGCAGCAAAAGCGATTCTAAGAGGGAAGTTTACAGCAATATAATCCTACCTTAATAAACAAGAAACATCTCAAATAAACAACCTAACCTTACACCTAAAGCAATTAGAGAAAGAAGAAAAAAAAACAAAAAACAAATTTACCAGAAGGAAAGAAATCATAAAGATCAGATCAGAAGTAAATGAAAAGGAAATGAAGGAAACAATAGCAAAGATCAATAAAACTGAAAGCTGGTTCTCTGAAAAGATAAACAGAATTGATAAACCATTAGCCAGACTTATCAAGAAAAAAAACGGAGATGACTCAAATCAATAGAATTACAAATGAAAAAGGAGATGTAACAACTGACACAGCAGAAATACAAAAGATTATTAGAGATTACTACAAGCAACTATATGCCAATAAAAGGGACAACCTAGAAGAAATGGACAAATTCTTAGAAAAGCACAACCTTCTGAGACTGAACAAGGAAGAATTAGAAAATATAAACAGACCAATCACAAGCACTGAAATTGAAACTGTGATAAAAAATCTTCCAACAAATAAAAGCTCAGGACCAGATGGCTTCACAGGTGAATTCTATCAAACATGGAGGAGAGCTAACACCTATGCTTCTCAAACTCTTCCAAAATATAACAGAGGGAGGAACACTCCCAAACTCATTCTACAAGGACACCATCACTCTGATATCAAAATCAACAATGTCACACAGAAAGAAAACTACAGGCCAATATCACTGATGAACATAGATGCAAAAATCCTCAACAAAATAATAACAAATGGAATCCAACAGCACATTAAAATAATCATACATTATTATCAAGTGGGGTTTATTACAGGAATGCAGGGATTCTTCAATATATGCAAATCAATCAATATGATACACCATATTAACTAATTGAAGGAGAAAAATCATATGATCATCTCAATAGATGCAGAGAAAGCTTTCAACAAAACTCAACACCCATTTATGATAAAAACCCTGCAGAAAGTAGGCATAGAGGGAACTTTCCTCAACATAATAAAGGCCATACATGACAAACCCACAGCCAGCATCGTTCTCAATGGTGAAAAAATGAAAAAAATTCCACTAAGATCAGGAAAAGACAAGGTTGCCCACTCTCACTGCGCTTATTCAACATAGTTTTTGAAGTTTTAGCCACAGCAATCAGAGAAGGAAAATAAATAAAATGAATCCAAATTGGAAAAGAAGTAAAGCTGTTACTGTTTGCAGATGACATGATTCTATACATCGAGAATCCTAAAGATGCTACCAGAAAACTACTAGAGCTAATGAATGAATTTGGTAAAGTAGCAGGATAGAAAATGATGCACAGAAATCTCTTGCATTCCTATACACGAATGATGAAAAATCTGAAAGTGAAATTAAGAAAACATTTCCATTTACCATTGCATCAAAAAGAATAAAAAATCTAGGAATAAACCTTCCTTAGGAGCCAAAAGCCCTGTATGCAGAAAATTATAAGACACTGTTGAAAGAAATTAAAGATGATACAAATAGATGTAGACAGATACCATGTTCTTGGACTGGAAGAATCAACATTGTGAAAATGACTACTACCCAAAGCAATCTACAGGTTCAATGCAATCCGTATCAAACTACCACTGACATTTTTCACAGAACTAGAACAAACATTTCACAATTTGTATGGAAACAAAAAAGACCCCGAATAGCCAAAGCAATCTTGAGAAAGAAAAACAGAGCTGGCGGAATCAGGCTCTCTGACTTCAGACTACACTACAAAGCTATAGTAATCAACACAGTATGGTACTGACACAAAGACAGAAATATAGATCAATGGAACAGGAAAGAAACCCCAGAGATAAACCCTGACACCTATGGTCACCTTATTTTTGATAAAGGAGGCAAGAATATACAGTGGAGAAAGGACAGCCTGTTCAATAAGTGAGAAAACTGGACAACTACATGTAAAAAAGTGAAATTAGAACGCTTCCTGATTACCATACACAAAAATAAACTCAAAATGGATTAAAGACCTAAATGTAAGGCCAGACACTATCAAACTCTTAGAGAAAAACACAGGCAGAGCACTCTGTGACATAAATCACAGCAAGATCCTTTGTGACCCACCTCCTAGATAAATGGAAATAAAAACAAAAATAAACAAATGGGATCTAATGAAACTTAAAAGCTTTTGCACAGCAAAGGAAACCATAAACAAGACCAAAAGACAACCCTCAGAATGGGAGAAAATATTTGCAAATGAAGCAACTGACAAAGGATTAATCTCCAAAACATAGAAGCAGCTCATGCAGCTCAATATCCAAAACCAAACAACTCAATCCAAAAATGTGCAGAAGAACTAAATAGACATTTCTCCAAAGAAGATATACAGATTGCCAACAAACACATGAAAGAATGCTCAACATCATTAATCATTAAAGAAATGTAAATCAAAACTACAATGAGATATCATCTCACACTGGTCAGAATGGCCATCATCAAAAAATCTACAAACAATAAATTCTGGATAGGGTGTGGTGAAAAGGGAACCCTCTTGCACTGTTGGTGGGAATGTAAATTGTTACAGCCACTATGGAGAACAGTATGGAGGTTCCTTATAAAACTACAAATAGAACTACCATATGACCCAGCAATCCCACTACTAGGCATATACCCAGAGAAAACCATAATTCAAAAAGAGTCATGTACCAAAATGTTCACTGCAGCTCTATTTACAATAGTCAGGACATGGAAGCAATCGAAGTGTCCATCAGTAGATGAATGGATAAAGAAGATGTAGCACATATATACAATGGAATATTAGTCAGCCATAAAAAGGAATGAAACTGAGTTATTTGTAGTGAGGTGGATGGACCTAGAGACTGTCATACAGAATGAAGTAAGTCAGAAAGAGAAAAACAAATACTGTATGCGAGCACATATATATGGAATCTAAAAAAAAAAAAAATGGTCAGAAGTACCTAGGGGCAAGATGGGAATAAAGATGCAGATCTACTACAGAATGGACTTGAAGATACGAGGAGGGGGAAGGGTAAGCTGGGACAAAGTGAGAGAGTGGCATGGACATATATACACTACCAAATGTAAAATAGATAGGTAGTGGAAAGCAGCCGCATAGCACAGGGAGATCAGCTCGGTGTTTTGTGACCACCTATAGGGGTGGGCTAGGGAGGGTGGGAGGGAGGTAGATGCTAGAGGGAAGAGATATGGGAACATATGTATATGTATAACTGATTCACTTTGTTATAAAGCAGAAACTAACACACCATTGTAAAGCAATTATACTCCAATAAAGATGTTAAAATGAAAAAGAAGACAGGAAAGAGAGGGAATAATTCTTCATGGCAAAACCATAGAAGAAACAGAGAGAAATCAAGAGTCATAAGTAGAAGATCTCTCTTGAAAGAGCAGAGGCAAAGAATAAAGTGTATGGGTGTAGGGTTTTGTGTGTGTGTGTGTGGAGGGATGGTAATGAAAAGGAGAAAGTTGAAATATTTCTCACATAATAGCCTTCATTTTCACTCAGTGTTAGGAGCCAAGGTCAGCTGCTAAGATTAAGGCAGGTTGAGGTAGCATAGGAGTCTTGAGATAAATGATTAAATTTTGGAATAACTGCAGAGGGGAATGCGAGAGAATGCTGACAGCAGACAAGAGTTGTGGGAGGCCTTCAGAACTGCAGAATCTGTGTGCTCTTTTTGCAGACGATAAAGCACACTGAGATAAAAGAAAAAGTAACACCAGTAAAGTCTCTTGCTCAAATACTCTTTGATTTAAAAGTGCTGTGGCTTACCTTCTGTTTCTATTTTAGAAGAGAAACTTTATTCTCTTTATCTCTATTTATTTGTATGAAGTATGCTAATTTTGTATAAAGATTAGATAGAAGTTGTAACAACCCTGCTGGTAATCTGAGTGTTATAACAGTTATTTGTTCATTCATTCTTACAGCTCCCTTTTGATCATCTATTATGCACCAGACACTATGTTATATGCCATGGAGATTATGGTCTAGTAAAGGTAAAAGTCATTACACAAATATCAAACAAATGAGTATATAATTATAATTGTGATTAAAATGATGAAGGAAAAGTACAGGATGCTATGGAAAGTATAGTGAGTAACCTAATTTAGAATGGAAGGTCAACTCTGAGATACTAACATATAATTAACATGTAATCTGAGACCTGATGGATAAATCAGAGCTAGCCAGATGAAGTGATTAAACAGGAAAGGAGTAATCAAAGAGTCAAAGTTGATTGCATGTTCCAAGCACAAGGAATACCAGATGGTAAGGCCCCGAGGTGAAAAGGAAAAGCCAAATACAATGCAAATATTCACATTATTACACTGTTGTAAACCAGTCATCATATCAGCTTCTCATTCTTAAAAGTGATTGTATATATAGCATTTTTCATTGAACATGCTCAGGTAAAAGTCAATATGAATTTAAATTAATTAAAAGCATATTTTAACATTTCACAATCTAATTTCAATTGTAACTATCACCAAGGCTAGTTATGTTAAGGACCTACTCTATTTTACAAATCATTTCATTCAATTTTTAGTGATACATCTAACTGTAGGCATCATATTGTCTCATAGACATATGCACTTCAGCTGAAAATTCTTTCCAAATAATTGGCAATAGCTCTGCGACTTAATCTGAAAAACCCAACTCTTCTGCAAAGGTCTGGACATTTGGATGACGGCCCTATTAAGAAAAAAACCTTAATGTTCTTTGTTCCCACTAGCTAATGTAACTTTAAGTACCATGCTACTGAAATAAATGCCTCTTATAAAGCTACTTAAAGGCTTTAACATAGTAATGAGTCTGCTAAATTATAATATAATAATAATCTGTACATATATACTACTAATACCTTTAATTATCACACTATGCTCTGCCATTTCATATTGATTGATAATATAGAGGGCAGCCACAGAATCATCTTACTCACAGGCTGAATAAGAGACAAAGACAGTTTATGAAGACATTTAATGATACTTGACAATTTCCTGAAAATATCTAGCTCTAGCAAGTGTATATAAAATGATATCATTTCTTCTAAATAAAACTCAAGCAATAACACATTCTATTCTAGTTGTTAACATGACTGTTTTGAGGGAGAAATTATCCTTCTTATTTTGTTCAACATGATAGAAAGCTGGGATCAACATGATAGAAAGCTGTGCCGTGTTAAAAGCATTCACCTCTGGTGAATTCCCTCTGGCATAGTTGTGTCATAGAGCATTTCTCATTCTAGGGAAAAGGTGTAGAATTTGAAATATTGCCTCTTCTTCCATCTACAGAATTGTCAAATGACAAGGGATCAGTCTCTAATATCTTAAGGATGATACCAGAAAGTTTATAGCAGCAACAAAATATTGCAGATGCAAGAGGTAAAACAGAAAAGAATAGTTATGAGAGGGTAGAAGCTCTAAGTATAAATTTTAGCTAAGTGTTTATTTTAAAGAAATGAGTACTTCACTCTCTTATTTCTCTTAATATAGTAATACATTTTGGATTTTATATTCAGAAAAACAAATCATTGTTATTGTTTAGCTTTTATGATGATGAAGTGAAATTTTTTTAAAAACAAATTTTCTGTTTTAGGATATCTTTAGATTTACAGAAAAGTTGCAAGTATAGTAGAGTATCTTCTGCATTCAGTTTTCTTATTGATAACATCTTAAATTAACACGTACATTTGCCACAACTAATGAGCCAATACCGACACATTCATATTAACTAAAGTCTATTCTTTATTCAAATTTACTTAGTTTTTAACCTAATGTCCTTTTTCTATTCCAGGAATCCATCCAGGATACCACATTACATTTAGTCATCATGTCTCCCAGGATTCTCTAGACTGGCAGTTTCTCAGATTCTCCTTGGTTTTGAGGAGTACTGATCAGATATTGATTTTTTAGAATGCTCTTCAATTTGGGTTTGTCTGATGTTTTTCTCATGGTTAGAGTTAGACTGCAAGTTCTTGGAAGGAAGAACACAAATTCCATTTTCATTACATTACATCCAAGGTACATACTAAGGTGACTTATTGATGTTAACCTTGATCACATGACTGAGGTAGTTAGTATTTGCCAGCTGTATCCACTGCAAGAGTACCCTCCATTTCCATTCTGTATTCTTTGGAAGGATGTCACTATGTGCTATCCACACTTGGAGATTTATGCTCTATCTTCTTGATGGTGGAATATCTACATAAAATATTTGAAATTCCTGTGTATAGGAGATTTGTCCTTTGCATCAGTATGGATCATGAGTATTAATTTTATACTTCGGGCAATATTTCAATACTACTTATTTTGTTGTTGAAATTGTTCCAGAGTTGGCCTTCAGGAGCTCTTTTAGTTGGTTCCTGTATCCACTTGACATATCCTTATGATTTTGTTTCTTAAGTACTTCCTTACTTTCTGGTTCTATAAGACACTCTAGCATCATCTTGTATATCCTCTGCATTAATCCTAGAATCATATTGGGGTATTGCTGCTTCTAGACCCTTTCAGCAGACAGTTAGGAAATACGTAAGTCCCCTACATACGAACCTTCAAGTTGTGAACTTTCAAAGATGTGAATATTTGTTTGCATATCCAATCACATAAGTTAGTTCACGTGTCTGTCATACATTGCCACATGCCTGCACCCTCTCCAAGTGGTTGTGCTTTTGCATACTTTACTGTACATTACTGTATAGAGTACAGTAGTACAGATTCTTTTTTTTTTTAACATCTTTATTGGAGTATAACTGTTTTACCATGCTGTTTTAGTTTCTGCTTCACAACAAAGTGAATCAGTTATACATATACATATGTTCCCATATCTCTTCCCTCCCTCCCACCCTCCCTATCCCACCTATCTAGGTGGTCACAAAGCACAGAGCTGATCTCCCTGTGTTATGCGGCTGCTTCCCACTAGCTATCTATTTTATATTTGGTAGTGTATATATGTCCATGACACTCTCTCACTTCGTCACAGCCCACCCTTCCCCCTCCCCATATCCTTAAGTCCATGCTCTAGTAGGTCTGTGTTTTATTCCCGTCCTACCACTAATCTCTTCATGAAAATTTTTTTTCTTAGATTCCATATATATGTGTTAGCATACGGTATTTGTTTTTCTCCTTCTGACTTACTTCACTCTGTATGACAGACCCCAGCTCTATCCACCTCATTACAAATAACTCAGTTTCATTTCTTTTTATGGCTGAGTAATATTCCATTGTATATATGTGCCACATCTTCTTTATCCATTCATCTGTTGATGGACACTTATGTTGCTTCCATGTCCTGGCTATTGTAAATAGAGCTGCAATGAACATTTTGGTACATGACTCTTTTTGAATTATGGTTTTCTCAGGGTAAATGCCCAGTAGTGGGATTGTGGGGTCATATGGTAGTTCTATTTGTAGTTTTTTAAGGAACCTCCATACTGTTCTCCATAGTGGCTGTATCAATTTACATTCCCACCAGCAGTGGAAGAGTGTTCCCTTTTCTCCACACGCTCTCCAGCATTTATTGTTTCTAGAGTTTTTGGTGATGGCCATTCTGACCAGTGTGAGATGATATCTCATTGTAGTTTTGATTTACATTTCTCTAATGATGAATGATGTTGAGCATTCTTTCATGTGTTTGTTGGCAATCTGTATATCTTCTTTGGAGAAATGTCTATTTAGTTCTTCTGCCCATTTTTGGATTGGGTTGTTTGTTTTTTTGTTATTGAGCTGCATGAGTTGCTTATAAATTTTGGAGATTAATCCTTTGTCAGTTGCTTCATTTGCAAATATTTTCTCCCATTCTGAGGGTTGTCTTTTGGTCTTGTTTATGGTATCCTTTGCTGTGCAAAAGCTTTTAAGTTTCATTAGATCCCATTTGTTTATTTTTGTTTTTATTTCCATTTCTCTAGGAGGTGGGTCAAAAAAGTTCTTGCTGTGATTTATGTCATAGAGTGTTCTGCCTATGTTCTCCTCTAAGAGTTTAAAAGTGTATTGTCTTACATTTAGGTCTCTAATCCATTTTGACTTTATTTTGGTGTATGGTGTTAGTGAGTGTTCTAATTTCCTTCTTTTACATGTAGCTGTCCAGTTTTCCCAGCACCACTTATTGAAGAGACTGTCTTTTCTCCATTGTATATCCTTTCCTCCTTTGTCATAGATTAGTTGACCATAGGTGTGTGGGTTTACCTCTGGGCTTTCTATCATGTTCCATTGAACTATATTTCTGTTTTTGTGCCAGTACCATATTGTCTTGATTACTGTAGCTTTGTAGTATAGTCTGAAGTCAGGTAGTCTGATTCCTCCAACTCTGTTTTTTTCCCTCAAGACTTGTTTGGCTATTTGGGGTCTTTTGTGTCTCCATACATATTTTAAGATTCTTTGTTCTAGTTCCATAAAAAATGCCATTGGTAATTTGATAGGGATTGCATTGAATCTATAGATTGCTTTGGGTAGTATAGTCGTTTTCATGATATTGATTCTTCCAATCCAAGAACATGGTATATCTCTCCATCTGTTGGTATCATCTTTAATTTCTTTCATAAGTGTCTTACAGTTTTCTGCATACAGGTCTTTTGTCTCCCTAGGTAAGTTTATTCCTAGGTATTTTATTCTTTGTGTTGCAATGGTAAATGGGAGTGTTTCCTTAATTTCTCTTTCAGATTTTTCATCATTAATGTATAGGAATCCAAGAGATTACTTTGCATTAATTTTGTATCCTGCAACTTGACCAAATTCATTGATTAGCTCTAGGAGTTTTCTGGTGGCATCAGTAGGATTTGCTATGTATAGTATCATGTCATCTGCAAACAGTGACAGTTTTCCTTCTTCTTTTCCAATTTGTATTCCTTCATTTCTTTTGCTTCTCTGATTGCCACGGCTAGGACTTCTAAAACTATGTTGAATAATAGTTGTGAGAGTGGATATCCTTGTCTTGTTCCTGATCTTAGAGGAAATGTTTTCAGTTTTTCACCATTGAGAATGATGTTTGCTGTGGGTTTGTTGTATATGGCTTTATTATGTTAAAGTAGGTTCCCTCTATGCCCACTTTCTGGAGAGTTTTTTAACATAAATGGGTGTTGGACTTTGTCAAAAGATTTTTCTGCATCTATTGAGATGATCATATAGTTTTTATTCTTCAGTTTGTTACTATGGTGTATCACATTGATTGATTTGCATATATTGGAGAATCCTTGCATCGCTCGGATAAATCCCACTTGACCATGGTGTATGATCCTTTTATTGTGTTGTTGGATTTTGTTTGCTAGTACTTTATTCAAGATTTTTGCATCTATATTCATCAGTGATGTTGGTCTGTAATATCCTTTTTTGTAGCATCTTTGTTGGGTTTGGTATCAGGGTGATGGTGGCCTCATAGAATGAGTTTGGGAGTGTTCCTTCCTCTGCAATTTTTGGGAAGAGTTTGAGAAGGATGGGTGTTAGCTCTTCTCTAAATGTTTGATAGAATTCACCTGTGAAGCCATCTGGTCCTGGACTTTTGTTTGTTGGAAGATTTGTAATCACAGTTTCAATTTCATTACTTGTGATTGGTCTGTTCATATTTTCTATTTCTTCCTGGTTCAGTCTCAGCAGGTTCTGCATTTCTAAGAATTGGTCAATTTCTTCCAGGTTGTACAATTTATTGGCATAGAGTTGCTTGTAGTAGTCTCTTAGGATGCTTTGTATTTCTGCAGTGTCTCTTTTAACTGTTGCTTTTTCATTTCTAAGTTTATTGATTTGAGTCCTCTCCTTCTTTTTCTTTTTTTTTTTTTTAACATCCTTATTGGAGTATAATTGTTTTACAATAGTGTGTTAGTTTTTCCTTTACAACAAACTGAATCAGTTATACATATACATATGTTCCCATATCTCTTCCCTTTTGCATCACCCTCTCTCCCACCCTCCGTATCCCACCCCTCTAGGTGGTCACAAAGCACAGAGGTGATCTCCCTGTGCTATGAAGCAGCTTCCCACTAGCTATCTAATTTACATTTGATAGTGTATATATGTCCCTGCCACTCTCTCACTTCGTCACAGCCCACACTTCCCCCTCCCCATATCCTCAAGTCCATGCTCGAGTAAGTCTGTGTTTTATTCCCGTCCTACCACTAATCTCTTCATGACATTTTTTTTCCCTTAGAGTCCATATATATGTGTTAGAATATGGTATTTGTTTTTCTCCTTCTGACTTACTTCACTCTGTATGACAGACTCCAGGTCCATCCACCTCATTATAAATAACTCAGTTTCATTTCTTTTTATGGCTGAGTAATATTCCATTGTATATATGTGCCACATCTTCTTTATCCATTCATCTGTTGATGGACACTTAGGTTGCTTCCATGTCCTGGCTATTGTAAATAGAGCTGCAATGAACATTTTGGTACATGAGTCTTTCTGAATTATGGTTTTCTCAGGGTATATGCCCAGTAGTGGGATTGCTGGGTCGTATGGTAGTTCTATTTGTAGTTTTTTAAGGAACCTCCATACAATTCTCCATAGAGGCTGTATCAATTTACATTCCCACCAGCAGTGCAAGAGGGTTCCCTTTTCTCCACACGCTCTCCAGCATTTATTGTTCCTAGAGTTTTTTATGACGGCCAATCTGACCGGTGTGAGATGATATCTCATTGTAGTTTTGATTTGCATTTCTCTAATGATTAATGAGGTTGAGCAGTCTTTCATGTGTTTGTTAGCAATCTGTATATCTTCTTTGGAGAAATGTCTATTTAGTTCTTCTGCCCATTTTTGGATTGGGTTGTTTGTTTTTTTGTTATTGAGCTGCATGAGTTGCTTATAAATTTTGGAAATTAATCCTTTGTCAGTTGCTTCATTTGCAAATATTTTCTCCCATTCTGAAGGTTGTCTTTTGGTCTTGTTTATGGTATCCTTTGCTGTGCAAAAGCTTTTAAGTTTCATTAGGTCCCATTTGTTTATTTGTGTTTTTATTTCCATTTCTCTAGGAGATGGGTCAAAAAGGGTCTTGCTGTGATTTATGTCGTATAGTGTTCTGCCTAGGTTTTCCTCTAAGAGTTTGATAGTGTCTGGCCTTACATTTAGGTCTTTAATCCATTTTGAGTTTATTTTTGTGTGTGGTGTTAGGGATTGTTCTAATTTCATACTTTTACATGTAGCTGTCCAGTTTTCCCAGCACCACTTATTGAAGAGGCTGTCTTTTCTCCACTGTATATCCTTCCCTCCTTTATCAAAGATAAGGTGACCATATGTGTGTGGGTTTATCTCTGGGCTCTCTCTCCTGTTCCATTGATCTATATTTCTGTTTTTGTGCCAGTACCATACTGTCTTGATTACTGTAGCCTTGTAGTAGAGTCTGAAGTCAGGGAGCCTAATTCCTCCAGCTCCATTTCTCGTTCTCAAGATTGCTTTGGCTATTCGGGGTCTTTTGTGTTTCCATACAAATTGTGAAATTTTTTGTTCTAGTTCTGTAAAAAATGCCAGTGGTAATTTGATAGGGATTGCTTTGAATCGGTAGATTGCTTTGGGTAGTAGAGTCATTTTCACAATGTTGATTCTTCCAATCCAAGAACATGGTATATTTCTCCACCTATTTGTATCATCTTTAATTTCTTTCATCAGTGTCTTATAGTTTTCTGCATACAAGTCTTTTGTCTCCTTAGGTAGGTTTATTCCTAGATATTTTATTCTTTGGTTGCAATGGTAAATGGGAGTGTTTTCTTAATTTCACTCTCAGATTTTTCATCATTAATGTATAAGAATGCCAGAGATTTCTGTGCATTAATTTTGTATCCTGCAACTTTACCAAATTCATTGATTAGCTCTAGTAGTTTTCTGGTAGCATCCTTAGGATTCTCTATGTATAGTATCATGTCATCTGCAAACAGTGACAGCTTTACTTCTTCTTTTCCTATTTGGATTCCTTTTATTTCTTTTTCTTCTCTAATTGCTGTGGATAGAACTTCCAAAACTATGTTGAATAAGAGTGGTGAGAGTGGGCAACCTTGTCTTGTTCCTGATCTTAGTGGAAATGGTTTCAGTTTTTCACCATTGAGAACGATGCTAGCTGTGGGTTTGTCATATATGGCCTTTATTATGTTGAGGAAAGTTCCCTCTATGCCTACTTTCTGCAAGGTTTTTATCATAAATGAGTGTTGAATTTTGTCAAAAGCTTTCTCTACATCTATTGAGATGATCATATGGTTTTTCTCCTTCAGTTTGTTGATATGGTGTATCACGTTGATTGATTTGCATATATTGAAGAATCCTTGCATTCCTGGGATAAACCCCACTTGATCATGGTGTATGATCCTTTTAATGTGCTGTTGGATTCTGTTTGCTAATATTTTGTTGAGGATTTTTGCATCTATGTTCATCAGCGATATTGGCCTGTAGTTTTCTTTCTTTGTGATGTCTTTGTCTGGTTTTGGTATCAGGGTGATGTTGGCCTCATAGAATGAGTTTGGGAGTGTTCCTCCCTCTGCTATCTTTTGGAAGAGTTTGAGAAGGATAGGTGTTAGCTCTTCTCTAAATGTTTGATAGAATTCGCCTGTGAAACCATCTGGTCCTGGGCTTTTGTTTGCTTGAAGATTTTTAATCACAGTTTCAATTTCAGTGCTTGTGATTGGTCTGTTCAAATTTTCTATTTCTTCCTGGTTCAGTCTCGGCAGGTTGTGCATTTCTAAGAATTTGTCCATTTCTTCCAGGTTGTCCATTTTATTGGCATACAGTTGCTTGTAGTAATCTCTAATAATCTTTTGTATTTCTGCAGAATCAGTTGTTACATCTCCTTTTTCATTTCTAATTCTATTGATTCGAGTCTTCTATCTTTTATTCTTGATGAGTCTGGCTAATGGTTTATCAATTTTATTTATCTTCTCAAAGAACCAGCTTTTAGTTTTATTGATCTTTGCTATTGTTTCCTTCACTTCTTTTTCATTTATTTCTGATATGATCTTTATGATTTCTTTCCTGCTGCTAAATTTGGGGTTTTTTTGTTCTTCTTTCTCTAATTGCTTTAAGTGCAAAGTTAGGTTGTTTATTCGAGATGTTTCCTGTTTCTTAAGGTATGATTGTATTGCTATAAACTTGCCTCTTAGAACTGCTTTTGCTGTATCCCATAGGTTTTGGGTCGTTGTGTCTCCATTGTCATTTGTTTCTAAGTATTTTTTGATTTCCTCTTTGATTTCTTCAGTGATCACTTCGTTATTAAGTAGTGTATTGTTTAGCCTCCATGTGTTTGTATTTTTTACAGATCTTTTCCTATAATTGATATCTAGTCTCATAGTGTTGTGGTCGGAAAAGATACTTGATACGATTTCAATTTTCTTAAATTTGCCAAGGCTAGATTTGTGACCCAATATATGATCAATCCTGGAGAATGTTCCATGAGCACTTGAGAAAAATGTGTATTCTGTTGTTTTTGGATGGAATGTCCTATAAATATCAATTAAGTCCATCTTGTGTAATGTATCATTTAAAGCTTGTGTTTCCTTATTTATTTTCATTTTGGATGATCTGTCCATTGGTGAAAGTGGGGTGTTAAAGTCCCCCATTATAATTGTGTTACTGTCGATTTCCCCTTTTAAGGCTGTTAGTATTTGCCTTATGTATTGAGGTGCTCCTATGTTGGGTGCATAAATATTTACAATTGTTATATCTTCTTCATGGATCGATCCCTTGATCATTATGTAGTGTCCTTCTTTGTCTCTTGTAATAGTCTTTATTTTAAAGTCTATTTTGTCTGATATGAGAATTGCTACTCCAGCTTTCTTCTGATTTCCATTTGCATGGAATATCTTTTTCCATCCCCTTACTTTCAGTCTGTATGTGTCCCTAGGTCTGAAGTGGGTCTCTTGTAGACAGCATATATATGGGTCTTCTTTTTGTATCCATTCAGCCAGTCTGTGTCTTTTGGTGGGAGCATTTAATCCATTTACATTTAAGGTAATTATCGATATGTATGTTCCTATTACCAATTATTTAATTGTTTCAGGTTGTTCTTGTAGGTCTTTTCCTTCTCTTGTGTTTCTTGCTTAGAGAAGTTCCTTTAGGATTTGTTGTAAAGCTGGTTTGGTGGTGCTGAACTCTCTCAGCTTTTGCTTGTCTGTAAAGGTTTTAATTTCTCCATCAAATCTGAATGAGATCCTTGCTGGGTAGAGTAATCTTGGTTGTAGGTTTTTTTCCTTCATCACTTTAAATATGTCCTGCCACTCCCTTCTGGCTTGTAGAGTTTCTGCTGAAAGATCAGATGTTAATCTTATGGGGATTCCCTTGTGTGTTATTTGTTGTTTTTCCCTTGCTGCTTTTAATATGTTTTCTTTGTATTTAATTTTTGACAGTTTGATTATTATGTGTCTTGGCGTGTTTCTCTTTGGGTTTATCCTGTATGGAACTCTCTGTGCTTCCTGGACTTGATTAAGTATTTCCTTTCCTATATTAGGGAAGTTTTCAACTATAATCTCTTCAAATATTTTCTCAGTCCCTTTCTTTTTCTCTTCTTCTTCTGGGACCCCTATGATTCAAATGTTGGTGCGTTTAATGTTGTCCCAGAGGTCTCTGAGACTGTCCTAAGTTCTTTTCATTCTTTTTTCTTTCTTCTGCTCTGCAGTAGTTATTTCCACTATTTTATCTTCCAGGTCACTTATCCGTCCTTCTGCCTCAGTTATTCTGCTATTGATCCCATCTAGAGTATTTTTCGTTTCATTTATTGTGTTGCTCATCGTTGCTTGCTTCCTCTTTATTTCTTCTAGGTCCCTGTGAACTCTTTCTTGCAAATTGTCTATTCTATTTCCAAGATTTTGCATCATCTTCACCATCATTATTCTAAATTCTCTTTCAGGTAGATTGGCTATTACCTCTTCATCTGTTAGGTCTGGTGTGTTTTTATCTTGCTCCTTCATCTGTTGTGTGTTTTTCTGTCTTCTCATTTCACTTATCTTACTGTGTTTGGGGTCTCCTTTTTGCACGCTGCAGGTTCGTCGTTCCTGTTGTTTTTGGTGGCTGTCCCCAGTGGCTAAGGTTGGTTCAGTGGGTTGAGTAGATTCCCTGGTTGGGGGGACTAGTGCCTCTGTTCTGGTGGATGAGGATGGATCTTGTCTTTCTGGTGGGCAGGTCCTCCTCTGGTGGTGTGTTTGGGGATGTTGGTTACCTTATTATGATTTTAGGCAGCCTCTCTGCTAATGGATGGGGCTGTAGGCCTGTCTTGCTCTTTGTTGGGGATAGGGTGTCCAGCACTGTTTTTTGCTGGTCCTTGAGTGAAGCTGGGTCTTGGTCTTGAGATGGAGATCTCTGGGAGATTTTTGCCGTCTGATATTACGTGGAGCTGGGAGGTCTCTTGTGGACTAGTGTCTTGAGGTTGGTTCTCCCACCTCAGGGACACCGCCCTGGTGCCTGGCTGGGGTGCCAAGAACCTTTAATCCACACGGCTCAAAATAAAAGGTAGAATAAATAGAAAGGAAAGAAAAGGAAGGAAGGAGGGAGGGAGGGAAGGAAGGAAGAAAGGAAGGAAGAAATGAAGGAAGGAAGCAAGAAAGGAAGGAAGGAAGGTGCAGAGGAAGAAAGGGAGGAAGGAAGAGAGGAAGGGAGGAAAGAAGGGGGGAAGGAAGGAAGAAAGGAGGGAAGGAGGGAAGAAAGGAAGGAAGAAAGAAAGGGAGAAGACAGAGTAGTATAAAGTATAGTTATTAAAATAAAAAAATAATTATTAAGAAGAAAAATTTCCTTTAAAAAAAAAAAACAGAAAAATGGGTCGGTCTAACCTTAGGACAAATGGTGAAAGCAAAGCTATACAGACAAAATCTCACACAGCAGCACACACATACACACTCACAAAAAGAAAAAAAAAGGGGAAAATAATAGTATATCTTGCTCCCAAAGTCCACCTCCTCAACTTGGGATGATTCGTTGTCTGTTCAGGTTTTCAACAGATGCAGGGCACTTAAAGTTGATTGTGGAGCTTTAATCCGCCGCTTCTGAGGCTGCTGGGAGAGACCTCCCCCTCTCCTCTCTGTTCGCACAGCTCCTGGGGTTCAGCTTTGGACTTGGTCCCGCCTCTGCGTGTAGGTAGTCCGAGGGCGACTGCCCTTCGCTCAGACAGGACGATGTTAAAGGAGCAGTTGATTCGGGGGCTCCAGCTCACTCAGGCTGGGGGGTGGGAGTGGCACGGGGGCGGGGTGAGTCCGCGGCGGCAGAGGCCGACGTGACGCTGCACAGGCCCAAGGCGTGCCGTGCATTCTCCCGGGGAAGCTGTCCCTGGATCCCGGGACCCCGGCAGTGGCGGACTGCACGGGCTTCCAGGAGGGCCGGTGTGGAGAGTGACCTGTGCTCACACACAGGCCTCTTGGTGGTGGCAGCAGCAACCTTAGCGTCCGACACCCGTCTCTACTGTCCGTGCCGACAGACGTGGCTCGCGCCCGTTTCTGGAGTTCCTCTACGCGGTGCTCTTAATCCCCTTCTCCCTCTTTTTCTTGATGACTCTGGCTAATGGTTTATCAAATTTTTTTATCTTGTCAAAGAACCAGCTTTTAGTTTTACTCATCTTTGCTATTGTTTTCTTTGTTTCTATTTCATTTATTTCCACTCTGATCTTAATGATTTCTCTCCTTTTGCTAACCTTGGGTTTTGTTTGTTCTTCTTTTTCTAGTTGCTTTAGGTGTAACGTCGGATTGTTTATTTGAGATTTTTCTTGTTTCTTGAGGTAGGCTTCTATAGGTATAAACTTCCCTCTTAGAACTGCTTTTGCTGCATCTCATAGGTTTTCAATTGTCCTGTTTTCATTGTCATTTGTCTCTAGGTATTTTTTGATTTCCTCTTTGATTTCTTCAGTGATCTCTTGGTTATTTAGCAATGTATTGTTTAGCCTCCATGTGTTTGTGCTTTTTAAGTTTTTTTCCATGTAATTGATTTCTAATCTCATAGCATTGTTGTCAGAAAAGATGCTTGATATGATTTCAATTTTCTTAAATTTACTGAGGCTTGATTTGTGATCCAAAATGTGATCTATAATGGAGAATGTTCTGTGTGCACCTGATAAGAAATTGTAATCTGCTGTTTTTGGATGGAATGTCCTATAAATATCAATTAAATCTATCTGGTCTATTGTGTCATTTAAAGCTTATGTTTCCTTATTAATTTTCTGTTTGCATGATTTGTCCATTGGTATAAGTGAGGTGCTAAAGTCCCCCACTATTACTGTGTTACTGTCAATTTCCTCTCTCAGAGCTGTTAGCAGTTGCCTTATGTATTGAGGTGCTCCTATGTTGGGTGCATATATATTTACAATTGTTATATCGTCTTCTTGGATTGATCCCTTGATCATTATGTAGTGTCCTTCCTTGTCTCTTGTAACATTCTTTATTTTAAAATCTATTTTATCTGATATGAGTATTGCTACTCTAGCTTTCTTTTGATTTCCATTTGCATGGAATATGTTTTCCCATCCCCTCATTTTCAGTCTGTATGTGTCCCTAGGTCTGAAGTGGGTCTCTTGTAGACAGCATATATATCGGTCTTGTTTTTGTATCCATTCAGCAAGCCTGTGTCTTTTGCTTGGAGCATTTAATCCATTCACGTTAAGGTAATTATCGATACGTATGTTCCTATGACCATTTTCTTAATTGTTTTGGGTTTGTTTCTGTAGTTTCTTTTCTTCTCTTGTGTTTCCTTTAGCATTTGTTTTAGAGCTGGTTTGGTGGTGCTGAATTCTCTTAGTTTTTGTTTGTCTGTAAAGCTTTTGATTTCTCCATCGAATCTAAATGAGATCCTTGCTGGGTAGAGTAGTCTTGGTTGTAGGTTCTTCCCTTTCATCACTTTAAGTATATCATGCCACTCCCTTCTGGCTTGTACAGTTTCTGCTGAGAAATCAGCTGTTAACTTTATGGGAGTTTCCTTGTATCTTATTTGTCGTTTCTCCCTTGCTGCTTTTAATAATTTTTCTTTGTCTTTAATTTTTACCAGTTTGATTACTATGTGTCTCAGCATGTTTCTCCTTGGGTTTATCCTGTACGGGACTCTCTGTGCTTCCTGGACTTCGGTGGCTATTTCCTTTCCCATGTTAAGGAAGTGTTTGATTATAATCTCTTCAAATATTTTCTCGGGTCCTTTCTCTCTCTCTTCTCCTTCTGGGACCCCTATAATGCAAATGTTGTTACATTTAATGTTATCCCAGGGGTCTGTTAGGCTCTTTTCATTTCTTTTTATTCTTTTTTCTTTATTCTGTTCTGCAGCAGTGAATTCCACCATTTTGTCTTGCAGGTCACTTATCTGTTCTTCTGCCTCAGTTATTCTGTTATTGATTCCTTCTAGTATATTTTTCATTTCAGTTATTTTATTGTTCATCTTTTTGTTTGTTCTTTAATTCTTCTAGGTCTTTGTTAGACATTTCTTGCATCTTCTCAATCTTTGCCTCCATTCTTTTCCCGAGGTCCTGGATCATCTTTACTATCATTATTCTGAATTCTTCTTCCGGAAGATTGCCTATCTCCATTTCATTTAGTTGTTTTTCTGGGGTTTTATCTTGTTCCTTCATCTTGTACATAGCCCTCTGCCTTTTCATCTTGTTTATCTTTCTGTGAATGTGGTTTTTGTTCCATAGGCTGCAGGATTGTGGTTCTTCTTGCTTCTGCTGTCTTCCTTCTGGTGGATGAAGCTATCTAAGAGGCTTGTGGAAGTTTCCTGATGGGAGGGACTGGTGGTGGGTAGAGCTGGCTGTTCTCTGGTGGGCAGAGCTCAGTAAAACTTTAATCTGCTTGTCTGCTGATGGGTGGGGCTGGGTTCCCTCCCTGTTGGTTGTTTGGCCTGAGGTGACCCAACACTGGAGCCTACTCAGGCTCTTTGGTGGGGCTAATGGCAGACTCTGGGAGGGCTCACACCAAGGAGTACTTCCCAGAACTTCTGCTTCCAGTGTCTTTGTCCCTTGGTGATCCACAGCTGCCCACCACCTCTGCAGGAGACCCTCCAACACTAGCAGGTAGGTCTGGTTCAGTCTCCTACAGGGTCACTGCTCCTTCCTCTGGGTCCTGATGTGCATACTACTTTGTGTGTGCCCTCCAAGAGTGGAGTCCCTGTTTCCCCCAGTCCTGCCAAAGTCCGGCAATCAAATCCTGCTAGCCTTCAAAGTCTGATTTTCTAGAATTTCCTCCTCCCGTTGCCAGACCCCCAGGTTGCGAAGCCTGACATGTGGCTCAGAACCTTCACTCCAGTGGGTGGACTTCTGTGGTATAAGTGTTCTCCAGTTTGTGAGTCACCCATCCAGCAGTTATGGGATTTGATTTTATTGTGATAGCGACCCTCCTACTGTCTCATTGCAGCTTCTCCTTTGTCTTTGCATGTGGAGTATCTTTTTTGGTGAGTTCCAGTGTCTTCCTGTCAGTGATTGTTCAGCAGTTAGTTGTGATTCTGGTGTTCTCGAAAGAGGGAGTGATAGCATGTCCTTCTACTCTGCCATGTTAATCCAATCTCCTCTCCTGCATACATTTCTGAAACTGTTTGAAAAGTCTAAGTGTATAGTCTACAGAAAAGAGCAAAGGCCCTCAGAAGAACTAGCTTTTCCCCTTTAGCACTGTGCCCTAGTCAAGAAGCCATGAACAAAACAGTATTGTTTATAGTGTCAGTGTCAATGTTTTAAGAAACCCTCTGTAGAAAACCATTATATACATGAGTACCATATTCAACTAAGTAGTTGCCAAGGAGGTATTTATTTTGTCAGTGCATTTGATAAATTTTAGATACTCACTAGCAACTTTCTTGAGTCTTCCTTGACAACAGATTTTGCCCTACTATGTGTGTTTAGATGTGGTAAATCATGGCTATATAGGATGTAATTAAAATGTTCTAGGAGCACTGAAAATTCCAGCTCCTCTATTCAAGGGGTCACCTTACATGAACCAATGCTAAATGAATACTAGTTTCTTTCCATCTGTGTGACATGACTTCTATGAAAATTCACCCCCCATATAAGGTTTGCCACATCTCTTCTCCCCACTGTCCCAACTTCTATTTCACAAATGAATTTTTTATAAATCCCTGACAAGATCCCTCAAGTCACAAAGCTTGTTTGTGTTTTTTAGCAGTGAACATCTTAAATCAATTTCATTCACATTTGATCAGGGTACAAATGTAATATCATTCATACATTAGACTTTCAAAGTGAGACAAAACTGTACCTTCCATTTATTCTTTATAATTTTATCTACATTTTTTGTTAAAAAGTGTTATATTTTATATAAGAGAATCACGAGATGCTTCTTGAGGCAATGCATTGTGAATCCAAACTGATTTGTAGACTAAAATCTGTCAACTTTTCCCTGGATCTAGTTGTGCCAGGATATACTTGTCACCTCTTCCAGCAACTTATAAAAGATAAGGCCCTAAGCATAGGAAGCAAACCAGGGGAACTCTTTATTATTTTTCCAGGGAACACAGTTCAAAGAACATCTATTTATGCATGGCTTTAAACAGCCTTACTTGGTTTCTCATGTATCAACACTTTAATGACTACCTTCTGTACTCTGCCACCCTGACATGAATTTTTAAAGTGTATTTCTAAATACAGAACAAAGAATTTGATGTAATGTGTATATACCAATATACTGGCTATGAAATAACTGAAAGCATCACAGCTATTTATTGTAGCTAGGTACACTTATATGAGTCACCTTTCTTCTCACAAATGACTATGTATGAAAATTTCCTAAAAATTCAAAGGCCAGATCATATAGACTTATTTGTTATAATAACTAACATATAGATTCTTATTGGAAACAATAATAAAGTAAACTGAGAAGCATCAGAAAGTGTGAAAATTTGTATTAATATTACTTTAGTATGATGGAATCAAAGGGGACTACCTTTCCATGCCTTGCCTGTTTTGAAAAACCATATGGAAGAGATAATTCAGTATTCATCCTCAGGGGGAGAAAAATTAGTTTTAAATTCCAGGAAGGGCACTGAGGAAGAGTTTGTTTGATGAAGGCAGATAAAGTATCTTAGGTAAATTCACTAGGCAGGCTGTTTAACTTCACCCACCGATGTAGCAATCATCATTAGAATTCATTATCATGATAGACGTGAAGGACCAGCTACATTTTTACTTGCTGAGTGCTCTCAGACAAATCATATAACCTCTCTTTGTCTCAGTTTTCAATCCCATCCCCTGCCCTCAGGTTCAAATGAAATATTCTTTGGCCATAATTTGAAAACTGTTTAAGTCTATATAAATGTAAAGACTTGATATTCCTATGATTATTTTCATCAATCATGTAATAATGATTACAATTATTCAGTATTCACCATGAATAGGTACTGTTCCAAGTGGTTTACATGGATTATCTCATTTAATTCTCACTACTTCATGAAATAGGTATTATTTTCCCCAGTTGACAGATGAGCAAACAGTCTCAGGACGCTTAAGTAATTTTTCCAAGGTCTCATAGTGGTAGAGCCAAGATTGGACCCCTAGCAGCCTGATTTAAAGCCTGCATTATTAAAGAACGTTATAGCATGAAAAGTGGATACAAATTCTAGCAGAGGACTCTAATGAAAATATGATGGTTATTTGTAGCTCTACATCTATCCCTTAAGTTCAGAAGGTCACAGGACAAATGCTCCCCTGAAAGGGCAGAAAAGTGTCTAATGTTAACAAAATTTAAATTGGTTGATAATATCAGTTTCTACAAATTGGGACAACCTGAAGCAGGTGTTCTATTAATTTATCACATCAATCTAGAATTTTCAGACACATGAAGCATACAACTCTCTTGGGTGTGGGAGTGGAGATGGGAGTGTAGCTTAAACTAGTCAATGTATTTTTCTGCATAACCATGTGGCTGGATACAACTAACTTTTATGATAATGAAGATAACTTGGGAAAATGGAAATGTACAGAAAACTCAAAAACACTATGTAACTTATTATTTTCCGTTTCTTTCCTTACCCAACATGATTACCAGAGCTGATAAAATGGACTGATTCAAGTTTTCCCTTCTCTCTTAACATCTGCAAATATGGGGATGCTTAAAGAACAGTGTTAACTAGAATCAGCGAAAAGCAAATGGAAACCACTCAAATCAGCCTGCATAATCTATAAACTACTAAGAGTTTCTTCCCTTTATATTCCAGATTACTTACTCCCTGTCTCTGTTCCTTCACATGGCTGTATATGTTCCTGCCATTTATATATGTAGAGTGTCACTTGTAATTTCCTTTTCCCTCACTGGATTGCAAATCCCTAAAGGGTAAAGACTATAGCATTGCCCAGACTACCATGCTCTCTATCCACTGCTTTGGCAGATATTCCGAGTCACAGAATTTGCTAACCTGACACTTAACCTGTCACAGCAGCTATTTTTACCTATTTGTTATATCATTGCCAGCAGCAGTTGTCATGCAGTAGTCAGGAATACAGGAAAGTTCCACACTAGGAAGTCAGCTGTTTTTACCCAGATTCCTCTGAATATTTTTCACCCTTTGAATGACACTGAAATAGTCTGCCTATATTATTGCCTGAATAAGGAACCTGAAGATCCCAGTATATTTTCTTGATTTACTCCCAACTCAGTGTAACTCTAGATAACTGTTTTTCTCTATGGAAGAAGTCAATTCTAACCCCAAATCCCTCAACAGCCCTGAATGTGAGCATACTGATTACTTATGCAATCCCTTAAATCTTCTGATAAGCAGCCATATCAAAACTTTGTAATCTATTTGGCTTATCTATTCCAAAATGTTTGTGCATGAAATTCCTCATCTTGAAAATAAATTTGATATCCTAAAAATTAGAGAAACACCTAAAAAGTTTATGGTATGCTGAAATGGAAGAAAACTTGCTTTTCATCAGCCTGAATTATTACTGGCTTAGAAAATAAATAATAATTTTGACCATAATACAATTTAAAATGGAAAAATATCTTAAAATAAGATTGAATCTGTATGGTGAAAACATAAAATCTGAATGTAGGTGTTTCACTTATTCACACAAAATATGTTTACTGAGAACCTACTATGAGCCAGGCACTAGTGTTAAACAAGACAGATAAAGTCCATGACTTCATGGGGTTTACATGTTAGAGGAGAGAGATAATTAACAAATTTGGGCTTTATTCCAAATATGTCAGAATGAAACTAATCAAGACTTTAACAGAAAATACTGGGTGGTGGTTGGGGGATGGGGGAAACAGAGAAACAAGTTAAATGATGTAATAAGTAAACACAGATAAATACAGAATATGGGACATTCTATAAAACAAACATCTGGTCTTTTCTAAAAATTACATGAGAAAAAAATGAAGACTGCTCTAGAAAAACAAGAAGATTTAAAGAGACATAATTAAATGCCATGCATGAACCTTGATTTTATCCCAGTTCAGTAAAAAACAGGTATATGAGGTTTCTTTTTAGAGTGATGGAAATGTTCCAAAATTACATTGTGGTGATGGCTGCACAACTTTTGTAAATTTGCAGTAAGTCATTGAATATTACATTTAAAATGAATAATTTTCACAGTGTGAAAACTATACCTAAATAAAGCTGCTAAAAATGATTTTGAGGGGATACCTAGAGATATCTAATATTGATAGGTATTAGATGACATCAGGGAATTATTTTTAATTACCTTAAATATTATAATATTAAGAGTATGGAAGAGAATTCCCTTATTTTTAGGAGATGCAAGCTGAAGAAATTGCATATGAAGCATCATGAGTTCTGTAACTTACTTTCAAATTGTACAGCAAAACAAAGAAAGCAAATACAGCAAAATGATAAAAGTTTTTGGCTCTAGGTTATGAGTATATAGGTGTTCACTGCAAAAGTCTTTCAAGTTTTCTATGTGCCTGAAAATTTCATAATAAAAAGTTGGAAAATACATTAATTTTTAAGAGAGAGAAAAAGAGAGAGCCATTGGAAGATATGAAGTAAGGAATGATAATGATCTGTTGTTTTGGGCCATCTTAACAAACAAATTGGACCTGTTTACTGTATGATTTGATCAGTTAGACAGAAATCTCTCAATTGCTGAAGGCTGAATAAATTGACTACATTGGAAAATAACTGATTATGAAATCAAAAATAGACTTGGCCTAATGTCCTGTCTGTAGCAGTATAAACAATGGTCATGTAACTCACCTTTCCATTCTACTTCCTATCTGTTCCACCTTTTACATTTCAATTTTGGCTGGTTTACTTTTGTTGTGGCCAACACATAAAGTCAAGGATCCCTATACTCTTGGCATAAAAACCAAAGATCCTAAATGAGGCTATGGGTTCCAACCTAAATAATCCTGGTCACTGCTTATTTCCTCAACCTTATCTTCTGCCCCACTCATCCTCCTCCCTCTCTGCACTTCAAACTCAATGGCCTTTCAGTATCTCTGATGTGCCATATTCACTCTACCCAGGGCCTCTGCAAGTACTATTCTCCCTCCCTAAGTGCAACTTGAATAACATTTATTTAGCGAAGTCTTTTCTGATGTCCTTGAAAAAGTTCAGTCTGACAATTATGCTCTTAAAGAACTTTGTGCTTTTCCTTTTAATATTCATTGCAATGAATATTATCTAATTATTTGTGTAATCATTTGTTTAATACCATTTCTGCTCACTAGATTATGGGTTCTATAAGGAAAAGATCTATGTGTATTGTGTTCACTACTGAAGCTCTTAAAAAGAAAACATTAGCATAGAAACCTGCTACTGTTTCATTTGAACCAATAAAGACCACCTGTCTTAACCCTATTTCCCCTTTTATCTACTGCTCCATTTCTCTGTTGTTCTCTTTTATTACAACTCCTGGAAAGAGCTGTTTACAGTAAGTCCCCTACCTACGAATGAGTTCCATTCTGAAAGCGCGTTCATAAGTCCAACAAAGTCAGTCCTAGGTACCCAACTAACACAATCGGCTATATAGTACCTTACTGTAATAGGTTTATAATACTTTTTACATAAATAGTACATAAAAAAACAAACACAAAAAATAAAGAAAACTTTTTTTTTTTTTTTTTGCGGTATGCGGGCCTCTCACTGCTGTGGCCTCTCCCGTTGCAGAGTACAGGTTCCGGACGCGCAGGCCCAGCGGCCAAGGCTCACGGACCCAGCTGCTCCGCAGCATGTGGGATCTTCCCAGACCAGGGAACGAACCCGCGTCCCCTGCATTGGCAGGCGGACTCTCAACCACTGCGCCACCAGGGAAGCCCAAGAAAACATTTTTAATCTTATAGTATAGTACCTTGAAAAGTATAGTGGCTTGAAATAAAAATACTGTACTACTGTACTCTATACAGTAATGTACAGTAAAGTACACAAACGCACAACCACTTGGAGAGGGTGCACGCATGTGACAATTGTACACCAGACACGTGAACTTATGTGATTGTACATGTGAACGCATTTCCGCATCTTTGAAAGTTTGCAACTTGAAGTTTCATATGTAGGGGACTTACTGTATACAGTTTTCAACTCTTCTCTTCCCATTCTCTCTTGAACCCACACCCATGGGACTTTCACCTCAACCAATCCATCAGAACTTTTGTTGTCCAGGTCATTAATCATCTCCATGCCACTAAGTCTAATGATGAATTCTCATTTTTATCTTAACTTCATCATTCAGCATCAATTGACAGACTGGATCACTCACTCCATCCTTCTGGAAACACTTACCTCAAATGGCTTCCAAGATTACAAACATTCAGTTTTCCTCTCACTTTTCCAGCTGCTTCTTTCCAATCTGCTTTCCAGGTTCTTCCACTTTGACCAAAGATAAGAAATGAGATAATATTTGTTAAAGTCCTTGCATAAGTTTGCAGTATGTTTTAGGTTATAGAACTAAAACTTAAAGTACAAAAAGAAATGTAACCAAATTTAAAGAGGTATGCTGACCAGAAGAAAAGGTTCTTTTATTCAGGCAAAGTAATAACCGTCCTTAAAAGGTTATGATTAGCACTTTCTCACCATTACAGTTATTTATTCAGTTGTAAGTATCTACTATAAGTAACTACAGATTATTCCCTGCTTTTATACTTTTCCTTTTCCTGCCTATAATTGGTCACCTAATGTATTCCTTCCTCATTGCCAATTGATACTCCTCTACCCTCAAAGGAATCTTTGTTCTGAAACCCAATTTCTTTAAACAAAATTCTTCCCCAACACCTGGACTCCTATTTTATATTTCTATAGTGCTTTCAAATTTACAAAGTAAGTTAATAAAAGAGCAATATTGGGGTAAATTTTATGAAATAATTTAACAACCCAAAACAGTCTAAGGAATAAATTAATTTTCTACTTTCTTTGGTGTCCCTAAGCTTTGATGACCAACACAGACTGACCAACATGACCCTTTGAGAGCAATAATAGATATTACTCTAAGACACTAACTCAAAGTGTGGTCCCAGGACCCATGGGAGTCTGCAACAACCTTTCAAGTTGTCTGCAGGGTGCTCTTTTTTTCAACTATGTTATTTGTGTGAGGCCTAATTTTTTTTTTCATATACTTCAACCAAAACATCATATCACAACAAATTGTAGAAACAGATACGAGAATAATGAAGTCAGCATTAAAGATATTTAAAAACGTAAACTAATACATATCTGTTCATTAAATATTTTTAATTTTGAAAATATAATTACTTTTCACAAAATGTTATCTAGTTAAAATTTAATGGACTTATTATTGGTATTTTAAAATGGATTAATAAATATTTTTAAAATTTCTCAGTTTTAGTTTTTAATATCATAAATATAAATAACTATTATTTATCAGATATTCTTGACCACATAAACAAACACTCCTTGGGGTCTTCAGTAATTTCTAATAGTGTAAAGGAATCTTTAAACCAAATGGTTTGACAACTATTCCTCTGAGAAAATGTTTCTTGACGTATGTCCACTGACCATCTGCATCAGAGCTATCTAGGATACTTGATAAAAATATAGATTTCTGGACTCCATATAAGACCTACTAAATCATAACTTCTGGGGTCATGAACTTACATTTTTACCATGGCCTTCAGGTGATTATTATGCACACTAATGTTAGAAAAATCTAATAAAGAAGTATATAGACTTTGGAGTCTGAGGGATTCAAACTCTAATTCTGCCACTTCCTGTTTGTCATCCTAGCCTATACCACTCTCTACCAACCGATTTCCTGCTCTTACTTTCCCCTCACCCCATCTCCTGAATCCTCTTCCAGTTGCATATCCTCAGTTAAATAGTTCCTGATTTCCAGAGTAAGCTGGAAAATTTCTATGTAAGAGGTGTTTAGGGGCAGCAATCTGGTTCTTAGAGAAAGTTAGGGACTCAAAAGTTGCACTTCCATAGGAAGCACATTGCTTTTACTTAGATTGTTTCATTTGGGGCAGCTATGTGGAGATGGTAAGATTTTGGAGGGGGTAATATCACCTAGGCTTACGCCTCAGCATTACCACTTACTTATTTGCTTCTGTTGCTGAACAGGGAGGACCTCAGAGGATTTTATTTTCTATTCTTCACCTTGCAGCACATAGCACAGTGAAGATGGAAGCCATTTGGTCTTTCCTTAGCCCTGCCCCAAGTCGGTTATCCTTACAAAGCTGTCGTCCACTTCCTCAATGCTTGCTGTGATATGCATACACAGTTCTGACCAATCAGAGGTCTGAAACTGGTTTCAGATGTCACTGGTTTACCCAGTTAACAGAAACCTAACAGAAATCTGTGAAATTTTGCCCAGCAGTGAACAATCACTTTAATAACCACAGACTTATTAAAATATAGAAAATTTTTCTGTAGAACAGTGCTATTCAAGGTATAGTCCACTAATGCACAAGCTCAGAATCATATAGGTCATTTTAAAAAAATGCAGAGTCCTATGCTTCATCCCAGACCAAGTATTATCATAGTCTCTGGGAGTAAGACCTCTGAATTTGTAATTTTAATAATTTCCTCAGGTTATTATGGTAGAAAGTAAAAAAAAAACATTGCCATGAGGAAATTTCAACAAGAAACAATAAAAATAAGAGGAAACATAGGCATATTCTGTATCACCACCTAGTTCTTTAATTGATAGCAAATGGATAAATTATGTCACCCACATGCTTTTCCATATAGACATAATATTTGCTTCAATCTATGTAAGACTTTATACTATTCTATCAGTGTGCCAGTAGTACCAGAATGAGGGAGGCTAATTCACACTAACTAAAGTCACAACATATCAATGTATAAATCAGATGCTCATCCATGAGTTTATAATTGGAAATATTGTAAACACAGGAATGTTCAGTTTGATAACCAGCATATCCTGAATCTATTAGATAATACATGTACAAAACAAAATTATAATAATAAATTACCATGGTGAGCCTGGAATCATTAAAAAAGGAGTCAGTAGATATTCTTAATGATTACTGCCTCAAGATTTAATTTGATCTACCTACCAATCTCCACCATTGGGTTGGGGACTAGAGCATTCCAATCTGATTATCAGGGCATTCTCTTTCCTAGCCATTTCTGTAAACTCACAGCTAGTTCTATGATTTTCCCTAATGTAGTAATTTTCTTTCTGATAATTCAGTCTTCCATTAACTGATTAGATTTTACCTTTTCAATTTATGAGCACATTCTATTCATGCCTCCCTGCAGCTCAACCAAAACTTTGAGTGTTTCCAAATTGAATTATCTACTCACAAGCAGGCTCTCGGGTTAATTTTGCAGGTTGCTTATCTTCTATGGCTTTTAATTTTTATCAACTTCACCTTGAATTTTTGACCCCATTGCACAGAAAAAAGGCAAAACTATGGAGACAATAAAAAAAAGAATCAGTGGTTGCCAGGGATGGGGCTGTGGGGGAGGGAGATGAATAGGCAGAGCACAGAGGATTTTTAGGGCAGTGAAAATACTCTGTATGATACTATAATGGTGTATACATGTCATCATACATTTATCCAAACCCAGAGAATATACAACACTAAGAGTGAACCCTAAGGTAGACTTTGGGTGATTATGATGTGTCAGTGTAGGTTCATCTTTGGTTAAAAAAATATACCATTCTGGTGAGTGATGTTGATAACGGGGAAAGCTATGCATGTGTGGAGGGCAGAGAGTATATGGGAAATCTCTGTACCTTTCTCTCAATTTTGCTGTAAACCTAAAACTACTCTAAAAAATAAAGTCTTTAAAAAAGACATTCCAAATGAAATTACTATAAATGATAAGCATGCCATATCATCTTTCCCAAAAGATGTTCAGCAATATTGGCATTTCCATCTTTTTACATCTCTACTCCACTTTGTCTGGTATTGTTTTTGCTTTTTATGATCTTATCTTAACCTTCTAAACAAATGGGATGATTCCTTTCCTGCCAACCCAATGCAATTCTTCTATGTGGGCACTCATTCTTATCTGAAGATTTTTTAAAAGGTCTAAAATATGTGTTTTTCACTGGCTGATAATCAACATTTATTTTTTAATGAAGACTGTATTTATAATTCATTTATCTAGGAAATTATTTTTTCAGTGTTTGTTTAGGCCTCATAGATTGTGGAAGTATTTCAAAAGAGCAACTTGAGGAAAGCTAACCTTGTTGTTACTTCAAAGTTATGGAAGCTCATTATGAAACTTTTATTCAAAAGCATTAGTTATAAAAAGCAAAAACAGTAAAATTAGTACTAAAATGCATGGATTTTAAATTGAGAAGGACCTTGGATTTAGAAAAGGGTTCTAATGCTGCATCTTAGCTATACTAGTTATATAACCTTAGGTTATTCTTTTAGCCTCTGTGAGCCCAGTCTTCACATTGACAAAATAAGAAAAGTTGTCTCTGTCTATTTTATGGGTTTGGGTGAAAATCAAATAAGGTAATATATGTGAACATACCTCAAAAAGGTAAATGTTACAGGCTGATGTAATTTCATATTCTTATAATTGTTGGTATTAAGAATTATCATATCATGAGGGCATAAAAGGAGGACCTATGACAAATTTTGAAATTAAAGCATATCTGAGTGACATTACACACACACACACACACACACACACACACACAATGGTAAGGTTTTAGGAGGGTGCTATAAAAAATACAGATTGCTATGCAAATGTTGTGTATCACGTATACCCCACTTGCATACATATTATTCTTTACTCTTTTTTGTGTCCCGTCCATCTTCCACACTGCTAACTCTAGTCACCTTTCTTTAAAGTTGGTCACTCCCTAATGTTTATTTAATTAAATTTGAATTCCTTAGTTTGGCAGAATGACCCTGATCTTGAGCTTTTCCAAACTCATTTCTCCTTAACTTTCTTCCTCTTATTCTCTCTTCTTCCTCCATGTATCACTGAAATCCCTATTCTTCAGCCACATAAAATACCTCACTATTCCTCAAATATTCTAGTATCTTTCCTAACTCTTTGACTTTGTACAAACATGTTGTTTCCTTTGCCTAAAATACCTTTCTTTTAATCCCCAACTTTCCAGATCCTCCTAGCAGGAAACAATTTCTTTCTCTTTTATGTTGCCATGGCATGTTCACTAATTCATTCAGCCAATATTTATTGAGTACTTACTATGTGCCCAGCACTGTGCTAGAAAATGCTGGTGACATTACAATACAATCACGGTCCCTAAACTCATAGATTTTAGGACCACTCATATTAAATAAATAACCTACAAATAACTATATAATTAAAACTGTGATAGTGCTATAAAGAAAATGCATAGGGTTTGATAACAGCACATAGCTAGTACTTACTAAATGGGATCAAGGAAGACCTATTTTTGAAAGAGGGATTTAAAATAAGACCTGAAAGATGAATAGTCATGAGCCAGGTAAAGAGGATGAGGGCCAATTCAAAGAAGAAAGAAAAACATTTATGAAGGTACTGAGACAGGAATGAGCTTGGTTCCATCAAGAAACAATAGGCTAATATGACTGGAGGGTAATGATTAATGGTGATGGTGGCATGGGATAATGCTGAGGAAATGGGCAGGGGCATGATAATGAAGGACCTTATTGACAATATTAAAGATTTTGAACTTTGTCCAAAAACTCATGGGAAAAGTTCTGAATAGAAGAGAAACAGAGACATGCTCATATTTGTATTTTAGAAAAATCATTCTCTCTACTATGTGGAAAAGAGATAGGAGATAAGATTGGATACAGAAGGAACGTTAGTCTAGGTGAGATATGATGGTTAGTTGGACTAGGTTGGGGCTGGAATGCTATGGCTCTTGAATAACATACTTAACTGGGTAATATATTGTACATCAAATGTGGAACCACTGAAAATTTTAAGCAGGGAAGTGACGTTATCATATATTCATTTTTAAAAGATCACTTTGTCCCATGTATGAAGAAATGATATTTTGGTTTAAGAAGGAATGCAGAACAGGTGTCTAGGTATGATAATTTGGATGGGGTGGTGGCAGTCGATGAAGATAGTCTGGACTAGGATGTTGGAGCTCCTACTAGGAGTAGGAGCCAAATGAGCAGATATGAGATACTATTTTGGAGGTAGAAGCAAGAGGATTTGGTGACTGATTGGATATGGGGTAAGGGAGAAAAAGAAATCAAGGATAACTACCAAGTATCTGGAACTCGTTAGACAGAGGTGCCATTTATTGAGATGGGGTCACTAAAGAAGATTAGTACTAAAAGGGGGTGAGCAAATTCATTTCTGTACATGTTAATTTTGAGATGTCTGCTAGACATCCAAATAGAGATTTTGAGTCTGGGGCTCCAAGGATGCACACTTAGCTGTCTACCTGATATTGATACTTCAGACTCTGAAAACTTGTAGACTTGATGCATACTTGCAGACTCTGACACTACATGGAGAATTTCTTTAGGGTAGCAATAATGATAATTCATCTATTGTTTCCTGTGGTATCAAACACATAAGAAATGCTCGATATATCTGTTTATTTGAATTAAATTATGCAGTCAATTTCAGTCACTGTTTCATCACAACTCTAAACACATAATCAATGCTATACAAAAGAAGTTATTCAGTAACCCATATGTTTTGTCTTTACATGACAAGTGGTAGTTTAACATGTTTTTTGAATGAATTGGCATAACTCAATAGATATTCTATCACTGGGCTTTTGGAATTAGAAGTGCTTGGAACACAGATTCTCATAAAAATACACACATGTTAGAACTTCTGGCTATGGCTAGGTGAGGAGGTTAGGAAATCTTTCCCCAAAGCACTATAAACCTGGACAAAATTTAAAAAGCAACCATTTCATCACTCTGGAAATTGACCAAAACTATATATCCATATGAGGAGTGTTTATTCCTGAAACATCACTGACCTTGGACTACAAACAGTGGGAATCTGTGGCATTAGGACCTGGAGCTGCTCCCATACACTCCACCCTCCAGTTCATTCAGCACAGAGGTTCTGTCAGGACTTATACACTAAAAACCACAAAACATTGCTGAGAGAAATTAAAGAATATCTAAATAAATAGATATTTCATGCTCTTAGATAGGAAGATTCAATGTTATCAAGATAGTAATTCATCCTCAATTGATGGACAGACTGAATGCAACCCCTATCAAGGTCCCAGCCGGCTTCTTGGCAGAAACTGATATTGATGAGCTGATCTTAAATTTCATATGGATATACAAGGGACCAGAATAGCCAAAACAAACTTGAAAATGTGGAACAAAATTGGAGGGCTCACACTTCCCAATTTCAAAACTTAAGATAAAGCCACAGTTAATCAGACAGTGTAGTATTGGCCCAAAGATAGGCATATAAATAAGAGGAACAGAATTCAAAGTTCAGAAATAAATTCTAACATTTATGGTCAGTAAATTTCCAACAAAGGTACCAAGACAATTCAATGGGGGAAAGGACAGTTTTTTCAACAAAGGAGCTGGGACAACTGGATACCCACATTTAAAAAAAAAAAATAGAGAGGGAATTCCTTGGTGATCCAGTGGTTAGGACTCGGTGCTTTCACTGCTGAGGGCACAGGTTCAATCCCTGGTTGGAGAACCAAGATCCCGCAAGCTGCATGGTGCGGCCAAAAAAAAAAAAAAATTAGAGAAAGAAATTAGACCCTTAATTCGTACATATACAGAAAATTAAAAATTAACTCAAGATGGATCACAGACCCAAATTTAAGAGCTAAAATATATAACTTCTAATAGAAAATATTCGTGACCTTGAGTAGGGCAGAGAGTTCTTAGATATAATATTGAAAGCATGATACATAGAAGAAAAAAATGATCAATTTGAATGTATCAACTTTCGCTCCTCCAAAGTCACCAATAAGAAAATAAAAGTACAAGCCACAGACTAAAAGAAAGCATTTGCAAATGACAGATCTAATAAAAAGCTTGCAGATACACAGCCATGACCAGTGCAGGGGCTGCTTTCTGCTGCCTGGGTGCCTTGTCCTGAGTGGGGGCCTTAGGCTTGGCCTCCTATGGGGCACACTTAGCCCAGTTCCTGGATGCCTACAGGAAGGAGCTCTTTCACAAGACCAACAAACACCACTTTTTACACTGCCTGGCCCTGCTAGGGGTGCTCCTGTGCAGAAAGTCCCTCTGGGCAGGGTTACTGCTAGCTTCTGGAACTACCTTTTTCTGCAGCAGCTTTAACTACCAGGCTCTGAGTGGACACCACAGCACCCATACTTTGGCCCCTGTGGGAAGGAGCCTGCTACTCTTGGGCTGGCTTGCCTTGGCTCTTTGAGCTTCCTTGTGTTTAATTTCTACGGACATTTTTTAGAATTGGAGCAGGGATGGGATTAAAAGAGAAAGGCAAATTTTTAAAAAAAATAATAAAATAAGCTAGTATACAGAATATTTGAATAACTCTTACAACTCAATAATTATTAGAAAGACAAAAACCTAATTAAAAACAGCCAAATGATTTGATTAGACAATTCATCAAACAAGTTATGAATAGCTGAAAAGGATATGAAAAGATATGCAACATGATTAGTCATTAGGGAAATGTAAATCAAAATCCCAATTAGAAACTACTACATATCCACTAGAATGGCTACACTAAAAAATACAAATGGTACTAAGTGTTGGGGATGCAGAGAAAGCAGACCACCTGTGCATTGTTAGTGGGAACATAATATGGTACAGACACTCTGGAAAATATTTTGCAGTTTTTTAACAAGTTAAACATAAATTTATCATATAATAGCCATTTTACTTTTAGGAATCTAACCGTAAGAGACAAAGATATATGTCCAAAAATATATGTCCATACAGAGGCATGTTGTAACTATTCATAGTAGCATTATCCATAACAAAAAAAAACTGGAAAAAATCCAAATGTCCATCACCTAGTAAATGGATGAACAAAATGTGATATATTTACACAATGGAATACTATTAATCACTTGAAAGGAACAAGCTATTGATACATGCTACAACATGAATACACCTCAAAAACATGCTCGGTGAAAGAAGCTACACAAAATGGACCGCATATTATATGATTCCATTTATATGAAATGTATAGAAAAGGCAAATTTACAGAGAAAGAAAACAGAAGAGTATTTGCTTAAGCCTGGGCATAGGAGAAGAGATTAACTGCTAATGAGTATCACAGAATTTTTGGATGATGGAAAAATTTTTAAACTGAATTGCAGTGACTGTTGCACGATTCTATTAATTTACTAAAATCATTGAATTATACACTAATAAGAGTGAATTTTATAGTATGCATACTGCATTTCAATAAATCTGTTTTAAAAAAACACAGAGATATTTTAAATGGAATAATTTGGTGGACTTCCTTTATGTCACCTACATGGCTTTCCTCAGGCTTACCTTATTTTCATAATTTCTTCATTTACACTAACACTCCTTACATAACAATGAGTCACAAGCCTATATTTCCAGCCCTGACTGTGAAGCTTTTTCCCAGTTCTAACCTCATATATCCAGTTATGTTTCAGACTACTCCCTGCTAACTTCTCCACCTCAATAAACTTTCCTTCTCATTTTTCCCATAACTATTAGTTATTCCTGCTTTTTACATCTTCTCATACCCTTAGTACCAATATAAAACATTTTCACATGATATGTTTTACTTATTAATATAACTGCTCCTGGGATACTGCATGCTTTTATTTTTTTCTCTCCTAAATTAAACTGTGAGCTATATCAAAGGCAACTTTCATAGTTTTTTTTCCTATACCTTCAAAACAATCAACACAGTGCTGAGTATACAGAAGGTGATCATTAAATGAATGTTGATTTAAATTAATAATTTGCAATTCTTGCATTTGTTTATCAGAAGTTTATGAGTGCCTACTATGTGTAAAACACTGGATTCAGTGCCATCAAGGAAGCAAAGAAATATATGATACATGATCTCTCTTCTGAAGGAGTTTATAATCAAGCTGGCCACATAAAGAGTTAGCAAATACAAGACTACCATTCAAAAAGGATGTCAAGAAGCAATCCATGATTAAGAAAAAATGAGGAAACAAAACCAGTGAGTCCAGGATCAGAAAAAGAGCTAAACTGAGCCTTAGAAGAGATAAGTTGGATATTAAAAAGTGAGAGAGGTTGAGAAGATTTCAGGCAGGGAAAATGGACTGAGAAGGGCAGAGATGAGAATTCAGGGTTTATGTAGAGGATTTGGGAGAAAATTAAGTTAGAAAAGTGGATTGAGGTCAGAAATTGAATGGCCATGAAGGCCTGATTAAGTTGTCCAGACTTTATTCTGTTAAAATAGTCACTTACTGGGCTTCCCTGGTGGCACAGTGGTTGAGAGTCCGCCTGCCGATGCAGGGGACACGGGTTCGTGCCCCGGTCCGGGAAGATCCCACATGCCGCGGAGCGGCTGGGCCCGTGAGCCATGGCCACTGAGCCTGCGCGTCCGGAGCCTGTGCTCCGCAATGGGAGAGGCCACAACAGTGAGAGGCCCGCGTACCACAAAAAACAAAACAAACAAACAAAAAAAATAGTCATTTACTGAGCATTTACTATGTGATTTGTGGTTTATATGCATAGTGGGCACTTGTTGTATGTTGGATATTGGGGATCCATTCCCTCAGTCTCATAGCACTGATTTTCTTTTGAGAAGAATCCAGTGGGACTGTAACTAGAGGCCTTACCACATTGTAGTTAAGGGGCAAGCAATTAAATTGAAAGTGACTGAAGTTTCAGTTTATCTCATCCTCAACATCATGATTAGACTATTCTGGTTATGAGGCCCTTGTGTTTTCTGCTTCCTAGGTATTCAGAGCTACTTCAGTTCCTGCCTGTTTCCAGACCTGACTCACCAGCTTTCCACAGATTCTATGATACCTTGTTATTTTCCAATGAATTAAACTTTGAATAAAATAGCCAGAGTTGATTTATGGTGCTTGCAACTGAAAAGTCCTAATTGATATAGTTATATATTATTTTCCACATTCCACTGATAAAGAGACTGTGGGTTAGTGAAATTAAGTAACTTCCCAATGCCAGACAGCTAGCAAGTGGCAAATGTGGGTATGTTTGATTCTGGAATCTAATTTCTATAAAATTACTTACCAGAGGCTGCATGGCATGACCAAGACTCAAACTCTAGTTTGTCTGACTTCAAAACTGGTATTTTTTTCCCTACACCACTCTGCCTTTCAATAAGAATTCACTGTAGATTTTCAAGAAGGGTATGATATGATGAAAATGGCATTTTAGAAAGGTTAATTTCACAATAGAATATAGGCTGGAAGGGAAGCAAGAGAGCTTGAGGTAGGGAGACAGATGACGAGGATGAGGTAAATAATCCAGGTGGAAAATAACAGTGGTCTGAAATAGTGAAATGACAGAATGCAAGAGAGTATAGACGGGAACAGTAACTAGAATACTTTATCAGTTGTCATAGCTATCTCTCTGAAATATGCATCCCATTAATTTTTACAATTTTATAATAACTTTGGTTCAGTGATTTCAAATTTCAGTCCAGTAAGCATATGTCTTTTACTGAGTTAAACAGAATCTCTTAGTAAGCGTATTATAAATGTACATCATTTGCAGCTAAATTATATGTACATCATTTGCAGAAAAATGCAATTTGCCTAGTGATTTTATGATCAAGCAATATTTTATGGCTTTAAATTTCTTCAAATCATCACAAAACCACAGTTAAGAAAGGATAGCACAAAATCCAAATAGTTATTTGTAAGAATTGGCCTAAGTTTTCCCCACAAAGCTAAAAATAAACTTCTCAGAAGAATGGTTAATCTACTCATGACCTTCATTTTCCAGGCAACCTGAGCCTCTAGAAGCAAGAGTCATTTTCTCCATTAAAAATGGTTGTACAAGTCACTAGGAAAAATGATATGAGTTTTGAAATAAGAGGAAAGGAAACAATTTGAATGAAAGAAATATATACAGATCAGGCTATATAAGTGCTGCTCAAGCAAAAGATACTTCATACTTTGCAAAAGCAATAATTGGGACAGTACTCAAGCTCTCCATATAAACCTTGCTTGACTAAACAACAACCCAAACTTTGTGCAAACAATGTTATTCATTGTTGCCTTAACTTTTTCCTTTTTAGTTACAAAAATAATATATGCTCATTATTTTAAAATTCAAAAAGTACTTCAGAATAGAAAATAAAAGTTTAAAGCTTTTTCTTCTACCTAATTACATCAGTTTGGTGTGTATATTTTCAGACATTTTTCTATGAGTATGAAAACACACACACACTCCATATATGTACCTTTTTATATGTATTTTTTACATAGATGAGATCATACTGCAGATATTGATTTGCAACTTGGCTTTTTCATTTGGCACTCTACTGTGGTCATCTTTTACACATATTGAGAATCAGCTCTTTTGTTCTGTTACCAAGGCAGATGTGTTTTCAAGACCTAGTTTCTGGCATTTTTCCAATCATTTAAATGCTTCAATAACTGCTTTTTGTGTTAAAAAAAAAAACTTGACTTCTCAAGGAAAAGTACCTTTCAAATAATAAAGAAATTGGGGAATTTGTTTCTTAATATGCTACAAGAAAGGAAAATTCAATGTGACATGGAGATGCTTAATTCAAACAGCAAGGCTCTGGTAACAAACAAAATCTGGTTCTCAGAGTAGCCTTTTCAAAAAATTATTTTATTGTGATAAGAACTCTTAACATGAGATCTATCCTCTTAACAAATTTTAAGTGTACATTATTGTTGACTATATGTATGATATTATACAACAGATCTCTAGAGCTTATTCATCTGACTTAGCTGAAACTTAATTTGTGGCTATTTTTATGATATCCAGAGTACAATTTATTAAAAGGAGATGCCCTGATATTTTGATATATATTTTCCTTTAAATGCCGATTATTTGTAAAGAAATTTTCAGATAATTATTTTCTAGAAATCTTGTCTTATGAAAGAAAATACTAATGAAACAGAGGGTTAAGTAAAGAGACATTTTAATTTAATATTATAGATCCTCATTAAATTCCAGAATTTTTCTTCTAAAGACTCTGCATAGTCTCCTAGCTATTAATAAAGTATGTGAGGTGCTCTTATTTAGAAGTTGGTTGCTAAAAACTAATTCTTTAAATACTGAAAATGTACTAAACTAATGTGATTTGCTGCATGGCAGGTATGCACCAGTAAATCTGGCATACTTAGGAGATGGGACAAATGTTAAATAAAAATAGGATGTAATTAAAGGCTAAAAATGTTTTTTACTTCAGCAGCAAGTAAAAACACTCCTGCTCTCAGGAATCCATTCATTAGTTTAAGAAGTTGGTTTTTTAGTACTAAGTTTGTTCTTGTGCAGAGCAATACTCTGTGTGAGGATGGAGAGTTACATACAAGAAAATATCTCAGTCCCTGTCCTAGGGAAATTTAAAGTATACTTGGGGAAAGAACGTGTGTTTGTAAAAGAAATGTGGCTATGTGGTTCTGTTATAATGTTTATCAAAAAGTATACAAAACTTCAATGTAGCTTCAGTAAATAAGCCCTGAAATAAATGAAGACTTGAAGAACTACATCCCACTGGGCAAGCATTCCTGGAAAAGATAAGTTTAGTAAGGAAGAATTCACTGATAGAGCACTCACCATGTTCAAAGCATTTTACATGTATTATCTTATTTAAAGCTCACCATGGTTCTATGAGGAAGGTACTATTAGTACCCTCATTTCACAGATGAGGATACTGGGGCAAAGGGAGTTGAAAAATTTGCCCAAGGTCACCAGATACAGCTTATGCTTATGGGCACAGATCTGATTCCAGACAGTGGAGTATCACCAAAACTTTGGGATTAGAATAGGAATAGGATAAGTATTTTCAGGAAGACTTTTCAAAACACTATGTATAGCATATATTAGAAGCTAAGGGGCAGCATGGAGAGCACTGTAAGCAGATTGGTCATGTAGTCTAATAATTCATGTAATTCTGCCTCTGCCATTTTTAAGCTTTCTTCCAAAGAAGGCTAGACACATTCTCATGATGCCAGATAATGAAATTGTGTTAATTAGAGTATTTGGTTACCTCTAAACAAACAATGCTTAATTAGTCTTTTAGACAGACAAACATTGGTTATAAAACAAGACAGACAAAACTGGTCAATATCATAATTTTGAAATTTTGGTTACAACTGTTTTAAAAGAGTCACTAAAACACAGTTATGGATCTGAAGAGTTTATGGTTGCATTTCTTGTTTCTTTCTCTGTATTAAATCGATTTTTTGATAACTAAAACAATGAGTTCATTAGCCATCTTGTTCATTTACTTGCTTGTAGTCAGTCATGATGTCATTTCCTCGCCTTTTCTCTTTCATTGATGAGTTACAGAAGAGTGAAGAGTTAGCTATCTTCACCTTGAAAGTATTAATACTAACTAGATTTGCTGAAGCATAGTCTTTACTACATGATAAGCATGTAATTTAACTGAAAAGTCTGCCACAGTGGACAATAAACCAAGGATATTAGTTCTCACTTTAACAACAAAATGTGACTTTGGGTCACAAGGCAAATATAACTTCTCTTCTAAGTTGAAAGGTATGGTGCACATATAAAACACAGCAACTGAAGCTGATTAAACTTATTAGCCTTGGCCCTGGATCATACTTACTTAACTGGGATAGGAATCCCTATGCGGCCCTGTGAATAGTATAATAACAGACAGCACTTATAGAACCTTTATGCATATGAATAAATAATTTATACAGATTAGCCCCTTAATGCTTATGTAACAACCCAATAGGGCTATTCCTATCATCATCCTCTTTTTAAAAGAAAACTGAGAGTTGGAGATGTGTGACTTGTCTAGGGTTATACAGACAGTAAGCGGAAGGATTTAAATCCAGGCAGTCTGACCCCAGAGCCTGTGCTGTTGCCTGAAACACAGGAAAATGGAGCAGATCATCATAGTGCATCATCCTGGGTGTCAGTTTTACTCAGGGACCAGGAATCTTATATAAAAACTATGTCAATAAATTATGGAACACAAGTCAAATATTGAAAGGAAACATATAGATAAAATGTATAGATTTCAAGGGAGTTTCCTGCTTTCAATGGGTAGCTTCAGGTCGTATCTTCAGGCTCCTTGAAGTACAGTTTCCTTTGCTGCTGGGGATACTAAATGGAAAAATTCCTAGGATATTTTTCATTTAGCTGTGGATTGAATACATTGGCATTTACTTTAAGCTCTGACCTCCCAGTGTTTGGCTGTTAACCAAATAAAGTCATCAGGCATGTTAAATTTAATGAAAACCATATTTTTCATTAAACTAGCTTGTTCTAGTATACCTTGTCAGTTCAAGCTAAGTCTCTTGTAAGTCAGAGGAACTTGAGTACTGATGCCCCTACAGGTGCTAATACCATGAGGACATAACTATTACCAGAGGAATGGAAAAGTGGCCAGGGCTGTCACTTAACTCCAGTTCTAGTACCTCTGTCCAAGAGTTCATTCACTTCTGTTCATTAAAGATGGTATAGTAGAGTGGTTAAGAACTCAACTTCTGGAATCAAACCATCTGGTTTCACATCAGGGCTTTTTTGATTATAAACTGTGTGATCTTGGACAAGTTAATCACTTAGTCTCAGTAACCTCATTGAGGATATAATACTAAGGATGAGATGAAGATGTCATACAGGATAGTATAAGGATGATAATGAACCCCTCAATGGGTTCATTAAAATACTAAAAATAAAGCACTTAGTCCAGTGTCTGATATATGAAAGTGATAAATAAAGTTAGTTATTATTATTCAGTGACAACTATGTATACTTACTACACAATGCTTATGCTTAGGGTAATCATCCATTATTAGAGGACCTGAACAATCTTTATTCACCCCTTAATTTGCCCCTAAACCCAAAACATTAACATTTGTGAAAATGACTTTTTGCATACATAAGAATATATGTAAAAGTGTGTTAACTGCAGAATTGTTTGTAGTGACGAATACATGGAAAGTAATAGAATGTCCATCTAATAAGGAAGGCCTCAGTTTTCCCAGTCTGTATAAGGAGATTGGACTCAATCATTTCTAAAATCCCTTCCACCTCCAACAAGGACAATATTTTCACCAGTTGTTAGGTAGGCTTGACACCAATACTCTAAGCAATAGAAACGAGACAGGAAAATCTAAGGTATTAGGTGGGTATTTAAAATTAAGTCACAGTGCACAGTACTCTATAATTAACCAATATGTAAAAAGTTTAAAAAAATATGTTATTAATATCAAGAACAGAATTGGAAGTTATTTTATTATATTTAAGATGTATGTAATTAATTGTATGCAAATTTTATACTCTTAACCTTTATAATGGAATAAAAAATAAAAGGTATCAAAAATAAACATAAGATATGAGTTTGAGGTTTAGATAATGAAGATGTATAATTTAGGACTATCAGGAAGTTTGAAAGCTCTCAAGAAAGAAAGGGGGCTGTGTGTGCTGTAAAACACTAAAACAATACTTGGTTTGAATTTTATTTAAAATTGTGTTGATTTTTTTTTCTTTGAAATAACAGGAGACATTCTGTAGGCAGACAATGCCAAGCAGGATGAGTGGCTATTTGACTTTAGAGCTATCAGGACCTAATATTATTATTAATATCAAGGAGTTGCCAACATCCATGAAATTTCCACCCTCATGCATATTTGAGTTGGAAAATCTCTATTTGTAGAGTCCCATGCTGCTTCCAAAATAGAATTCACAGTATAGTCACAAATAAATGCTATGAGTGGCTTGAGACTATATTAGAAAGGTTCCTTTACACATACTCTTGATCAATAATATTATGCAAAATAGTAAACAATGTTGAATTTGAGGTCTATGTGCCATTTTTAGTCCCATTTTATTTATTTTAAATTAATTTTAAATTAATTTATTTTAAATTTTTATTTTTGGCTGCATTGGATCTTTACTGCTGTGTGCGGGCTTCCCCTAGTTGTGGCAAGAAGGGCCTACTTTTCGTTGTGGTGCACAGGCTCTTCATTGCGGTGGCTCCTCTTTGTTGTGGAGCACAGGATCTAGGTGTTTGGGCTTCAGCAGTTGCTCAGTAGTTGCAGTATGCGGGCCATAGTGTGCATGGCTTCAGTAGTTGTGGCCCGTGGATTCAGTTGTTGCAGAGCACGGGCTCTAGGGCATGCAGGCCTCAGTAGTTGTGGCTCACGGGCTCTAGAGTGCAGGCTCAGTAGTTGTGGCGCACGGGCTTAGATGCTCCACAGCATGTGGGATCTCCTTGGACCAGGGATCAAACCTGTGTCCCCTGAATTGGCAGGTGGATTCTTAACCACTGTGCTACGAGGAAAGTCCATAGCCCCATTTTAGAGAGGAAAAAATAGAGGTAATAAAAGTGAGTTAGCTTGCCCAATATCTAATACAACTAGTAAGAGGAAAAATCAGGATTCAAGCCCAGCAATTCTGACTCCAGAACCTGTACTAAAATCACTTAGGTCATAAAGTCTCACTAAGGAAATCAAATGCTGAAACTCGATTATTATTGAGATTCTACTCTTTTAAACTCCAAGAAAGGGTTTTTAAAATTATGTGTATGTTTTTTGATACAAAAATGACCATCACCTCTGAAGGGCTGTGGAATAGGTATTTGTTCCCACCAGCAGGAATATTTGCAATTCTGTAAGACTTACTTTTTCTTAGAGGATGCACTTAATCAAATTAATTAAATATATTTGGGTATTCTGGATGAAAAATGGCAGAAAATATCATTTGGGCTTGTTCTACATTGTCCAAATATAATACAAAGTTTAAAAATAGTTATTGTAGTCATACATACATGCATGGACATTGCTCACCATTCAAATCCTTTGAATTTTTCCTCCCTTTTTAGTCGAATGAAATAAAATGCTTCCAAACTTGCAATTAAAAAGGTTTGCTTTATTTGAGTTTTTATGTGAGAATTCTTCAAATGAGTACTGTGGGCAAAAGATTCTTGAGTGTCCTTGTAAAAGTGTTTCTCTGTGATGTGGATTTACATTTTTGAACAATGTATGCTATTTTTAAGTTGAAAACTAGCATTAGAATAAATATACAAATTAGTAACTAATTTTCCTTTTCTGCTATTGCATTAATTGTAACTGTCCTCTTAAATTCCATGCAGTTAAGGTTATAATGCCAGAAATGTAATTCACAAATATTTCCTTTTAAAAATGAAATGTTATGGGGGAATATTCCATTTGTGTCAAAAAAGATGATGCATGTTCATTGGTACAAAGTTTGATATGTTTATTGAATCAAGTTTCTTAAAAATAAAAAAATAAAATGTTATAGCTACATACCATTTGTGTGTACCCTTATTTTAGGAATGAGTATGGAATGATATAATTTTGATTTGAAAAACAGTAGTGTGAAATACTAAGCAATTTTTATTACTATTCCTTTTTAAACCACAATTTATGAACAGCTTGAAAAAGCTGTTTATTTAATTTTACCAAAGGGGTCTCTCTTAACCAAGGCGAGAAAAACAGAGGCATTATTTGTACTCCTGAATAATGCTAGCTACCATTCCTGTGGCTGGATTATAGACAGCTACACACTGGCAACTCCAGAAACTAGAAGAGCATTTGATGTTTCTTGTGTTGATTGGTTTTCTAGGTTATTATTGTTGTCATTTGTCTCTTTCTCTCAGATATTTGAGAGCAGAAGTGAAAGGCCAAGGATGAAGATCCACCTTCTGTAACTGTCTCCACTGCAATGAAATTCTGTTATCCTACAATTTGGTTCTATTTTCCTCTCAAATAGACCTAACAAATATTTACCAAATAGGTGATTAAAATCAGTAAACAAGGGAACAAAATAGAGAGTACAACATACACCCACACATATATGGACAAATTTTTGATGAAGGTGCAAAAGTAGCTCAGTAGAGAAAGGAGTTTTTGTAACAAATGATGCTAGAACAGTTGGTTATCCATTTGCAAAAAAGAATTTCAATCCACATCTTCTACCACATACAAAAATAGATCAGAGTGAAATATAAAACCTAAAACCATAAAACTTTAAAAAAAGAAGAATATCCTTGTGACCTTGAGCCAGGCAAAGATGATACCAAAAGCATGGGAACCTAGGGGCAGGACAGGAATACAGACGCAGACGTAGAGTGGACTTGAGGACACGGGGAGGAGGAAGGGTAAGCTGGGATGAAGTGAGAGAGTAGCACTGACATATATACACTACCAAATGTAAAATAGATAGCTAGTCGGAAGCTGCTTCATAGCACAGGGAGATCAGCTCAGTGTTGTGTGACCACCTAGAGGGGTGGGTTAGGGAGGGTGGGAGGGAGATGCAAGAGGGAGGGGATATGGGGATACATAAATACATATAGCTGATTCACTTTGTTATACAGCAGAAAGTAACACAACATTATAAAGCAATTATACTCTGATAAAGACGTTAAAAAAAGCATGGCTCATAAAATGAAAAAACAAGATGATATATTGGACTTTATCAAAATTACAAATTTTTGCTCTTTGAAAAACTGTGAAAGGCACTTTTTCAGATTTTCCTTTTTTTTAAGAGAATGAAAAAAAAATTAATGGATTGGGAGAAAATATTTGCAGAGCTTATACCTGATAAAGGACTTGTATCCAGAGTAGAAAATGAATTCTCAAAACTCAATAGTAAGACAACAACTTAATAGAAAAATGGGTAAAATATGAATAGATACTTCAACAAAGAAGATAAGTAGATGGTAAATCAGTACACATAAAGATGTTCAACATCATTAGTCATTAGGGAAATGCAAAGTAAAACCACAATGAGATACTCTTACATACCTATTAGAATGGTTAAATTTAAAACGACTGAGCATACCAAATGTTGGCACTCCTAGTGGGAATGCAAAATTGTATAATCACTTTGGAAAATAGCTAATTTCTTAAAAGTTAAACATACACATACCATGTGATCCAGTCATTCCACATCTAGGTATTTTTCTAAAGGAAATGAAACTGTATGTCCATACAAAGACTTATACACAAATGAACATAGCAGCTTTATACATAATAGCCCAAAACTCAAAACACAAATGCCCATCAACAAATTGTGATATATCCAAGCAATGGGTAACTACTCAGTAACAAAATAGGAAAATGACTCCTTATGCACATAACAATATGGAAAAATATCAAAATAATTATGCTAAGTGAAAGAAGATAAGCAAAAAGAGGGATATATTGCATGATTCCACTTATATAACATTCTAGAAAATGCAAGCCAATCTATAGAAACAGAGAGATGATCAGTGGTTGCCTAGGGACAGGGTTGGTAGGGCATGATGAAACTTTTGGGGGTGATGAAAACGTTCATTATATTGACTGTGGTGATGACTTCACAGGTGTATAGATTTATCAAAACTTAGCAAATTGTACACTTTATGTATAATTATATCTATTGCACAGTTGACCCTTGAACAGCTCGGGGGTTAGGGGCACCCATCCTCTGCACAGTCGAAAATCTTGTGTATAACTTTATAGCCTGCCACAGTATCCACGGTTTGGGATTCAGGGATTCAAGTAACTGCAGCTTGTGTAGTACTGTAGTATTTACTGAAAAAAATTCGTGTATAAGTGGGTCCATGCAGTTCAAACCTGTGTTGTTCAAGGGTCAACTGTACTTCAATAAAATTGTTTAAAAAAAGAATTAACTTGTTTATTCAGATAAAATCTGTCTAGATGAACCAAGAAAAAAAAGAACAAACAGTTAAGTCCAAAAATAAATGAATTTGCAATGCTTGGCTTCTTAAACATCTACAACAAAAGATAATGCTACAGCAGTTTTCATTGTGTATTATGTATGTGTGTTTGTGTGGCAGGGGTGGTGGGTGGGATTGTGTATATGTTCATAACAGGGAAGGTGTAAACAGATGTCTGAGAGCCATGTTCAGCTTGGAATATACCGATAGATTCTGTGTTAAGCATCATCTCATGTAGAACTATGAACATTTAACCCTCCAAAAAGAATATTATAAAATAATGGAACAGAGATCATATTACTATGCAAGTAATTTATAGATAGCCTTATGAATAAAAATAGCATATTATATGCTAGCATGAATACTTATAAAAATAGAAAAAATATGGCATTATACATAAATTATATTCATTATTTGAATATAAAATTTATTTCCTTTTAGGGACCTGCCATTATAAAATTAAGCTAACTAATAGACCAAAAAAGCTACAAAAATAAAAGTGTGTTATGAGATACCTAAAGTATCGCATACAAATCAAAGGTAGACCGTTGTTAGAAAAAGGCACCTAAAATCTATGGCTTGGGACAACAGACTTCCAAACAAAAATCAGAATAGCTCATTAATATATTATCTTCGTAGGAGGTTTTTTTACAAGCTTTTCTTCTCTTTTTATTCTCCCTGTTCCATTCCAAACTTTTCTGTATCGGTGTGAATGATTAAGTATTAATTCTTGAAAAGCATCTAAACAAGCCTCTAAGTAGATCATTTTAGAATGAAAGTTGTAGTTGAGTCACATTTGTCCAATATCATAAATCAGAAGAGAGGTATTTTCTAAAGGAGTCACAGTTGTCTTAAATCAAGGTCAAAATTATTTTACCCTTAGGATTTCACCACTGATTAGTTTCTTTCTCAATTCAGTAGAAAAACAAGCAAAGGATATGAATAAGCAATTCCCAAGTGGACAATAAACATATGAAAAGACATTCAATCTTACCACTAATCTAAGAAATAGAAATGCATAATAATAAGAAATTAATTTGGAGATGTTTATTAAAATGTGAATAGTGATTATCTCAGCGTATTTTGAGTTATTTTAAATTTCTTATTTGGATTTCAATGTACTGACTTTTCTCAACCTATATTATTTTCAGAAAAGATAAAATTATTAAAAAACTGCCTCAGTTATTTGCAGATAAATTATGGACAATGCATCAGAAATCAGAACTCAGAAACAAAACCAAACAATTTAGTTAATACAGTAAAGGTGGTATTTCAAATAAGTGTGAGACAGAAAGATTATCAAATAAGTGGTACTAAGAAAATTAACTAGCTAATAAAAATACATTAAAAAAGTCTGAATCCCTAACTCATCGCTAACTCCAAAATACTAATTCTTGTTGGTACAAAGTTTAACATGTATATGAAACCATTAAGGTACTATAAAATATAAGTGCATTCATTACCAAAATATGTCCATCATTTTAAGGAAAATAATAATCTGCAGAACAATATTTACAGCATAACTTCATTGATTTAAATCATTGTTTCCATAGTATATGTTTTAATTAAAATTATAAAATGAAAGGATATGCACCCAGTAAGTTATATTCAGCATTATATCATCATCCTCTACCACATGTGCCTGGCACATGGCAGGCACAAAAATATATTAGTTGAATGACTAAATAAATGAACTCATGCATTGTTGGTGGGATTGTGATAATTTTTCTGGAGAGAAGTTTGGCAATATGTATCAAAGAGTAAAATAAGCATGCAACTTATTCCAGCACTCCCATTTCTAGGAATTCATCATATGACTCATTTTTACAAGTGCATATAGTAGATATACAGGGGTAACTGTTTTATAACAGGAGAAAATATGAATGTTAGTGCAGAGATGGTTTGAGAAGTAGCTGCCCTACAATAGGAATCTGGTTAAATAAATTAAGGCAAGTATTTCCACGGAATATGCATCTATTTTAAAATAAGATGTTGATCATTTACTAGGAAAGTATAGTCAAAATTAATTGATAAATGAGCAGATTACAAGACATAATATGATGTCACATAGATAAAACAGTATTTATAAACAGGCAGGTGTGAATATGTACAAAGAAAATTCTGGAAGGAAATGCATCAAAATGCTAACAATGGTTACCAAATGATTAAGATTGTGTTTTTATTATCATTGGAATTTTCTATATTGTATTTTTCCTTACAATACTTACATACTTTGACAACCAGGAATAAACAATAAAAGTAAATTCATTTACAAAATAGAAAATAAAAGTGTTTCCTAACTTTTAAAAAATATGACTAAATGACTAAGCACAAATCCTATAATTAAAAAGTAACATAAGGGTAAATCTAACTTTAATATTTTCCTCACTTGAAATGAATAATTCATCATATTTTATATTTTAATTTGCTACTTGTATTCTATGAGCAGGTTTAGAAAGTGAATGATTAATTAGGTTATTTTCTACATTAGCATTCCAAATCACCTCTGTGGATTTTTCTGCTTCCATAGAACTACTAAGATATCTTCCAATTAAGTCGTTAAAAGACTATATCTTGTGAATTTTTATTCAAATACAGATAGGTAATTCTTGTCATTCATAAAAATGGGCTAAATATGTTCCTTACCTTTTAATGATAAGTAAACACTGGTCTTTTTGGTTGTACCAAGGGAGTTGTTCTTTTGCAGAAAAGAATCCTGTAAATAAAAATAACAGATACCTGTTTTTAAACTTCATTTTTCAAAAGTTTATTCATATATTACTGGACTTGTAAATCATACTTTAGTATGGCTACAATTTTAGTGTTAGAAGGAAACTGGTGGAAGATGACAATGTAAAGAACACCCTGACAGAGGATGCAGTTTCATCAGCACGGATTCCCCCTCCCGTCCTGCTATTCGTAGAATTGAAAACTGCTGCACGAAAGTATAGAACAAACCGTCTGCTTTTAAATAATGCTACTTAACATTTGAATGCCCTTTTATTTTATCTATAAGGTTGTTAACAATCATTGAGAAGGACTACGTGGCAAATCAGCAGCAAGGATGGGGTCTATTATATGACAGCTTAAAAAGAGAAATATAGTAAAAATGGTTTAACTGACTCACGGCAACATGGGTTCGCAAACCTTGTAGATGAATATAAACGAGGCTTGCCAAACATCACAGCCCTTATTAAAACTGCTACGTGGAATGCAATATGCCTGCTTTCTAGCCCCTCCCCCCTGCGCCAATAAACGACTCCCCCTTTTTCCCCCAGTGTAAAAATACATGCTCATAGAACAATTAGATAAAAGAAAAATAATTTTAAAAATCATCAATAATCACACTACCCAATGATGCCATTTGGACCATTTTCACCCAAGTTTTTAAAAACAGACTTTTGTTACGAGGCCCCTGACAAACCAAGCGGGAATTAAGGATGAGCGGATGGGAGAAGAATATTCCTTTTCCCTTGATAGAAATCATGACTAGTATTTTTACCTCATATCTAAGCTTTTTTTTTTGTAATTATAAAACTATAAAGATAGAATTTTGAGGGGGGGAAAAAACGTCTTCCAGGGGTGTCTGCCTCAGCAACCAAGGAGCGTCTGGAAGGAGGGCGGAGCCTGGAGGGGGCGGTGCGTTTGGCCATTCATTGGGCTGAGGGATTGTCAATCAAGCTTACCCAGCAAATGGGATGCGAGCTGAGGGCACACTGGGAACTAAATGAACTGGAGGTCTGACTGCGAGGGGAGGGGGCTCGAGATGTAAGCAGGGAAGAGATCTCGGGGTCTTGCACTGCGCCTGTCGGCTGCGGCACACCTCAGTCCGCCGCAGCTGCAGCTGGGAGAGGCCTTGCCTTCGCCGCTCTCGCCCAGGTCTCCGCTGCCACTGCCACCTCCGTTGCGATCTCCTCGGCCCAGCCGCGCCCCGCCCCGCGCTCCTGCTGCCTTCACCGCTGCCAACTCCTCAGCCCGAGCCTCCGCTGCCGCCACCCAAGCATCCGTGAGTCATTTTCTGCCCATCTGTGGGCGCGCGGTAGTCACCACCCTAAGAGGTGTAAAGGCTTGCAAAATGGCAGAAGCGGATCCTAACAGGGTCTTGGAACCTGCCGCCCAGGGGGTGGATGAAGAGATGGTGGCTAGCTCATCTAGCGATTCTGGGGAAGAATCTGACAGCAGCAGCTCTAGCAGCAGACCTAGTTGCAGCAGCAGCAGCAGTAGTAGTGGCAGCAGCAGCAGTAGCTGCAGTCGCTTCTATAGAAAGAAGAGGGTACCTGGGCCTTCCAGAAGTGCGCGGCGGGCTCCGTCGGGTAGAAGTTTCGTGGATCAGCTACCTCGGGCAGTTAGAAGTCGTGTGCAGGCGCTCAGAAATATTCAAGATGAATGTGACAAGGTAGACGCCCTGTTCTTAAAGGCAATTCACGATCTCGAACGAAAATATGCCGAACTCAATAGGCCTCTGTACGATCGGCGATTTCGAATCATCAATGCAGAATATGAGCCTACGGAAGAAGAATGTGAATGGAATTCGGAGGATGAGGTGTTCAGCAGTGATGAGGAGGTGCAGGAAGAAGGCCCTAGTGAGATGCCTGCCTTAGAGGGTGAGGAAGAAGAGGATGACCCGAAAGCAAAACCTGAGGTCAAGGCTGAAGAAAATGCAGCTCCGAAAGAAAATCCCGAGGCAAAGGCTGAAGAAAAAGCAGAGTCTAAAGATTCTCTGGAGGCCAAGACTGAAGTAAAAGAAGATCCGAAAGAATCCCCCCAGGCAAAGGCAGAAGATAAAGGGCAGCCTAAAGTAACAGAGGCTAAGGCAAGGGCTCCAGGAAAAGAGGCTCCTAAAAGAGTTCCTGAGGTCAGGCCTAAAGAAAGAGCTCTTAAAAGAGCTCGCAAGGGAAAGCCTAAAAGAGAAGATCCTAAAGGCATTCCCGACTATTGGCTGACTGTCTTAAAGAATGTTGACAAGCTGGGGCCCATGATTCAGAAGTATGATGAGCCCATTCTGAAGTTCCTGTCCGATGTTAGCCTGAAGTTCTCAAAACCTGGCCGGCCTATAAGTTACACATTTGAATTTTGCTTTCTACCCAATCCATACTTCAAAAATGAGGTGCTGACCAAGACATATATAATAAAGTCAAAGCCAGATCACAATGATCCCTTCTTCTCTTGGGGCTGGGAAATCCAAGATTGCAAAGGCTGTAAGATAGATTGGAGAAGAGCAAAGGATGTTACAGTGACAACCACCCGGAGTCGCACAACTGCTACTGGAGAAGTTGAAACCCAGCCAAGAGTGGTTCCTAATGCATCATTCTTCAATTTCTTTAGCCCTCCTGAGATTCCTACAATTGGAAAACTTGAACCACGAGAAGATGCTATCCTCGATGAGGACTTTGAAATTGGTCAAATTTTACATGATAATGTCATCCTGAAATCAATCTATTACTATACAGGAGAAGTCAACGGTACCTATGATGTTGGTAAAGATTATGGAAACAGGAAATATCGAAAATAAACAAGAGGCTGCATGAAAAAATTTTCAAGAATCTCAAATTTCAAGCAGAAGTGAAGTAGGTTTATACAGTCTTGGAAAAAAACAAAAAACAAACAACCTGCCCTGTAACCTCAGCACTAGTATTCCTCACAATCTTGAGTTTTCATACTTTCTTGGTAGCCTAAAATATTGTCTTAAAGTATCTAAGTATCAGTTTATTCTATCTAGCCTGTTGTAGTGTAATATTCTTAAAAATATGTAAACTGTTGTCAGTTATCTAAAGCATGTTAGTTTGGTGCTACAAAGTTTTGATTTTTGTGAAGTCCTTTTGTCATGTTCCTATTAGAATGTAGCTGTGAAAACTGTCAGAATTGTTAACTGAGACAAATATTTGCTTGAAAAAAAAAAGTTCCTGAAGCATCAATGCAAATATTTTTTTTCTTTTTCCAGCCCAGAAGACTAAGGGTTTAAATCTGCTTGTACTAGCTGTGGCTTCATTACTTTGCTATAGAAATACAGTATCATACTAACTAAAACAGTGCATTGTGAAATTTGACCACTTGAAAAATATTAGCATACATTTAATAATGTCCATCAAGACCATATATTATATGACTGTGAGCTTGTTAATGTGCCATAGTGGTTTATAAATTTAAGCATAATGAAGTTATTGTTTACCACTGAGGTGTTAATATAACATAGTATTTAAAAAAAGTTTGCTCATCTTATCCTGTGTAACTGTAAACTAAAGGTACTAACCACATTTCTTTGTAATATATTCTACTTTGCCTTTCACTGGAAATGATCACTTTATATCATTGGTATTTTTTTCATGTTCTATTACAACCTAAAATAAATAAATGTCAAAGTGTATCGTGCTATAAAAATCTACCATTTTTGCCTCATTATAAAAAAATATGGTGCTTATTATAGAAAAGTAGAGAATCCTTAGGAAAAGGGACATTTAAAAATATATAATTATCAATATAATTAACATTCTGATGCATTTCACAGATCTTGGCTCTTTTTTTGGTGGATACACATTCGTGATTGGAGAGAAATGGGACAGGGGAGAAGGACTAAGATAGGGGAGAGAGGAAGAGGAGGGGAGGAAGGAATGGGAAGGAGGGTTGAAGTAGAGAAAGTGGGGAGGGAGAAGGGAGAGGGAGGGTACCAGAGTGAGGAGGGGGGTGGAAGTAGAAGAGGGTGGGAGGGAAAGGAAAGGAGGAGAGAGAAGGAAGGAAGAGGGGAGGAGGGAAGGGAGGAGGGTGGGGAGTGGAAAGGATGGGAGGAGGTAGGGATGGAGAAGAGGGGAGATAGGCAGGAGTGCCTCACCCAGAAAGGACATCCATATAAGTTGTTGTCTTCACTTCCAGGAGTAGGATGGGTAAATGACCCAGGCCCACCTTCCACCGTGACTTGGGAAGAGGTCTCATTCCTATGTGTGGTTTATTTTTCCTTATAGGTGACATTATGCTTTCACCAATTCTGCACAATGTGGTTGGTTACAGAGTAATTTGATCTGGAGATTTTAGTTTGAATTTATTGTGAGGAGGAAGCCCCTTAAACTCAGTTTACTAAAGAGCTTTGTACTGGGCACAAAGTCACAAGCACAACAAATAATATCTTATTTCACATTTGCCATTTCCCCAACTGCATATACTTTCCTCCAAGACCATATAGGAAAGAGCTGTGGCAAGAGGAAGACAGGATTTGGGAATTTCTGGGTCTCTAGGCATAAAATTACCTACTAGTCTTCCCAGATCCCACCATATATATAGTTTAGTATCTTGCATTTATCCCTGCTTAACAGTAGTCCCCCCATGTCTATAAATGTAAAAATATTCCAACCTATGAGATAGATATTTAACCAATCATGCATGTTTGGATATTTAGGTTACAATTTATACAAAATCAGGAGGTAAATTATTGCTTTTAGCAATAGCGGTTATATTCTGAGAGTCACTTTTTTGTAGTTCTGAGATTTTTGCAACCATCAAGGAGGGGTGTGTGGTAGAAGATTTACTTATAAGCCTGTGCCGAATTGAAGACTATAATAAATAAAATGTACCTGGCTCACTGCTGCAGAAGTTCTCAAATGGAATATATACTGTGCTTGCCAGACATCACAGACAGTAGAGCCCTTAAAACTTCTACATGGAATTCAACATCCTTATTGCATCTTAGAACACTTACCGAAGTAGTTAGCCCCTTCCTGCTCTGTATTTTCCAATGTTAAAGGAACGCATGTCATTATAGAATATTTGCAAAATAAAAGAAGTGCAGATAATAACAATTATTCAGAAGCATACTACAGGAAGATATGCCCTGTATGTATAATAGATTGGTGTATTTTCTCCCAGTCCATCACTTTGATTAGGTTTTATCACAAGTTCTTGTCTCAAATCAAGTTGGGTGGGTGTAAGAAGCTAATTCGAAAGACAGCTTATTTATTTATTTATTTAACATCTTTATTGGAGTATAATTGCTTTACAATGGTGAGTTAGTTTCTTCTGTATAACAAAGTGAATCAGCTATACATATACATATATCCCCATATCTCCTCCCTCTTGCGTGTCCCTCCCACCTTCCCTATCCCACCCCTCTAGGTCACAAAGCACCGAGCTGATCTCCCTGTGCTATGCAGCTGCTTCCCACTAGCTATCTATTTTACATTTGGTAGTATGTATATGTCAATGCCACTCTCTCACTTCGTCCCAGTTTACACTTCCCCCTCCCTGTATTGGTATTTTTGCCTTTTCAGGTTAAGTCTGGTGGGGATGGGGGTGGGGAACGGGCAGTTGTCATGGATTTTTGAATCAGTAAAAGCTAGGATTCCGGAAATGCAAATGGTGGGTGGTGGGTGCTTCAGTCACCTAGGCTAAGTCAAAGGTGAAAAAAGCCGGGAAACCCGATGGGCTTGCACGTTCGTTGGGCTGCAGGTTTGTCCATCACACTCGCTCAGCCAATGAATGATGCCAGAAAGAAGAGCTGGGTGGGAATGAAGCTCCTGGGCTGGGTGCATGGGCGTGATAAGAGTTTTACGGGGTCTTCCTCGGTGCCTTCTTTTCGGCGAGCTGTTTCCTTTGGCTGTGATTCAAGGCTGAGGTCAGCCGTTCCCTTCTCTGACCCGAGCCCGACCGAACAGGTCGTCACCTCCTCCGCGCTGCAGTCGTCCCCGCCTTCTCCTTTGTGAGTTTTTGCCATCCTGAATTGGGCACTGAGCGTCCAGGGTCTTCACTCTAAAAGCTTGTTCTTTTCCTGTAAGGTGGCAAACTCAGATAGGAAGCGGTTTTCCTAAGCAGCAGCAGAGACTGCTGAAGAGGTCAGGAAAGAAACTTGAGCTAAGTGAAGAAAGGGACCACACGGATAGTCAAATGATGCCAATGCCCCCATTCTGACGGGGTCTAAAGATACAGGTGTCCTTGCCCTCAAAAGGTTTCAGGGGTCAAGTGATAAGATAGAAGCTGAATTTGAAAAGGAATTGCACGCTCTTGTTAAAAGGATAAATCCTCACTTGATTAGATGTTCGTGCCCACCAGTGTAAGGATTAGGACAACCTGCAGTATAATAACTTCAACACACTTATGCATTACTTCAAATTTTATGTTTTGTGTTTTTTGTGGAGTATATCTTTTACATTTAGAAATGATATATTTAAGTATTAAAACACATGGCATTTAGAAATATACTTCTTTTCAAGAGATCTGGAACACAACACATTCTCTAAAGCCTCTATGTAGTTTAGTCTTTATGATGTCCTTTTATCATATAGCTTTTAGAGAGTAACTGGTAAAATCAGAACCCTTCACTGAAGCTAATATTTACTTGGGAAAAAAGTACTTTAAAGAGCCAATTCACGTGTGTGTTTTGCCTCACCTCAGAGGTAGGAAGGGTTTAAACCAACCTGGACCAGGTGTACCTTATTGCTGTGCTATAAATTATTATGCTATGGTACATTACAAAATTTTATCATTTGCATAAAGTAGCATAGAGTTAAGAATTTTTAATAACACATTAATATCAAGTCTCCTAGATTACTTATGGTTTTGAATTTTGCGTGACAGGGATTTATAAAAACAATGGAGCTGTTATTTCCTCTGTGTTGTTAACAGACATTAGTGTTTGCAAGTGGTTTTCTCATCTTTTACTCATAAGTTATGTAAACTAAGGGGATTAAGTATATTTTCTTTACAGTATGCGTCACTGAAAGTTATCACTTTATTATTATTTTATTACATCTTTTGATTATAAAATGTCCATTATAGAAAATTTGGAAAATATACTGAAAAGTATAAAAATTATTTTAAACAATTCTACCTTCAAAGATAACCACATTTCATATGAAAAGAAAATATCTATATCTATCGTTATTAACATAACTACTATTCTATTCCTTTCACTTTTCACTTAATATATTTTGGAACCCTTTCTATATCAGTACATGTAAACTTCATTCTGTTTAACGTAATATACCGTAATGTATTTCATCAGTTTCTTATGGGCATTTAGTTTAGGAGCATCTTTTTGTAAATGATTGGTAATTGTAACCACTGTCTATGAATTAAGGAAAAATGTTGCATATAGTGAAATATTTTACCTTTGGATTTTGTTCAGTTGTGTTTTCTTTTTTTCCTGCAGAAGTCTTTTAATGTTAATAAAGTCACATTTATCTTTCTTTCCCCCATTACAGATTTTGGGTATTTAGTTTAGAAAGACCTTTCCACACCAAGATCTTTTTTTTTTTTGTAATTACTCATATCTTCTTAGAGTACTCTTATAGTTTCATTTAATGTTTTAATCTTTCTGGAATAAGTTTTATGTAAGGATTGAGGTAGCTGTACCACTTTTTTCTCTCAATACAACTAATCAATTGTTTTGACACCATTTATTGAATATTGAATATCCAATGTAATTAATTGCTGCCTTTATTATATAATCCATTCCCTTATGTGTTTGGGCCTACTTCTGGACTGTTCTGTTCAGAAGTGTTATTCTTGTGCCAGTATAAATCTTCTAAAACAGAAATTTCTCATATATTTTATTATCTGATAAGAAAAGTTCCTTATAAAACTTGTTTTTAAGATTTTTTGGGGGGATATTTTCACCTATTCATTTTCCCAGATGAACTGCAGTATCACTTTTTTTCGGTCTCCCTCCCTAAAGCCTATGGATATTTTGATTAGGGTTTGTTTGATTTTATAGATTCATTTACAGAGAATCAGGAATTTCATATTATTCAGTCTTCTTATCCAAGGACAAGCTGTGTTTTTCCATTTAATCAAGTATTTTTAATATTTTTCAGTAGAATTGTAAAGTTTACCTATTAAAATAGGCTTTTAAAAATATTCAGAACCTGTTCTTCAGTTTCTTCTTCCTTTGTCTACCTTTTGCTTATGCTGTTCTGCTGCTTATTTTTAAATCATCTGTGCTTAGGCGTTGTCCCTTTTTTTCCAGCTTTGAATGGGGGCAACTGTTTGCTGAAGTGTGATGTGTGAAGAGGTAGGAGGAAATGAGCTTGAGCATCTCAGAAGCTTCAATTCAGGTTTGTCTCATATCATTGTTTCCGAATTGCTATATTTTCTGCTGGAGGCCATTTTGGTGTTCAGTTTATGCTATTCTCTCCTTTCTCAGCCCTCACCAGCACCAGCTTTGGATTGAGCAGGTCAGCATGACTTCGTGAAATGCCTTGATTTAGAGGTGTTCTGTGGCAATCTTGTAGTTAATTTCTGCTAAATGGACTGGCCAGCATCTGTAGAGTTACTTGTTGCTTGTCTCTCCTCATACTGAAGCAGTTTCTAAAGGTTCTCAGAAAATGAAGATGATGTGCTGGTATAATTTCTCCTTAACTCCAGCTCCCCTTTTGTTCTGTGTTATGGAGCTGTTTCCCTAAGGGGTCATTTCTTGCTGCTTTCCCCGTCTGCCACAGCTCTAAGTCAGATGTTCAGAGTTTGAACACTTAAGGGAACAGCAAGCATTAGCTCAGAGTCCTGCTTTTTTTTGTTGTTGTTCAAATTTCATTGTAAGTGGAAGAAATTCTTTCCAATGTGTGGCTTGGGATTGTGGCTATTTCTTTGACTTGAAGATTATTTCTGCCTTTAATTTTTATTCTGACAATTCTGGTACATGGGCAGGATTGAAAACCACAGAGCAATGTAGAGAGAAATCTCCAAGAGGGGAGGGGGTATGTCGTGTGCTCTGAATGTATTGACCTCAGAAAAACTCTTTCTGCAGCACAGCTATTAACAATTCTCCTAATTTATAGTGCTCCTGAAATACCAGTTTGGTGAATTTAGCCTTGGTCAAATAGGGAAATTAGCCCGGCTTTGTCTATTGGTAAAAGCATCCTTAATCAACATGTAAAAAAATTTTATTTTGAGATAAAGTTGCAAAAATAGTACAGAAAGGTCCTGTGTACCCTCCATCCAGCTGCCCCTAATGGTAACGCCTTACATGACTATAGTACAATAATACCCAAGCCAGGAAATTAACATTGGTATAATCTACAGATGTCATTCAGATTTTGCTAGATTTTACATGCATTCCTGTGTGTGTATGTGTGTGTGTGTGTGTGTGTGTGTGTGTGTGTAGTTCTATGTCGTTTTATCACATATATTCATGGAACTACCACTAAAATCAAGGTTCAAAACTGTTTCTTCTGTCCCTAAATTCTGACAACTGTTAATTTGTTCTCAAACTTGAAATGAAAATAATATACAGATTGCTATATACATGGATTTATATAGCATGTAACCTTTTGAGAATGACCTGTTTTCACTCAGCAAAATAACCTTACGATCCATCCAAGTTGTACCTGTATCAGTAGGTTGTTCTTTTTATTGCCGAGTAGTATTCCAGTGTATTAGTCACTGATCTATGACTCTTCTATAGAAGAGTAAAAACAGGTGGAAAGGAAACAGGACTGCCAGTGGCCAGAATCTCCCACAGGGACAGAAGAAGGAATTACAAGGTCCTTCTTCCTAAAATCTGAAAGTGAAATAGTATCAATAGAAAATGCTTCTGCAATGCTTACTATGCACTAGGACTATACAAATTATTATTCATGTAATCTTTACTACCGTATTATTAATTAGGTACAATTATTATCTCTATTTAACAAATGGTGAGACTGAGGTACAGAGAGGTTAAGTAACTTGTCCAAGCTCACACAACCAGTAAGTGACAAAGCCAGGCTTTAAAGTTGGCAATTTGGCTCTAGTCCATGTGCTTAACTGCTCTATTATTCCACCTCTCTATCATGCTATACCACCTAGAGAAGCACTGTCTTTGTCCATACTCAAGACTAGATAGGGCCCAAGGGAAGCAGCAGAGAAGAAATAAGTACAACCTGGAAGAAAAGCGGATGTCTATTTATAGAGGAAAACTAAGACTCTCCACTTACCTAGCAGTGGTGTCCCCGAATCCACTTTGTAGCTCATGTCTGAGAAACCTTATCAAACTTTATAGCTTAGTGAGACCACTGGGTAAGGTTGAGCCCCTAGGTCATATCCATCATACACAGAGGTATCATGACAACTGGCTTAGTAAATTTCTATTTCAATTAAATATAGGGTGATCCATTACTATTAAAGATTTCTTTTACCTTTCCAACTTCTTATATTTTTATCATTCCCTGTTTTCCTGTAGTTAACAGCAATAAAGAGCCTTTAAATCAATAGGTGTAGCAAGGGAAAAGAAGATGAAAAAGTGGTTTACTCCTAAGCATCCTTGAGCAGAACCCAGAGGAACATTTACAGGAATTGGGCAATATAGAGGATGAAAGCATGGATTTGAAGTCTAATAGTCTTGGTATTGACTCCCACTTCTGTCACTTATTGGCTGTGTGACCTTACGCATGTTGCTTTGCCCCTCTAATCCTCGTTTTTCCTATCTCTAAAATGGGGCTGTTACCTGGCTACTTGATAGAATTATTGTAAGGCTTAAATGAGATATTATTTATCAAGCACTTAGCAGAGTGTTTGGCATGCAATGATAATTCAAATAATAATTTATTGCTATAATTAGTATAACTGAGTTTTACTTGGTAATTCCAGGTAAAGTATCATGATACTAAAGATGTTGAAGTTGGTATTAACTCATCCAGGTTTGTCTGTCTTCAAGAAAGAAAATCCTCTTTCCTTCATGGATTTCATGTAACTGCTCCTATTCTTTCTTGGATTTTCCCTCCCTAAATCAATAGGTCTGAACTGATTCCTGGTAAACACCTACCTGCCTGCATCCTCCCTAAATCTTCAGTCTTTGAAGGTCAATTTGAATTTTTATCCATTCCTTCAAGGAGTCAACACTCTACCAGTTTGTTGCCTGACCAAAAGTCTATGACATAAACTCTTTTCTTTAGTAATGTTGAATACAACTGGATCATTTCCAGACCCCAGACTTACAAAATAGTTTGTAAGATAGTGATTTACAAACTGTTTCCAGTGTGGAATGCTTTCCTCACAACCTCCTCTAGTTTTGGCCGGGGTATTAACTGGGGACATACAAGTCAGATCAGTGGGGTTTTTTTGCCATGGTTTTAAAAAATGTTCTTTTGGTCAGGAAATTCATTTATAAGAATTGCTTGCAGAAGTTTAAGAGAACACAAGAGGTGAAAGCCAATGAATGGCATAGCAGATGGCATCTACTTAAAACTTTTGCACTGCACCCCGTAGGAAGTAAAATTTGAGGAAAGTGAAAATCTTTCTTGTAATATTTACCTTAAACTGTCACCACTATTTACAACTTCAGGTAAAATATCCCAGTGTTAGAGCTGCTGAAATTGGTATTAACTCGCACCAGCTTGTCTTGCTTTAAGGGAAAATGTCCCTTTAAATACAATAAAAATAAGGATTATGGGAATAAGATGCATTACTTAAAATTATTTAGGTGTAAATCAAGTTTTAACAGAGTTTGTCAGTCTCTGGATTGAAAGACAAGTAAAAAATAATGCACCAGAACAAATATATAACTTAAAATTTTTTCATTATTTTCATTATTATTGGGTAGGTTCAGGCTGCTAAGAAAACATTTTAACCAGTGCAATATACTTTGAAATATTGGAAAAGTTGGATTTTTCACAACATAATTACTGTGTCAGCAGGTTGCCAATTAATTGTGGGAAATTCTTTTGCATGAAGACTACATCTGCAGTTAATTATGCTGAAGGGCTAGAGAAAGAATGTAGTTATTTTAAAAAATTTGTATAGATGATGAGGTTTTACGGAAATGAATCCTGACTTTTTCCAATTGAATCTATACTAAATGAACAATCTCTAAGCAGCACATGGGAAAGTATCAGGAAATTTCTCTAGCTTAGGGATATCCCTGGTTGATTTTCTGAACAACTGTTTTTGAAATAAGTTAGGTCTTTTCAGATGTTGTATTTAGGTTTGTTTAGCTTGTGTTATTAAATATTCCCACTAGTATAATTATTAGTGATTTCATGAGGAAGCAAGAGCTCACAAATGGTATTGGCATACCTCAACTACCATAATATTTATATGTGAAAAGAATATTGTTTTATTTCATGTAGAAACACTGATTTCATATTAACTATGGCTTAAATCTCTGTATTATCCTAATATTATCATCCTCTTTAGTAAACACAGTGTTTGTGTATAGTAAAGTGCAGATGAGTCAAAGTTTTGTTACTCAGGGCAGATTAGCAGATTTTCAGCCACCAAAAAAGTATTAAGTGATTTAAAGAAATAATTGAATTTGTTGATGTGTAAGATCCTTTTTTTGGCCTCTCTTCTCTATCCAGCAACCTGATTTGTGATAATTTTCCTAAGGGTCCCTTGTACCTAAGGAAAGGTAAGAGAGAGAATACTAGGTGACATTTGTCATCCAATTTTAGGGTCTGTCTTGATAGTTCCTTTTTTTTTTTTTTTTTTTTTTTTTTTTTGCGGTACGCGGGCCTCTCACTGTTGTGGCCTCTCCTGTTGCAGAGCACAGGCTCTGGATGCGCAGGCTCAGCGGCCATGGCTCATGGGCCTAGCCGCTCCGCGGCATGTGGGATCCTCCCGGACCGGGGCACAAACCCACATCCCCTGCATTGGCAGGCGGACTCTCAACCACTGCGCCATCAGGGAAGGGAAGCCCCGATAGTTCCTATTTAAAGCCATACTAACACCATTTTTTTTTAACATCTTTATTTGAGTATAACTGTTTTACAATAGTGTGTTAGTTTCTCCTTTACAACAAAGTGAATCAGTTATACATATACATATGTTCCCATAACTCTTCCCTCTTTTGTCACCCTCCCTCCCACCCTCCCTATCCCACCCCTCTAGGTGGTCACAAAGCACAGAGGTGAACTCCCTGTGTTATGCTGCAGCTTCCCACTAGCTATCTAATTTACATTTGGTAGTGTGTATATGTCCCTGCCACTCTCTCACATCGTCACAGCGTACCCTTCCCCCTCCCCATATCCTCAAGTCCATGCTCTAGTAGGTCTGTGTTTTATTCCCATCCTACCACTAATCTCTTCATGACATTTTTTTTTTTTTAGATTCCATATATATGTGTTAGCATACGGTATTTGTTTTTATCCTTCTGACTTACTTCACTCTGTATGACAGATTCCAGGTCTATCCACCTCATTACAAATAACTCAGTTTCATTTCTTTTTATGGCTGAGTAATATTCCATTGTATATATGTGCCACATCTTCTAACACCATTTATAAGACAACGTATAAGAGGAATGACAAACTTAGGAGAAAACTATTTATAAAGGAAATGAATAAGCAATTCAGAAAAATACTTTTATATGTATATTAGTCTTTTGGCTAATATATATGAAAAATGCTCACCTACACTACTAATAAAAAAGATGAAAATTAAAATAACAAGATACTGCTATTTACCTGTTTTGTTGGCAAAAGTAAAATTTAAAAATTCCCATCAACATTCTCATAATGTGAAGAAAAGGCCCAACCATGTGCTGCAAGTGGAAAACTATAATGGTACACATTTTTCAGGAGTGTGATTTGGCAGTATTTAATAAAAACCTTTAAAATGTGCATACTCTTTGACCTAGAAAATCTCAAGGAATTTATCTTAAGGAAATAATAGTGAACAAAACAGTTATAAGAGTGTTCATTTCAGTGTTGCTTACAATACTACTGAAATGTCTGAAACAATTAAAATGTCCAAAAAGAGGGGATTCAGTTTATAAGCTATTGTTTATTCATACAGCTGAATAATGTAAAGGCATTTAAAGTAATAATGTACATCTATGCTGACATTGAAACATAGCTAAGATAAATTGTTTAATGAAAAATGTCTCAAAACTATGGAAATGTATGCATATATATGTAAATTATGTGTCGTACACAAAAATATTGATACTTGCTATCTGTATGTAATGGAGTTTTTGGTAATTTATATTCATGATTTTTAGTATTCTAAATTTTATATAATGATCAGAACTTACTGTTGTGATCAGAAAAGATAGAGTAGGAGAAACAGGAACATTTTAGAATTATAGATAATTATGTGGAGCTGTAGAGTCAGAAAACAAATAAGGAATTGTGAAGGTGCTATATAGGCACATATTTGTGCTATGCAATACTGGAAACTAACTTTTAAAATAATGTATTAAAAGCATATGCACAAGGGTTGTTTCCTTCACAGTGGTCACCTTAAGAGCAAACACTTATTCCAATTATGCTGACACTAACAGAATGTTAAAGATGATCTACTTCCTCATTTCATAGGTGAGAAATCTTGGGCTCATTGCATCTAAATACTATCTAAGGTCACACAATAGCTACGTAATGGGAGGTTCACAAAACCATGTTGCTTTCCCTTTCCATTTTTTTGATAATTAACTATTACTATAAAACCAAGTTTTTCCAAACTCTCTGACCTTCAATGGCTGCTTTTCCCTTTAAATACCCAAATAACCTAGCCTCAGCCTTCCTTCTCTCATGTCACCTAACTAACCTAACCAAGTAACCTAGTCTCTGCCCAGTTTCCTTTCCCAAGTATTTCCTAGAATCGCTAGAGAATGCTTGCTTGTATGTTCCAAAAGTATGTCTGCTGGTCACTTATCAGTTCTTTCTTAGGGAAAGTGCTTCAGACTTTTCCACTGGTCAGATTGTGCTGTCTTACAACCGCTTCTCCATACTGCTGCCTCTTACCCCAATTCACATTACACTAAGAATTAAGACATCACAGTAAAAAGTAAATCCCTAAAACACAGTTCACATCTGACTCTTATGCCTAACAAAACTTTAGTGACGGTTTGGGACTAGCAGAAGAAAATTATCAGACAGAAAAAGGAAATTTTAAAACCAGCTATCAGAGACCCATTGTCTGTGCCTTTGCACAAGGGTCCCTGAATTGCAGTCCTCCCTGACACCATACATGTTGCAAGCACCAACTTTTTTCCCACACTGGGGCCTCTTGACCCCCTCCTTCTTTACAGGTGGCTAGTGTTCCCATTGTTCTTGGAGATTTGAGAAAAAAGGAGTATCTTCCTCTCTCCCAGTCAAAGGACTATTGTTTTCCCAATGGGAAAGTTGAAAAACTCATTTCCCTCAGCAGAAACTCCATCCTTGCCACAACTGGTCTAGCCACCATGTTCCAGATAAAATAATTTTAATAGCACATTTCTCAGTCTGGATTCTTTATATGTATGTGGAGTATGTGAATTTCCTTCTGTGACCCAACAAAGGAGTTTTAACTGCAGGGCCTAAACCATCTTTTCAGCTGCTTCTTTTTCTCTCTGTCTCTTTATTTCAGTTTGTCTCTCACTTTTTCTAGTGTTCTACTTTCTCCATAACTTTGTCTATCTTCACTCCTCCTTCTCTGTTCCTTTCACATGTTCTCTTGCTTTTGGCTTCCTAGACAGATGAAGTCAATTTTGGCTTGGCTGCTCCTTTTCTATCCCATTTTTTGATGGTTAATATATTGAATACTATACTCTGTAAAGATGAATTGGAAGTCTAAGATGGGGGATTCTTTTTACTTCTAAATTGGGTATGATAAATTTACTAATTAATCTGGTTCTAAAAATCTCAGATGAGGAGATGACTATCCAACAGATATCACTGTCCTCATAAAGATACAAAATAAACTAATAGCAGAACCCTCAGTGGCAGACAATGCCTGAAAACATTCAAACATCCCCAGTATAGAAATCAAAATAGACTATATTGTGATGTTGAACATAGTTCATACCTTCTTTTACATTCTTTACTTCAAGACTTCAAGTTCTCTTGTTAGTAATTGATAGGGTATGTTGTCTATAGTTGCTATATAAGTTAAACAAGTCTATGACTTTTATTTTAAATTATACTAAAGTAAAAGGAACCCAGCTTTTTTCCTCTCTACTCTCCCATATTCCACTCTACAAGATCACAGAGGAAAAATCAAGAAAGTCTTTCCCTCCTCTAACCCTCAAGTTACTATTTTCTCTTCTATTCTTTTGAAAATAATGACTTTATTGAGAGATAATTCACAAACATTACAATTTACTTTTACGATATACAATTCAATGGTTTTTGGTATATTTACAGAGTTGTGTAACTATCACTATAATCACCGTTTTTCATCACCACATAAAGAAATCCTGTACCTACCAGTGGTCACTTCTTATTTCCCCCAGTTCTCCCTTCCTCCAGCCCTAGGCAACCACTAATCTACTACCTGTCTCTATAGGTTTTCCTATTCTGTTCTTGTTTCTGTTTTTATTAATTTACCTGTTCTGAATATTTCATATAAATGGAATAATGTAAAATGTGGCCTTTTGTGACTGGCTTCTTTCACTTACCATAATGTTTTCAAGGTTCATCCATACTGTATCATGTGTCAATACTTCACTCCTTTTAATGGCCAAATCATATTCCATTGTATACGTATATCACATTTTGTTGTATAATGAGATGATATTTGGCTGTTTCCACTTTTGGCTATTATGAATAATGCTTTTATTAACATTTATGTGGACATATGTTTTCATTTCTCTTGGGTATATATCGAGAAGTGGAACTGCTGGGTCATGTGATAACTCTGTTTAACCTTTTGAGGAGTTGCCAGACTGTTTTCGAAAATAAAAGCATCATTTTACATTCCTACCAGCAATATATGAGGGATCCATTTCTCTATATCTTTACCAACAATTGTTATTATCACTCTTCTTGATTCCAGCCATTCTAGAGAGTGTAAAGTGATTTCTCAATGTTTTTTAAAAATTTTTATTGGAGTATAGTTGATTTACAATGTTGTGTTAGTTTCAGGTATACAGCCAAGTGAATCAGTTATATATATATACACTCTTTTTAGTTTCTTTTCCCATATACGCCATTACAGAGTATTGAGTAGAGTTCCCTGTGCTATACAGTAGGGCTTTATTAGTTATCCATTTTATATATAGTAGTGTGTATATGTCAAGCCCAGTCTCCTAATTTATTCCCCCTCCCTTACCCCCCGGTAACCATAAATTTGTTTACTACATCTGTGACTCCAATATGTTTTATTTTTTTTAACATCTTTTTTGGAGTATAATTGCTTTACAATGGTGTGTTAGTTTCTGCTTTATAAAAAAGTGAAGCAGTTATACAAATACACGTTCCCATGTCTCTTCCCTCTTGTGTCTCACTCCCTCCAACCCGCTCTATCCCACCCCTCTAGGTGGTCACAAAGCAGCAAGATGATCTTCCTGTGCTATGCGGCTGCTTCCCACTAGCTATCTATTCTACATTTGGTAGTATATATAGTCCATGCCACTCTCTCACTTTGTCACAACCTACCCTTCCCCCTCCCCACATCCTCAAGTCCATTATCTAGTAGGTCTGGTCTCCATTCCCATCTTACCCCTAGGTTCTTCATAACTTATTTTTTTCTTAGATTCCATATATATGTGTTAGCATATGGTATTTGCTTTTCCTTATCTGACTTATTTCACTCTTTATGACAGACTCTAGGTGCATCCACCTAACTACAAAGAACTCAATTCAATTTCTTTTTATGGCTGAGTAATATTCCATTCTATATATGTGCTACATCTCCTTTATCCATTCATCCGATGATGGACACTTAGGTTGCTTCCATGTCCTCACTATTGTAAATAGAGCTGCAATGAACATTTTGGTACATGACTCTTTTTGAATTATGGTTTTCACAGGGTATATGCCCAGTAGTGGGATTGCTGGGTCATATGGTAGTTCTATTTGTAGTTTTTTAAGGAACCTCCGTCATGTTCTCCATAGTGGCTGTATCAATTTACATTCCCACCAGCAGTGCAAGAGGGTTCCCTTTTCTCCATACCCTCTCCAGCATTTATTGTTTCTAGATTTTTTGATGATGGCCATTCTGATTGGTGTGAGATGATATCTCATTGTCTTTTTTGATTTGCATTTCTCTAATGATTAATGATGTTGAGCATTCTTTCATGTGTTTGTTGGCAATCTGTATATCTTCTTTGGAGAAATGTCTATTTAGGTCTTCTGCCCATTTTTGGATTGGGTTGTTTGTTTTTGGATATTGAGCTGCATGAGCTGCTTCTATGTTTTGGAGATTAATCCTTTGTAAGTTGCTTCATTTGCAAATATTTTCTCCCATTCTGAGGGTTGTCTTTTGGTCTTGTTTATGGTTTCCTTTGCTGTGCAAAAGCTTTTAAGTTTCATTAGGTACCATTTGTTTAATTTTGTTTTTATTTCCATTTCTCTAGGAGGTGGGTCAAAAAGGGTCTTGCTGTGATTTATGTCATAGAGTGTTCTGCCTAGGTTTATCTCTAAGAGTTTGATAGTTTCTGGCCTTACATTTAGGTCTTTAATCCATTTTGACCTTATTTTTGTGTATGGTGTTACGGAGTGTTCTAATCTCATACTTTTACATGTCCCTATCCAGTTTTCCCAGCACCACTTACTGAAGAGGCTGTCTTTTCTCCACTGTATATTCTTGCCTCCTTTATCAAAAATAAGGTGACCATATGTGCGTGGGTTTATCTCTGGGCTTTCTATCCTGTTGCATTGATCTATATTTCTGTTTTTGGGCCAGTACCATACTGTCTTGATTACTGTAGCTTTGTAGTATAGTCTGAAGTCAGGGAGCCTGATTCCTCCAACTCCATTTTTTGTTCTCAAGATTGCTTTGGCTATTCGGGGTCTTTTGTGTTTCCATACAAATTGTGAAAATTTTTGTTCTACTTCTGTGAAAAGTGCCAGTGGTAGTCTGATAGGGATTGCATTGAATCTGTAGATTGCTTTGGGTAGTAGAGTCATTTTCACAATGTTGATTCTTCCAATCCAAGAACATGGTATATCTCTCCATCTCTTTGCATCGTCTTTAATTTCTTTCATCAGTGTCTTATAATTTTCTGCACACAGGTCTTTTGTCTCCTTAGGTAGATTTATTCCTAGATATTTTATTCTTTTTGTTGCAATGGTAAATGGGAGTGTTTTCTTAATTTCACTTTCAGTTTTTTCATCATTAGTGTATAGGAATGCCAGAATTTTCTGTGTATCAATTTTGTGACCTGATACTTTACCAAATTCATTGATTAGCTCTAGTAGTTTTCTGGTAGCATCTGTAGCATCTGGTAGCATCATGTCATCTGCAAACAGTGACCCCTTTACTTCTTATTTTCCCATTTGGATTCCTTTTATTTCTTTTCTTTCTCTGATTGCTGTGGCGAGAACTTCCAAAACTAGGTTGAATAAGAGTGGTGAGAGTGGACAAGCTTGTCTTGTTCCTGATCTTAGTGGAAATGGTTTCAGTTTTTCACCATTGAGAACAATGCTGGCTGTGGGTTTGTCATATATGGCCTTTATTATGCTGAGGAAAGTTCCCTCTATGCCTACTTTGTGTAGGGATTTTATCATAAATGGGTGTTGAATTTTGTCAAAAGCTTTCTCTGCATCTATTCAGCTGATCATATGGTTTTTCTCCTTCAATTTGTTAATATGGTGTATCACGTTGATTGATTTGCATATATTGAAGAATCCTTGCATTCCTGGAATAAACCACACTTGATCATGGTATATGATCCTTTTAATGTGCTGTTGGATTCTGTTTGCTGGTATTTTGTTGAGGATTTTTGCATCTATGTTCATCAGTGATATTGGCCTCTACTTTTCTTTCTTTGTGACATCTTTGTCTGGTTTTGGTATCAGGGAGATGGTGGCCTTGTAGAATGTGTTTGGTTGTGTTACTCCCTCTGCTATATTTTGGAAGAGTTTGAGAAGGATAGGTGTTTAGGTCTTCTCTAAATGTTTGAGAGAATTTGCCTGTGAAGCCCTCTGGTCCTGGGCTTTTGTTTGTTGTAAGATTTTTAATCACAGTTACAATTTCAGTGCTTGTGATTGGTCTGTTCATATTTTCTATTTCTTCCTGATTCAGTCTTGGCAGGTTGTGCATTTCTAAGAACTTGTCCATTTCTTCCAGGTTGCCGATTTTATTGGCATAGAGTTGCTTATAGTAATCTCTCATGATCCTTTGTATTTCTGCAGTGTCAGTTGTTACTTCTCCTTTTTCATTTCTAATTCTATTGATTTGAGTCTTCTCCCTATTTTTTCTTGATGGGTCTTACTAGTGTGTTATCAATTTTGTTTATCTTCTCAAAGAACCAGCTTTTAGTTTTATTGATCTTTGCTATCATTTCCTTCATTGCTTTTTCATTTATTTCTGATCTGATCTTTATGATTTATTTCCTTCTGCTAAATTTGGGGGTTTTTTGTTCTTCTTTCTCTAATTGCTTTAGGTGCAACATTAGGTTGTTTATTCGAGACGTTTCCTGTTTCCTAAGGTAGGATTGCATTGCTATAAACTTCCCTCTTAGAACTGCTTTTGCTGCCTCCCATAGGTTTGGGGTCGTCATGTCTCCATTGTCATTTGTTTTTGGTATTTTGGGATATCCTCTTTGATTTCTTCAGTGATCACTTCGTTATTAAGTAGTGTATTGTTTAGCCTCCATGTGTTTGCATATTTTACATATCTTTTCCTGTAATTGATATCTAGTCTCATAGCATAGTGGTCAGAAAAGATACTTGATACAATTTCAATTTTCGTAAATTTACCAGGTTTGGTTTGTGACCCAAGATATGATCTATCCTGTAGATTGTTCCATGAATACTTGAGAAAAATGTGTATTCTGTTATTTTTGGATGGAATGTCCTATAAATACCAATTAAGTCCATCTTGTTTAATGTATCATTTAAAGCTTGTGTTTCCTTATTTATTTTCATTTTGGAAGATCTGTCCATTGGTGACAGTGGGGTGTTAAAGTCCCCTAATATGATTGTGTTACTGTCGATTTCCCCTTTTATGGCTGTTAGTATTTGCCTTATGTATTGAGGTGCTCCTATGTTGGGTGCATAAATATTTACAATTGTTATTTCTTCTTCTTGAATCGATCCCTTGATCATTATGTAGTGTCCTTCTTTGTCTCTTATAATAGTGTTTATTTTATAGTGTATTTTGTCTGATATGAGAATTGCTACTCCAGCTTTCTTCTGATTTCCATTTGCATGGAATATCTTTCCATCCCCTCACTTTCAGTCTGTATGTGTCCCTAGGTCTAAAGTGGGTCTCTTGTGGACAGCATATATATGGTTCTGTAGGTCTTTTCCTTCTCTTGTGTTTCTTGCCTAGAGAAGTTCCTTTAGCATTTGCTGTAAAGCTGGTTTGGTGGTGCTGAACTCTCTCAGCTTTTGCTTGTCTGTAAAGGTTTTAATTTCTCTTTCCAATCTAAATGAGATCCTTGCTGGGTAGAGTAATCTTGGTTGTAGGTTTTTCTCCTATCATCATTTTAAATATGTCCTGCCCTCCCTTCTGGCTTGCAGAGTTTCTGCTGAAAGATCAGCTATTAACCTTATGGGGATTCCCTTGTGCGGTATTTGTTGTTTATCCCTTGTTGCTTTTTTTTTTTTTTTTTTTTTTTTTTTTCAGTACGCCGGCCTCTCACTGTTGTGGCCTCTCTCGTTGTGGATCACAGCCTCCCGACATGCAGGCTCAGCGGCCATGGCTCATGGGCCCAGCTGCTCCGCGGCATGTGGGATCATCCCGGACTGGGGCATGAACCCGTATCCCCTGCATCGGCAGGTGGACTCTAAACCACTGCTCCACCAGGGAAGCCCTTCCCTTGCTGCTTTTAATATGTTTTCTTTGTATTTAATTTTTGACAGTTTTATTAATATGTTTCTTGGTGTGTTTTTCCTTAGATTTATCCTGTATGGGACTCTGTGCTTCCTGGACTTGATTAACTGTTTCCTTTCCCACATTAGGGAAGTTTTCAACTCTAATCTCTTCAAATATGTTCTCAGTCCCTTTCTTTTTCTCTTGTTTTTCTGGGACCCCTGTAATTTGAATGTTGGTGCATTTAGTGTTGTCCCAGACGTCTCTGAAACTGTCTTCAGTTCTTTTCATTATTTTTTTCTTTATTCTCCTCTGCAGTAGTTATTTCCACTATTTTATCTTCCTGGTCACTTATCCGTTCTTCTGCCTCAGTTATTCTGCTATTCATCCCATCTGGAGTATTTTTAATTTCATTTATTGTGTTGTTCATCATTGTTTGTTTCCTCTTTAGTTCTTCTAGGTCCTTGTTCTATGTTACTTGCATTTTGTCTATTCTATTTCCAAGATTTTGGATCATCTTTACTATCATTATGCTGAATTCTTTTTCAGGTAGACTGCCTATTTCCTCTTCATTTGTTAGGTCTGGTGGGCTTTTATCTTGCTCCTTCATCTGCTGTGTGTTTTTCTGTCTTCTCATTTTCTTATCTTACTGTGTTTAGGGTCTCCTTTTTGCAGGCTTCAGGTTCGTAGTTCCCGTTGTTTTTGGTGTCTGTCCCATGTTGCTAAAGTTGGTTCAGTGGGTCGTGTAGGCTTCCTGGTGGAGGGGACTAGTGCCTGTGTTCTGGTAGATGAGGCTGGTTCTTGTCTTTCTGGTGGGCAGGTCCAGGTCTGGTGGTGTGTTTTGGGGTGTCTGTGGCCTTATTATATTTTGGGGCAGCCTCTCTGCTAATGGGTGGAGTTGTGTTCCTGTCTTGCTTTTTGATTGGCATAGGGTGTCCAACACTGTAGCTTGCTGGTCGTTGATTGATGCTGGGTGTTGGTGTTGAGATGGAGATCTCTGGGAGTTTCTTGCTGTTTGATATTAGGTGGAGTTGGGAGGTCTCTTGTGGACCAGTGTCCTGAAGTTGGCTCTCCCATCTCAGAGGCATAGCTCTGACTCCTGGCTGTAGCACGAAAAGCCTTTCATCGACATGGCTCAGAATAAAAGGGGTGAAAAGTAGAAAGAAAGACAGAGAGAGAGAGAGAGAGAGAGAGAGAGAGAGAGAGAGAGAGAGAGACAGGGCGGGAGGCAGGCAGGGAGGGAGGGAGGAAGGAAGGGAGGAAGGGAGGAAGGAAGAAAGGGAGGGGATAAAATAAAGTAAAATAAAGTAAGATAAAATAAAATAGTTATTGAAATAAAAAACAAAAAAATATATAAAAAATAAAATAAAAAATAATTATTAAGAAAACAGAATTTTTCTAAGTAAGAAGACAAAAAAGAAAACCGATGGACAGAACCCTAGGACAAATGGTGAAAGCAAAGCTATACAGACGAAATCTCACACAGAAGCATACACATACACACTCAAAAAAAGTGGAAAAGGGGAAAAAAATAATATATCTTGCTCTGAAAATCCACCTCCTCAATTTGGGATGATTCGTTGTCTATTCAGGTTTTCCACAGATGCAGGGTACATCAAGTTGATTGTGGAGATTTAATCTGCTGCTCCTGAGCCTGCTGGGAGAAATTTGCCTTTCTCTTCTTTGTTCGCCCAGCTCCTGGGGTTCAGCTTTGGATTTGGCCCCGCTTCTGCCTATAGGTCACCGGAGGGTGTCTGTTCTTCGCTAAGACAGGAGGGTTAAAGGAGCCGCTTATTCGGGGGCTGTGGCTCACTCAGGCGAGGGGGAGGGAGGGGCATGGAGTGTGGGGCGAGTATGCGGCTGCAGAGGCGGGCGTGATGTTGCAGCAGCCTGAGGCGTGCCGTGCGTTCTCCAGAGGAAGTTGTCCCTGGATTCTGGGACCCTGGCAGTGGCGGGCTGCCCAGGCTGCTGGGAGGGGAAGTGTGGATAGTGACCTGTGCTTGCACAGAGGCTTCTTGGTGGCGGCAGCAGCGGCCTTGGCATCTCACACCCGTCTCTGGGGTCCGCGCTGTCAGCCGTGGCTTGCGCCTGTCTCTGGAGCTCCTTTAGGTAGCGCTCTTAATCCCCTCTCCTCTCGCACCAGGAAACAAAGAGGGAAGAAAAAAATCTCTTGCCTCTTCGGCAGGTCCAGACTTTTTCCCAGACTCCCTCCTTGCCAGCTGTGGCGCACTAACCCCTATAGGCTGTGTTCACACCGTCAACCCCAGTCCTTTCCCTGCGATCTGACCGAAGCCCGAGCCTCAGCTCCCAGGCCCCACCCGTCCCGGCAAGTGAGCAGACAAGCCTCTCGGGCTGGTGAGTGCTGGTCGGCACGATCCTTTCTGCGGGAATCTCTCCGCTTTGCCCTCCACACCCCTGCTGCTGTGCTCTCCTCTAAGGCTCTGAAGCCTGCCCCCTCCGCCACCCGCAGACTCCGCCCCCGATGGGGCTTCTAGCGTATGGAAACCTTTCCTCCTTCACAGCTCCCTCCCACTGGTGCAGGTCCCATCCCTATTCTTTTGTCTCTGTTTATTCTTTTTTCTTTTGCTCTACCCAGGTACGTGGGGAGTTTCTTGCCTTTTGGGAGGTCTGAGTTCTTCTGCCAGCATTCAGTGGGTGTTCTGTAGGAGTTGTTCCATGTGTAGATGTACTTCTGATGTATCTGTGGGGAGGAAGGTGATCTCCGTGTCTTACTCTTCCACCATCTTCCCATCTCTCCTGTAATATGGTTTTGATTTGAATATCCTTGATGACTAACAATGCTGAGCCAGATCTAAAAGAAGACATATAATTGTTGATTATTAATTGACTTTTAAGAGTGAAGTAGAGGAAAGAGTAAAAGATCTGCTTCCTTTTAATAATAATAAACATTGGTTCCAAAGCCAAATATAGATGGTTTGTATATATCTGCACTGCATTTTTTAAAACCCTGCCTTAGTCCTATTTATGTAGCTAATTAAAAGTTAGGCATAAATAAGAGTCTTCACTCAGGACAAATCAAATAACATTCATTTTCTTTTCCTGAACACCATTTGCATTTTTCCTTAAGTTGAAGGATCTACTGCTTGGAAATATCCTGAGACAGAAGGGAGCTGAATGACATGTCCCTCCTTCTTTCCTCTACTTTCTATACTCCAGTTGTGTGCATCAGATTTTTTTGCTGCCATAACAAATTACTACAAATATAGCAGCTTAAAATAGCACAAAATTATTATCTTATAGTTCTGTAGGTCAGAAGTCCAGTATGTGTTGCATTAGGCTAAAATCAACCTGTCAGTAGTGCTGGGTTCCTTTCTGGAGGCTCTAGGGGAGAATCATTTCCATTCTTTTTCAAATTCTTTCCCCAATTAGGTTGTTACAGAATATTGAGCAGAGTTCCCTGTGGTATACAGTAGGTCCTTGTTGGTTATTCATTTTAAATATAGCAGTGTGTACATGTCAGTCCCAAACTCCCTAACTGTCCCTCTACCCTGCCCATCCTGGTAACCATAAGTTCGTTCTCTAAGTCTATGAGTCTGTTTCTGTTTTGTAAATAAGTTCATTTGTATCATTTTTTAATAGATTCAGCATATGATATTTCTCTTTCTCTGAGTTACTTCAGTCAGTGTGACAATCTCTAGGGCCATCCATGTTGCTGCAAATGGCATTATTTCATTCTTTTTAATGGCTGAGTAATATTCCCTTGTATATATGTACCGCATCTTCTTTATCTATTCTTCTGTCATTGGACATGTAGATTACTTCCATGTCTTGGCTATTGTAAACAGCACTGCAATGAACATTGCGGTGCATGTATTTTTTTGGACCATGTTTTTCTCTGGGTATGTGCCCAGGAGTGGGATTGGGAAGACTCATTCTTGGAAGCAATATTTAAGGAGTATTTACCCATGCAACGCTACTGGGTCTGCTGCTCAGGTGATTGTTATAAGGAGCTCTGTTGCAGCAATTCTTTGTGGGGAAATATTTAATGTCAGGGCCTTAATATTCTGGCAGACCTGAGCCATTATGTTACTGTTTTATCAGTCCACTGTTTCAATTTTTCTATTTTAAAAAAAAATGTTTAATTTTTGCCTGCAGTGCATGGCACATGGGATCTTAGCTCCCCAACCAGGGATGGAACCTGTGCCCCCTGCAGTGGAAGTGTGGAGTCTTAACCATTGGACCGCCAGGGAAGTCCCTCAATTTTTCTAGACAGCTATTTCCTGACTGCCCTAGAAGTGTTGTGTTAGGAGGATTAGTTCTAGCAATCACCACTCTAATGACTTATAACCATTAAGTTAACCCAGTCAACCCAGTCAAGTTGACATACAAAATTATTTTTTTATGTCAACTTGACTGAGTCAAGAGATGCCCAGATATTTTGTCAAAGATTATTTTGGCTGTGTCAGTAAAGATGTTTGGGGATGAGATTCACATTTGAATCTGTAGACTGAGTAGAGAAGACTATCCTCTCTAATGTGTGTGGGCCTCATCCAATCAGTTGAAGGCCTGAATAGAACAAAAAGGCTGACCATCCTGGAAGTAAGAGGGAACTCCTGCCTCACTGCCTTAGAGCTGGGACATCAGCTTTTTCCTGCCTTTGAACTAGAACTAAAACATTGGCTCTACCTGGATCTCAAGCCTGCTAGCCTTTGGGCTGGAAATGCACCATCAGCTCTCCAGTTCTCAGGCCTTTGGACTTGGATGGAAACTACACCACTGGCTTCTCTGGGTCTGTAGCTTGCTGACTACAGATCTTGAGACTTGTCAGCCTCTAAATTAAGTCAATTTCTTATACTAAATCTCTCTCTCTCTCTCTCTGCGTATATATATATTTGACTTTGAACAATACATGTTCGAACTGTGTGTGAGTCTACTTATATGTGGATTTTTTTCCATAGTAAATACTACAGTGCTACATGATCTGATGTTGGCTGAATCTGCAGATGCAAAATCACCGATACAGAGGGCCAACTACAAGTTATATGTAGATTTTTGACGGCATGGAGGGTTGGCACCCTGAACCCCCACATTGTTCAAGGGTCAACTGTAAACACACACACACACACACACACACACACACACACACACACACACACACACACAACTTCCTATTGGTTCTGTTTCTCTGGAGAACCCTGACCAGTACAAGTAGTATCCTCACTTTTCTTCACAGTAACTCTCCTTACCTCTACCTTGGGAACTTATTTTTCCCCTCTCTTATAACTCTTATGCAAGTCTTAACCACCATTCTCTTCTGATAGAGGCTAATCTCTGTGAGTCTTGGAGGTCCCACATTCCACACCCTTCTAAGGAAGGCTTTACTAAATATATATATATATATATATATATATATATATATATATATATATATACACACACACACACACACATATATATATTTTTAAGGCTCCAGTCTTTGTACCACTACATAGGGAGTAGCCCTCCACTTACTGTTTATTTTGTATTTTCAGACAATTCCAATCTCTTTAACAATATCTAGCCCCCTCTTGTATCTCCTGGCACCATAGTTGAAAGTCAACTCTAATTTAGCTGGCAGTTTTTCTAGCTGAAAAAGGATAAATAAACCACAAGTTTCATCATCGCCATGTTTTCTTCTCTGGTAGTGCCTCTGCTACATATATATGAGAGAAGACTGGTTTTGGAGTTCGATAGACCTAAATTCAAGGCCAAGATGTGTGAGGCAATGTGTGTGGGGATTGTAACTATAATTTTAACTATAATTAGTACTAATGGTATTACTATCCAGTAGGATAAGGAGATCAATGAAATTCTACTCCTATTCTTTCCAGCTGCTGCCTAGTCTCTAAGATATATTTTCTTAGTCCTGTATACGAAATGATTCTCCAGAAAATCTAGCTCATTTTGTTTCCCTCTACAGAGAATACACACACAGATTGGCAAGGTTTGGGATGGTTTCAGTAAATGAAGTTAATCTTTTAGAACCTGTGGTGAATCTAAGTAAAAAAAAAAAAAAAAGAATTATTTATGGTGTTAGAAGAAGCAATGATATTGATTATTCCAAAGTAAATGCCTAAAAGACTTCCTACATAAAAAATTCTGATCAAATAATGAGGGAACTGTGAATACACTTTTCCAAAGTAGACAGCTTTATCATTACCTGTCATAAAACAGCCCCCTGTCCTTGAGGAGTTTCTAAACAAAGATAAACTTATTAATGATATTTACATTCCAGTTGCTCAAGTAGATCATTGCTTGTATTTTTCCAAAAGTCAAAATTCATGCATGGATAAGCTTTAAATTTTTTTCTTTGCATACACAGATATATACTCTTTGGAAAATGTTAATACCTTTTTTACATTTTTCACTCCAGAATGACCCAGACCTGGGATTCAATTATGTACTGCTTCTCCAGTTATTAGTTATTTTACCTTGGGCAAGGGAATCACTTTTAAAATTAGGGGATATATAGAATTACAGTTCATGTCTCTGTCCATATTCTTTATACTATTTATTCACTTTTGCAGTGAAACTGTACATGTATACATAGAGGAAAATAACTTAGATCATTAAATTGAAACTATTGTGGGGCACTGCTTTGGAGGCAGAGAATTTACATTTTGGCAAAAAGACTAGAGTATTCATGAGGAATTAGTAGCTCAAATATTTCTAGACTTTTGGGTGCAAATGTATTTCCAATTGTTATTTGAAAAAAAATTAGTTTGACTACAACCGCCCCAAACAATAATTTTGGCCACCTACGTGAAAATATGGAAATGTTGTTATAGGAGATTTTCTGCAGGCAAGTAACATACCTGTTGAACAAAACATTTTTGTGAATATTTCATGAGAGATATGTTCTGTGTCAAAATATATTTTCTACCACCTACTATCAACTCTGACTAAAGAATGTGGCCAGCAGGTCTTTTTTTCTGTGACTCATTAAGATGACCGGGTAGGGTGGTGGCACCGTGGTTTTTATCTGTGGATTCTTGCCATCCTCAGGTTTGGGCTCTACCATTGCAAATCAAGATGGCTGAATATATTATTCCTGTCTTACTATCCAGTGTGCATCACTGTGCAGATGTAGCTTAATAATATTAACAGCAGCATGTCTTCTCTAAATCCTTTAATACTTCCATGATGAGTATATTTCACGGAAGCATTCCATTTTATGGAATATACTGCAGGAAACGAATCTTCTCCTAGAAGCTGGGACTTAGGATCTTTTTCAAAGTCTCTGAAGTACAAATCTGCACAGAAATTTGTGTTCAAGTTGCAGATTTCCAGATTAGAAGCATGTCAGAAAAGCAAGTCCTGTCAAATATCACTTTGCCTTTTTTTCCCCTTTTAACCAGCTCTCTGCAAGTGACAAGCATTTTGTAAAGGGAAAAGTATGATATTTAGAGAGAAACATTCATGGAGATACTTAGTGTGGAGGGAAAGGGTTTTCAAGGCAGTAATTATTATCCAATTGAGTGAGTTCTGGGTTCTTTCACATGGCAGGGGTCACCAAGTACATTTATGAGAACATACACAGGCATTCTGGCATGGTGTTCCATATCTGTCAATGTCTCTGGAAGTCATAGTACTCTTTTTTTTTTTTTTTTTGCAGTACGCAGGCCTCTCACTGTTGTGGCCTCTCCCGTTGCAGAGCACAGGCTCCGGACGCGCAGGCTCAGCGGCCATGGCTCACGGGCCTAGCCGCTGTGCGGCATGTGGGATCTTCCCAGACCGGGGCCCGAACCCGTGTCTCCTGCATCGGCAGGCACTCTCAACCACTGTGCCACTAGGGAAGCCCGTCATAGTATTCTTATAATTTCTCTGTTGTAACATTTCTTTCAATTTTGTTGACCCTTGGATCTGCATATGCAATTTTTTTAAGAAACACTAGATAATGTTTAATAAGTCATAAAAGTTCCCTAAATATTGAGAGGAAATAGAGAGTACCTATTCTGATCCAGAATATATATTGGTACAAGAAAATTGTTCTCCATACTCCTGCTGAGGCTTTCTGCTGTTTTTATCTACTCTAGCAGTTAACATGGAATTGAATGCCTAGAATCTACAGGAAAGAATACTTGACTGGCAGACACTTGATCCTGCCATTATTATGTTAGTTTGGCAAGATTTTAACCCCTGAGCACAGAGAATCATCCTTTATTAATCTGCTTCACATGAGTCTGCTAAGAAGGTGAAATTTAGTCTAGAATATCCTAGTTATCTACGTTATTATTGATGTGAAAACCCCAGTATATTTGTATGAGTAGTAGAATGATACAGGGAAAATAAAGTGATGTTATTTAGTGAGTGATAATTATATTGTATAACTTTAAGTCATCACTAACAGCACTTGATTTCATATTTGCATGGGAGGACATATAATACTGATGTGTGTTTCTGAATACTCATCTGGAAGTTGTCTCAAATTATCTTCTGAGAAATCCAGGCTTGAAACCTCACAATCATTTTGCCTGCTTCTCTTTCACACCCCCCCCCAACCAATGAACGAATTGCTAAACATGTTCTAATATTTCCTTTATACCAACTCTCAAGTCTATTCCTTTCCTTCAAGGCACATAGACTTTAGAAGCTGACTGTCTGAATTTGAATTCGAACTTGGGCATTTACTAATTGCATAACCTTGGGTAAATAATTAACCTTTCTATATCTCAGTTTCTTTGTCTATAAAATGGAGTTAATAATGATGCTTGCTTCATGAGATGCTCGTGCTTCTGTATATTCCACAGAATATAGCCAGGTGTTGACTCTGCACAAATTTATTCAATGAATGAGTGCCTCTCTATCCAAATTTTAAAAAACGAACCATCTTAATTTAGTACCATGACCCGGGGATTACTGAACAAGGATTTTTTACTACTTGGCCTTAAATGTTACCCTGATTTGGTATAATATTCTACGTGGCTTGCATTTTTTTACCTTTTTAAACAGAGTCAACAGAACCATCACAGCTGCAGTTATTTTTATTGCATACTTACAAGGTGTCCAGTACAGTTAGACATTATGTGGAATATGGAAGAAGTGTATGCTGCAATCCCTGTACTTAATGAGCTCAGCCTCTAATTAGGGAGGCAGGAAACAAATCCTATATGCATGAAAAGTTAAATTGCAACACAAAAATATCTGAAGGATACATAAGAAACTGTTAGTGGTAATTACTTAAGTGAGGAAAGGAGGGGTTTACTGTTGATACGCTTTGTCATACATTGTTATTACTGTTTCTGTACTGTTTGTTATTATTGATATTTAATGAAATTCATGTAAAAATCATCAAATTTAGTATTAAAATATGGCATATAAAATATAGTTTATAGTTAAATTCCATTTTTTAGCACAGAGTATAAGTACATTTCCAAGGAGGGAGTGAGCTTCATTTGCTATTTATATGGAAAATATTTGCAGAGCACTTCTCCAATACCATGAATGGGGCTGAAATAATTTGGACTCATCTTAACAGCACACCCATACATCGTTGCCCATAATTCTTTTTATATTGCTAGAACACAAGTCTGTTAAATACTATATGACTTTAAGCTGTTTGATTTCTTTACATTTTCCTGAGATATATATACATTTTAGGTTGACCAAGTTGAATTTAGCATGTTTAAACTACACACACACATGCTCAAATTCCACTGCTAAGAGAGTAAGATATTAATAAACTTATTTATAATAGGAAGTAATGTATTTAGACTAGATGTGACATCAATTTGTGAATTTAGTAAAGAAAAACCTACTTTGAAGTCAGATTTAAAGATTCATTGCTTTAAAGTTTTGTCTTAAAAAATGTATATAAGATTTTAATATTATACTGAAATAACTCAACTGAATTATATGAGAGATATAATGAATACCTAGTATGACCCATACATTTAGTTCTACTCAAAAGGTATTTATTATTGTCTAATATGTGTTCATCTAACAATAATGGAGCACTTCCTATGTGCCGAGTTCTGTGCTAAGTGCTTAGCACTTCACCGCTTACTACTTCACATGCTGTGTTAGTTAAATGGGATATATTGTGACACTACAGGCGGAAATAAGTATACAAGGCATAGATGGACTCAGGGTGACAGAAGTATGACTTCATTTTCTATAATAACATGATCTCTGCTTCTTAGTCCCCATTCCATAGAGATAGTGGAAATGTAAACTCTTATGTTTAAGGTTCTATATCCTGTAGAGTTTATGTCATACTTTTAGGGTCTTAAACTGTACCAATATTTTAGCTGAGAGACTCTGGTCTTCAGATATTTGATCATACAGATACCACTGAGATGCCCATTATCCTAGCCTGAGTGACTCTCAGGTATGGAGGCAAACAGCTGATTTTGTTTGGACACAAGAATCTTTGCTGAAGCTTGATTTTTCTGTGCCAAGGGTCTCACACACCCCACAGCCATTCCTCTCCAGGACTTGTTACCATTCCTCTCTAGGATGTGTTACCTCTTTGACAGTGCTGATAGGAAGCAGAACTCAGGGTACCTCAGGCATCTTTCTCTCTCCTCCTCCAGACATTGAGGTTTTTTCCCCCTAGGTTTGTATGTGTATGGCCAAACTTCAGAGGAACCCAGGAATCTCATTTGTTCAGTACAATATAGTAGCCAGATACTCAGGCCACAGAATCAGATAAGGTTCAAGTTCAAATTCCCATCTCCACCACTTACTGGCTGTATGACTTGGGGCAAGGTATCTTACCTCTCTGAATCCTCATCTTTAAACTGTAGATTTAAAAAATGCCTCTCTCATAGGGATGTTGTAAGGATATGAGATAATGCACACACATGAAAGGCCTGTTAAAGGTGGTATTCAGGGAATGGTATCTATTCCAAGAAATATAAAGTAACCTCACCTCAAAAGATTGGAGACCACAAAATAGACCATGTCTGATTTTACCAAAGACTTTGAAGGACTCTAACAAGCTGGAAGTACTATTGAAAATAAGTTAAAGACCCTGATCCTTTTTTACACTACTTTAAATTAGTGCTTTTAAGATGGTACAAATTACTTGATCTTCTTATCTCAGTGTTTGATTTGCCTTCTGATTGATCCAGGCCCACATGGTTGATGATAAAATTTTCAAGTTTGAAACTCCTCTGGCCTTTTGTTGTTTTTGATATGGACCATTTTTAAAGTCTTTATTGAATTTGTTACAATATTGCTTCTGTTTTATGTTTTGTTTTTTTGCCTGTGAGGCATGTGGGATCTTAGCTCCCTGACCAGGGATCGAACCCACACCCCCTGCATTGGAAGGCGAAGTCTTAACTGCTGGACTGCCAGGGAAGTCCCCCAAACTCCTCTGGTCTTTAAGAAGAATTCTAATAGATTGGCCAGGCTGCTAGAAATTCTCCTTCATTAACATGCTTGAAACAAAATATGTGGTTGGTAACAGGGTAATATGACTAGATTATGAATATCTGTAATAAAATCAATAAGAGGGGAATGGATATAATATACATCTTTCTGGTATGTTTTTACAAAGGCTAGAAAGAGGCTATAAATATTAAATCATTAAAGAAAGATGTACTTGTGCAATTGTGTAAAAAGGCTAACGGTTAGAAATGGGATGGAGGCAGGGGTGGTGCTTGCCTCTCTGAGTACTGGAAACAAAAAAACAGGCCAGGGATTATTTTCTTTTCTGAGAGTTATATGTAACGTTATGTTTCATCCCTTCTTTGAATATACATTTTCTTAATGCATATTCAAAGAAGCCATATGCTGAGAGGCATGCCAGTAAGACATGTTAGCTCACCTGCACTTTCTAAATCTAAACCAAATCTCACTAAAGCAATATTCCCATATGAAGAGAATACCACAGTGGTGAGGTCAGTTACTACTAAGTACCTTGTTGACAGTTTATTTCAAAGATAGTAATCTTGTTATTAGAAACACTAATGTTAAGTATGTTAATGTGCTGATTGATGGCTTAAATGGTTAAAAAGAAAAAAAAGTTACTATTAGTTGTTAAAGTCAATTTACTTTGACAAAGAACTGTTAAACACTGAGGTGAATTGAGATATAATCATATTTATAATTATTTCCCATTGTAACATATATCTTGAGTTTTGGCTATTGAAAGTGAGGAAAGGGAGAGAAAGAAGAGTAAACTGCTGTTAATAAATGGATCGTTAGATGATGAGGAGTCCTATCCTTTGTCATTCACATGCTTTCAGATGCTTTTACTAACCATTCAAAATATTAACACTTCTCTAATAGATTTTTATGGGGAAAGGATGGCTAAGAGAAGAGGGATGGAATGAAGATGGGAAGAAACGGTAAATATATTTTATAGATAATTAAAGCCTTTTTTTCTCCTTGGGGTGCTATTCTAAACAAAACTATGCTTATGAGAGACTTGAGCATTAGGTCACCCAGATACATGCTTTCTAAAATACCCTCTGTACAACTTTTATTACCTCCGCCCATTTATAATTATTTGTTCCCTGTCATTTCTGTAAGTTCATGAGGGCTGAGGTGGTGTCTTTTCTTACTCATTGTAACATTCCCAGATCATACAATAGAGCCTGGAATATAGGTGGTGGTCACAAATGAAAGTGAACTTTAGATAAACTAAGAAAGCTCAGAACTTAATCACGAAGCAGTTCCTTAATAACTGTATATAAGTTCTCTGGAATTTGGAGTTTATAACCAATCCCAGATCAAACTAGTTCACTAACATAACATTATGGAAGTCCCTCTCCTGAATCTTTTAAAGTAAAAATGACTAATTTAATGAAAATGATAACAATAATGGTGAAGCACATTACATGCATTATCTCATTTGATGCTCACAACAATCCTGGAAGGAAAGTAATATTACCTCGATTTGACAGATGAGAAAATTGAGATTTAGAGAAGGTAAGTTCTTACAATTAGATTGTAGGACAGCAGAGACTGAGCACTAAATCAGCACGTCAACCTGATCCACTTTTCTTCATATGACAGCTTAACCTGGGTTTGAAGACCACTGTCCCAGCTTTCTTACCCCTCAAGGATTTTTTCTCTCTCTTGTGTATTTTTTAGCAGAGGGAATTATGGAATAGTACACGTAGTATTTGTGCATTTCACTGTATGTAAATTTTAACTCAAAAGAAAAAAATTATAAACAAATATTGAACTCTAGTTAATTATATACATGTTGGAGTATTTGGGGAAAGTGTACTGATATCTGCAACTTTAAAATACATAACAATAAGATGGAATGATGGATGGATAGAAGGATATGTTGGTGGACAGATATAAGTTAAAGTAAGTATGGTAAAATGTTAATTGTAGAACCTAGATGGTGGCTCTGTTGGTATTCACTAGAAAATTAAACTTTTCTTTATGTTTGATAATTTCTGTTAAAACATCGAAGAAAAATGCTTCTAACATAGAACTTAAAAACAAAATAAAATTCTCCGAAGCCATTTCACAACTGAAAACCATAAGCAGTGGTTAAATATATGAGCTCAAGAGTCAGCCAGACCTGAATTCAGTTCTTGGTCTGTCACTTTCAAGCTGAATGACTGAGGAAATGAGTTGATTTCCTTGAATCTCTACTTCCTTATTTATAAAATAATGATAATGAGATCAAGCATCTAATTAAATAAATCACTTAGTACTGGCCTGGTATTCTATTATTCTATTAAGTGTATATCTAACTATAAAGTAAAAATAAGTATTTATGTCTACCTGCAAAATGTATAAGTAGTGAAGGGAGGATACAGGGAACTGGGGGTAAACCTAGAATAAATAGATCCATCAGTAGTAGACATAGATAGTAATATCCAATAAAAGAGGGTTCAACTGAATGTTTTAAGAAGATTTATTACCCAGACTTGACCCACCATATCTTGGAGACCCTACTAGTTATCCATGAGAGCGTAATAAGGAAAAATGAAGTTAATATTAAACTGAGGTAGGACATTTGGTGACCAGAACTTAATGAGCACCGGAGATGAGCTAGAAGTGGAGAAGGTTAAAAAAATAAAAGACTAGCTCTCTTATGTACTTAAGCCTGGCTCCCTTTTCTTCCTCTGAGTCTTGGGAGGTGGTTTGAGTGCATTCTCCGATAGGTAAAAAAGTGAAAGAAGTTCCTATTACACTGCTACATTTCCCCAAATGACTGTCTTTGTGTGGGATGACTGGGAATTAATCATTGGGGATTTTAGAGGGAAGAAATGTCTTCCTGTCTTCCGCACCTGAGTTCAGGAACAAGTGAGAGAGGTGGAGCGCTAAGTGTCTATTAAGAACAAACACTGAAAGACAAGCCATGGCTTAAATATGCAGTCATAATGGAATTCTTAATATTTTACTCTTGAGGAAGATAAACTTAACTGACCCATGCATTAGCACAGAGGGACAGTTGAGGGTATTCACAATGTGTACCAATGCTCACCTTCACAGAAAACCACCAAGCATGCTCAGTTCCTTATCGTTAACTCACCAATCAGGGGAGTTGCTGCACATCTTCTGGGCTGCGTTAGTAAGGGAGTGAAGAGTGTGCTTTCTATATTTTTCCCTTCTGTCACCTATCGACCCACGAGGCATTGGGAATAAGGGTTCCTTTCCAGCTCTTTCTGATGGGTCTTAATTGTGCACTCCTCCACTCCAGATCACTGGCAGGGTTCAAGTCACAGGGTCTACCCCAGGCATGGAGTAGGTGCTTCTTAAATAGTTTATTCTTAAAACCACCCTGAGAGTTATGTAAGATATTTATTATTTTTTCCATTTCACAAATGAGGTATTGGAAGGTGAAAGAGATTGATGTTTTGAGTGGCAGGGTTGGAACAGAATCCTGGGTAATATTTTTATGCAAATTCATGAATTATGTCATTCCTTCAGTGTCCCACTGTCTCACTCACTCATTCACCACAGATTTTCACTTTAAAAAAATATATATATTTATTTGTTTATTTATTTTGGCTGCTTTGGGTCTTCATTGCTGCGCATGGGCTTTCTCTAGTTGCGGTGAGCGGGGGCTGCTCTTCATTGCAGTTTGCCGGCTTCTCATTGGGGTGGCTTCTGTTGTTGTGGAGCACGGGCTCTAGGTGCACGGGCTTCAGTAGTTATGGCACGTGGGCCTAGTTGCTCCGTGGCATGTGGGATCTTCCTGGACCAGGGGTCGAACCTGTGTCCCCTGCATTGGCAGGCAGATTCTTAACCACTGCACCACCAGGGAAGTCCTTTCACTTATTCATATAGGTATTAATCACTTTTTATGTATCTGTCATGGTATTATATACTAGATTTATTTTTGTATGTATTCCAATGCAGAAGTCTGTTTTATTAGTGTTTGTACCTTGAATATAGGTTATCCATTTCCAATGCTTACTGGGTTATATTGTGTTTGGATTTTACAGACACTGATTTCACACTGGAAACTGAGATTTCACACTGTGGTGATTTTTCATGGCAACGCTTCTTAGGAATGGAAACATCAAAATATAAAATTAACAAATTATATTTTATAAAAATTAGACACTATAGAAAAGAATCACACCTTCCTATCATTTCTCTTCCATGACCACTGTTATTTTTTTTTTTTTTTTATTTAGTTCTTTCTGAAAACTAATACTGGTTAGGTCTCTCCTATGTACTAGGCCCTGTGTGAGGCCCTTTCATATTTTGTTTGATTCATTGTTGTAATCCTTTTAATAATCTCCATGCTGAAGAAAAATTTATTTCATTCTAAAACTTAATTGTATATTTAAAGTAGAAGGAAGGAAATTTATACTGATAGTTTTCCATGGAGGTAGCTGTTAAGTGACAACTTCTCTCTAGTGGAAACACAGACGCATTTCCTGAAAAAGGAACCTTCTACTATATTAACCTTACTTCCTATTAATTCTCCAATCCATGACAGCCTGGCCTTTTCCAACATTAGTCTACTAAAGCTACTCTTGGAAATGTCCCCAAGAACCCTAGAAGCACCAAATCCCCTAGGCAATTTCTTGTGTTTATTTTAATTGACTGTTGGTCTGTGGAAATTGAAACCCTTAATCCTTCCTTTCTTGAAATGTCTTCCCTTGTTTAGGTAAAAGGAATTACTCCTACTTATTCTACCTCTCTGGCTGCTTGTTATCAGAATTTTTTTGTGGTTTGCTTTCTCTCCACATTTGCTCCTAAATATTACTATTTCTCAGGATTGTTATTAGGCCACTTTGCATCTAATATACTCTCTGAGCTAGCTCATCTATATATCTACCTTAATCTGCAACTTAAATGCTAAGGACTCCAAGTCTAAACACTTCTTCAAATATTTATGTATTCATGAGGGTTATAAAAATATTTGTTCATTGTAAAAATCTGTAAAATACAGAAATAGAGAAAGGAGAAAAAATAGAATACTCCCATCAATCAGAGATAACCACTGTTACTTTTTGGTGTTTTATTTGTCACTATGTTTTTACATAGTTTTAAATCATACTGTTTACATATTGTCTTAATCAGTATAAAGCTGGCTAGCTTGCGTTTGCCTTGAAGTTCTGATACAGGGTTACATTCATGAACATAATCCAACTCTAAAATTAGGTATTTGTAGGTTTTCTTCAAGGAGTGTCACAAGAGTGTTACAGTCCAGTCCACAGCACAACTTCTGAAATTCCTCTTTAGAGCTCTTCTCAGTGCCCTCCATTTCTCTCCCTTCTCTTCTTCCTCTTTGGAACCAAGCAGCTCACAAATGGCCCTTTGTCCAAAGGCTCTCAAAACAGTACTCCCTCCTGAACTGTTTTTCTGTTTTGTGAGAAATAAGTAATTCTCTCATCATGCCACCCAAGTTTTGGAAATAAAAACCTCCAACTTGAGATTGGTTCAAGATAGTGGAGTAGAAGGACGTATACTCACTCCCTCTTGCGAGAGCACCAGAATCACAGCTGCCTGCTGAGCAATCATTGACAGGGAGACACTAGAACTCACCAAAAAAGATACTGCACATCCAAAGACAAAGGAGAAGCCGCAATGAGATGGTATGAGGGGCGCAATCACAATAAAATCAAATCTCATAACTGCTGCGTGGGTGACTCACAAACTGGAGAACACTTATACCACAGAAGGCCACCCACTGGAATGAAGGTTCTGAGCCCCCCATCAGGCTTCCCAACCTGGGTGTCTGGCAATGGGAGGAGGAATTCCCAGAGAATCAGACTTTGAAGGCTAGAGGGATTTTATTGCAGGACTTCAACAGGACTGGGGGAAACAGAGACTTCATTCATAGAGAGCACACACAAAGTACTGTGCACATAAGTACCAGGGGAAGGAGCAGTGACCCCATAGGAGACTGAACCAAACCTAGCTGCTAGTGTTAGAGGGTCTCCTGCAGAGGTGGGGGGTGACTGTGGCTTACCATGGGGACAAGGACAGTGGCAACAGAAGTTCTGGGAAGTACTCCTTGGCTTGAGCCCTCCCGGAGTCCATCATTAGCCCCACCAAAGAGCCAGGTAGGCTCCAGTGCTGCGTTTCCTCAGGACAAACAACCAACAGGGAGGGAACCCAGCCCAACCCATCAGCAGACAAGGGGATTAAAGTTTTACTGAGCTCTGCCCAGCAGAGCAACACCTAACTCTACCCACCACCAGTCCCTCCCATCAGGAAGCTTCCACAAATCTTTAGATAGCCTCATCCAACAGAGGGAGGATGGCAGAAGCAAGAAGAACTACAATTCTGCAGCCTGTGGAACAAAAACCACATTCACAGAAACAGACAAAATGAAAAGGCAGAGGACTATGTACCAGATAAAAGAACAAGATAAAACCCCAGAAAAACAATTAAACGAAGTGGAGATAGGCAACCTTCCAGAAAAGGAATTCATAATAATGATAGTGAATAGGATACAGGATCTCGGAAAATTAATGGAGGCAAGATCGAGAAGATGCAAGAAATGTTTAACAAAGACCTAGAAGAATTAAAGAACAAGCGTTTAGAAGAATTAAAGAACAAATGAACAGAGATGAACAGTATAATAACTGAAATCAAAAATACACTAGAAGGAATCAATAGCAGAATAACTGAGGTAGAAGAACGGATAAGTGACCTGGAAGACAGAGTGGTGGAATTCACTGCTGCAGAACAGAATAAAGAAAAAAGAATGAAAAGAAATGAAGACAGCTTAAGAGACTTCTGGGACAACATTAAACTCAACAACATTCACTTTATAGGGGTCCCAGAAGGAGAAGAAAGAGAGAAAGGACCCTAGAAAATATTTGAAGAGATATAGTCGAAAACTTCCCTACCAATGGAAAGGAAATAGCCACCCAAGTCCAGGAAGCACAGAGAGTCCCAGCCAGGATAAACCCAAGGAGAAACATAGCAGGGACACATAGTAATCAAATTGATAAAAATTAAAGACAAAGAAAAATTATAGAAAGCAACAAAGGAAAAATGACAAATAACATAAAAGGAAACTCTCATAAAATAACAGCTGATTTCTCAGCAGAAACTCTACAAGCCAGAATGGAGTGGCATGATATATTTAAAATGATGAAAGGGAAGAACCTACAACTAAGATTACTCTACCAGGCAAGGATCTCATTCAGATAAGATGGAGAAATCCAAAGATTTATAGACAAGCAAAAGCTAAGAGAATTCAGCACCACCAAACCACCTTTACAGCAAATGCAAAGGAACTTCTCTAGGCAGGAAACACAAGAAAAGAAAAGGACCTACAAAACCAAATCCAAAACAATTAAGAAAATGCTGATAGTATCATACATATCTATAATAGCAAAAGCTAAGAGAATTCAGCACCACCAAACCACCTTTACAGCAAATGCAAAGGAACTTCTCTAGGCAGGAAACACAAGAAAAGAAAAGGACCTACAAAACCAAATCCAAAACAATTAAGAAAATGCTGATAGTATCATACATATCTATAATCACCTTGAATGTGAATGGATTAAATGCTCCAACCAAAAGACACAGGCTCACTGAATGGATACAAAAACAAGACCCATATATAAGCTGTCTACAAGAGACCCACTTCAGACCTAGGGGCACATACAGACTGAAAGTGAAGGAATGGAAAAAGATATTCCATGAAAATGGAAATCAAAAGAAAGCTGGAGTAGCAATTCTCATATCAGACAAATAGACTTTAAAATAAAGACTCTTACAAGAGACAAAAAAGGACACTACATAGTGATCAAGAGATCAATCTAAGAAGAAGATATAACAATTGTAAATATTTATGCACCCAACATAGGAGCACCTCAACACATAAGGCAAATACTAACAGCCATAAAAGGGGAAATTGACAGTAACACAATCATAGTAGGGTACTTTAACACCCCATTTTCACCAATGGACAGATCATCCAAAAGGAAAATAAATAAGGAAACACAAACTTTAAATGACACATTAGACCAGATGTACTTAATTGATATTTATAGGACATTCCATCCGAAAGCAGCAGAATGCACTTTCTTCTCAAATGCACACAGAATATTCTCTAGGATAGATCACATCTTGGGTCACAAATCGAGCCTTGGTAAATTTAAGAAGATTGAAAACATATCAAGCATTTTTTCTGAGAACAATGCTATTAGATTAGAAATAAATTATAGTCGAAAAATGTAAAAAACTCAAACACATGGAGGCTAGGCAATACGTTACTAAATAACCAAGAGATCACTGAAGAAATCAAAGAGGAAATCAAAAAATACCTAGAGACAAATGACAGAGAAAACATGGCAATCCAAAACCTCTGGGATGCAGCAAAAGCAGTACTAAGAGGGAAGTATATAGAAATACAATCCTGCCTCAAGAAACAAAAAAAATCTCAAAAAACAATCTAACTTTACACCTAAAGGAACTAGAGAAAGAAAAAAAAAAAAAACAAAGTTAGGAGAAGGAAAGAAGTCATAAAGATCAGAGCAAAAATAAATGAAATAGGAACAAAGAAAACAATATCAAAGATTAATAAAACTAAAAGTTGGTACTTTGAGAGGATAAACAAAATTGATAACCCTTTGCCAGACTCATCAAGAAAAAGAGGGAGAAGACTCAAATGCATAAAATTAGAAATGAAAAAGGAGAAGTTACAATGGACACCACAGAAATACAAAGCATCCTAAGAGACTGCTACAACCAACTCTGTGCGAATAAAATGGACAACCGGGAAGAAATGGACAAATTCTTAGAAAGGTATAACCTTTCTAAGACAGAATAGGAAGAAATAGAAAATATGAACAGACCGATCACAAGTAATGAAATTGAAACTGTGGTTAAAAATCTTCCAACAAACAAAAGTCCAGGACCACATGGCTTCACAGGTGAATTCTATGAAACATTTAGAAAAGAGCTAACACCCACCCTTCTCAAACTCTTCCAAACAATTGCAGAGAAAGGAACACTCCACAACACATTCTATGAGCCCACTATCACCCTGATACCAAAACCAGACAAAGATACTACAAGAAAAGAAAATTAAAGACAAATATCACTCATGAATATAGATGCAAAAATCCTCAATAAAATACTAGCAAACAGAATCTAACAACACGTTAAAAGGATCATACACCATGATCAAGTGGGATTTATCCCAGGGATGCAAGGATTCTTCAATATATGCAAATCAATCAATGTGATATACCATATTAACAAATTGAAGAATAAAAACCATATGATCATCTCAATAGATGCAGCAAAAGCTTTTGACAAAATTCAACACCCATTTATGATAAAAACTTCCCATAATGTGGGCATAGAGGGAACCTAACTCAACATAATAAAGGTCATATACGACAAATCCACAGCAAACATCATTCTCAATGGTGAAAAACTGAAAGTATTTCCTCTAAGATGAGGAACAAGAGAAGGATTTCCACTCTCGCCACTATTATTCAACATAGTTTTGGAAGTCCTAGCCATGGCAATCAGGGAAGAAAAAGGAATAAAAAGAATACAAATTGTAAAAGAAGAAATAAAACTGTCACTGTTAGCAGATGACATGATACTATATATAGATAATCCTAATGATGCCACCAGAAAACTACTAGAGCTAATCAATGAATTTGGTAAAATTGCAGGATACAAAATTAATGCACAGAAACATATTGCACTCCTATACACTAACAAAGAAAGATGAGAAAGAGAAATTAAGGAAACAATCCCATTCACCATTGCAAAAAAAATAATAAAATACCAAGGAATAAACCTACCTAAGGAGGAAAAAATCTGTACTCAGAAAGCTATAAGACACTGATGAAATAAATCAAAGATGACACAGATGGAGAGATATACCATGGTCTTGGATTGGAAGAATCAATATTGTGAAAATGACTATATAATCCAAAGCAATCTACAGATGCAATGCAATCCATATCAAATAACCAATGGCATTTTTTACAGAACTAGACAAAAAATCTTAAAATTTGTATGGAGACACAAAAGACCCCGAATAACCAAAGCAATCTTGAGGGAAAAGAAAACAGAGCTGGAGGAATCAGACTCCCTGACTTCAGACTATACTACAAAGCTACAGTAATCAAGACAATATGGTACTGGCACAAAAACAGAAATATAGATCAATGGAATGGTATAGAAAGCCCAGAGATAAACCCATGCCCTTATGGTCAACTAATCTATGACAAAGGAGGCAAGGATATACAATGGAGAAAAGACACCCTCTTCAATAAGTGGTGCTGGGAAAACTGGACAGCTACATGTAAAAGAATGAAATTAGAACACTCCCTGACACCATACACAAAAGTAAACTCAAAATGGATTAAAAACCTAAATGTGAGGCCAGGCACTATAATACTCTTAGAGGAAAACATAGGCAGAACACTCTATGATATAAATCACAGCAAGATCCTTTTTGACCCACCTCCTAGAGAAATGGAAATAAAAACAAATGTAAACAGATGGGACCTAATGAAACTTAAAAGCTTTTGCACAGCAAAGGAAACCATAAATAAGATGAAAAGACAACCCCCTGAATGGGAGAAAATATTTGCAAATGAGTCAACGGACAAAGGATTAATCTCCAAGACATATAAATAGCTCATGCAGCTCAATATTAAAAAAACAAAGAACCCAATGAGAAAATGGGCAGAAGATCTAAATAGACATCTCTCCCAAGAAGACATTCAGATGGCCAAGAGACACCTGAAAAGCTGCTCAACATCACTAATTATTAGAGAAATGCAAATCAAAAGTACAATGAGGTATCACCTCACACCAGTTAGAATGGGCATCATCAGAAAATCTACAAACAATAAATGCTGGAGAGGGTGTGGAGAAAAGGGAACCCTCTTGCACTGTTGAGGGGAATGTACATTGATAACAGCCACTATGGAGAACAGTATAGAGGTTCATTAAAAAAGTAAAAATAGAATTTCCCTATGACCCAGCAATCCCACTTCTGGGTGTATACCCAGAGAGAACCATAATTCAGAAAGACACATGCACCCCAATGTTTATTGCAGCACTATTTACAATTGCCAGATTATGGAAGCAACCTAAATGCCCATCGATAGATGAATGGATAAAGAAGATGTGGTACATATATACAATGGAATGTTACTCAGCCATAACAAGGAACGAGATTGGGTCATTTGTAGAGATGTTGATGGATCTAGGTACTGTCATACAGAGTGAAGTAAGTCAGAAGGAGAAAAACAAATATATTAATGCATATATGTGGAATCTAGGAAAATGGTACAGATGAGCTGGTTTGCAGTGCAGAAATAGAGACACAGATGTGGAGAACAAACGTATGGACACCAAGGGGGAAAGTGGGGGCAGGTGGTGGTGGTGGGATGAATGGGGAGATTGGGATTGGCATATATACTTATAAAAAAAAAATCATTATGGCAGGCTGGTAAAGGCTAACCAAATAGCCTCATCAGGGGAAAATCTACAGCCTTCATTGGGTAAAAACAATCAATTGAAACACCTGCCCTGACAGCAAGATTAATTTTGCTTTTCCAAAAGTGTGTTGTGAGCAACCATACTTCCAGGAGATTCTTCCCAAAGGAAGAGCCCAGGGGAAAACTAAGTATGGGAAACTCTATATGTTAAATGTATCTTATGATCATTCTCAACACATATTAGCATAGTAAACGTTTGTAGTAAAGAAATGTTTGAAAAAATAGTAATAATGTTACATAAAATATGTCAAACATGAAGAATATTTATGATAATATAAACACAAATAATATAATAAATTGTATACTGTGAAAAAAAGCCTCCAACTTGTTATACTACTGTCTTGCTTCTTTCTTTTACTATTATATCATAGTTTAATACATTTTTATAAACATAATTTTTGGAGCAATTTTTCTAAATTACCAAGTTATTCATGTAACTTATCCTCAGTGTGAAATATTCAGAAGTCTATAGAGTAATGTAGGAAGATCTTTCCTTACTGCTTTCTCTACCTGACCCCCTTTCCCAAATACCTCTTTCTTCTAAGAGGTAGCCATTGTTAAGTTTGGTGTGTTTCCTTCCAAATCGTTCCCTATATACATACATAAACATATATGTGCAAATCAAACATCTGTCTGTCTACCCAACACTCACCCACCCACCTACCCTCTATCCCTTTCTCTCTCTCTCTCACATGCACACATATGAACATTTAACAAATATCTGTATGTATGTGTGTCTCTTCCACAAATGGGAACGTTGTGTACATAAGTGTTCTGCAACTTAGTTTTCAGCTTAACAATTTTTTCCATGTTAATACAAATAAACAGATCTACCTCACATTTTTTTACTACTGCCACATATTTTGGAACCCTTTGGCCCAGCCAAATTGACACATAAAATTAACTGTCACATCTATTTATTCCTATGTAGCTTGCTTTTTTGTCTAATATTATATATTTGCAATGCATCCACATTAACACATGTAGAGGTAGTTAATTTTCCTATTGAATTCAATTTATTATTATTATTTTTTTTGTGGTATGCGGGCCGCTCACTGCTGTGGCCTCTCCGGTTGTGGACACGCAGGCTCAGCAGCCATGGCTCATGGGCCTAGCCGCTCTGCGGCATGTGGGATATTCCCGGACTGGGACATGAACCCGTGTCCCCTGCATTGGCAGGCGGACTCTCAACCACTGTACCACTAGGGAAGCCCTGAATTCAAATTTTTGAATATGTCACAATTTAAAAATTTCACTGTTGATGAACATTTAGGTTGTCCCTCTCTGCTTCACTCTTATAAGTACACTTGTCTTTGGGCCTACCCAGTTAATCCAGAGTAATCTCATCTCACAGTCCTTAATTTAATTATATCTGCAAAGCCCCCCCCCCCCACTTTTTTTCAAATAAGGTAACTCACCGGTTCTGGGGATTAGACTGTGGACATATCTTTTGGGAGGCTACCATTCAACCCACTACAAAGGACAAAGTGCCCTCTGTTATTTTTTAAAAAATTCCTTGTGTATCTTTTGTTAATTTTTTCTCCTAGATAAATTTTAGAATAAATCTGTGAAGTTAAAAGATTCACATTGACATTTGGTTGTAATAGGGTTTAATTTATAGAATAATTTTGGAGATTTGACTTTTTTTTTTTTTCAGAATTCAGGCATTTAGTGATGAATACAATGATTCTCCTAATTCATTTCTTTCTCTCCTCTCTTACATTGCTCCTCTTAGATTTTTTTCCCCACTCTGACCCCCAATTAGTATCTTTTTTTTTTTTTTTTTTTTTTTTTTTTTTTTGCGGTATGCGGGCCTCTCACTGTTGTGGCCTCTCCCGTTGCGGAGCACAGGCTCCGGACGCGCAGGCCCAGCGGCCATGGCTCACTGGCTTAGTTGCTCCGCGGCATGTGGGATCTTCCCGGACCGGGGCACGAACCCGTGTCTCCTACATCGGCAGGCGGATTCTCAACCACTGCGCCACCAGGGAAGCCCAGTATCTTTTTTTTTAAACATCTTTATTGGAGTATAATTGCTTTACAATGGTGTGTTAGTTTCTACTTTATAACAAAGTGAATCAGTTATACATATACATATGTCCCTATATCTCTCGACTTCTTTATAGTACTAAATCTTCCCATTCAGGAATGTGCCATATCCCTCCATTTCTCTGGAGTTATTTTTACTTGTTAGAAAAATTCTATTGTTTTCTTCTTATACATCTTACACATTTATTTTTTTTAATTGAATACTTATTCTTAAGATTATTTTACTAGTTATATTTAGATTTGTTGGTATTGAGAATAGAATCTTTTCCTGATATTATCAACTTGGTTATTGTTGGCATATAGGAAAGCTATTGACTTATTATATTTTTAAAATTTTATATAATTTAAATTCCTGCTCAGCTTTTCAACTGATTTTCATGGATTTTCCTGGAAGATTATCATAATGTCTGCAAATAATCACAGTTTTCTGTCTTACTTTCCAATGTTTATACAGTATTACTTCCTTTTTCTTTTTGATTGCATTAGCCATGACCTCCTTTACAATGTTGAATATACTGAGCACAAGAAACATCATTGTATTGTTTGTGATATTACTGGGAATGCTTTTAATATATGATCATTGCTATAGTATTGTTTTCAATTCCTTTAATCATATTTAGGAAGTTCATTTATTTTTCACTCATATTTTGTTGGTTGTTTGCTTGTTCTCTTTCATGTGGTTCTTTAAAATCAGGAAGTAGTATTGTATTTTATTAAATATTGTGGCACCAATTGAGATGTTCACATGAGTGTTTTGCTTTAACCTTCAAATTCATTTTCTTAATGTTGTACCACACTTGACATTCTATGATAAACTGATTTAATCATAATGTATTACTCATTATATATTTTCAGTTTTGTCATCTGTGTTTCTACATGAGGTTCAACTATTATTTTCTTTACTTCCACCCTCCTCCCTTCTGTTCTTTTTGTGTTCTGCTGTCCAATTTGCCATTAGGGTGTGCAAGCCTCATAAAATGAGTTAGGTAGCTTCTCATCTTTTCCTGTGTTTCCTATGAGTCTGCTGTTGCTTTGACAGGTAGATAGTTCACACTTTGACCACTTCTGCTATAGTTATTACAATATTCAGATTGCCTACTTCTTCGTGAATGACCTAATTTAAATTTCCCTGGAAAACAATTGATTTAATCTAAAATTTTAAATTAATTGGTATAGAATTATATATATATTTTTACTCCTTAAACTTCTCCATATCTGCCATTATTAATTGTCTCTCATTCTCCTAGGGTACTGCCTTCTTCACTTTGTGTGTTCTCACTATATTTGGAGTTTCTCTTGCCTTCAAAATGCTCTTTCCTCATCATGTTTTAAGCTGTTGATATTGTTCTTCTCCTGTTTCTCAGTAAAAATGCCATGCCATAAGCTCTTAACTTTTAGAAAGTTCTGTTTCTAGCACCTTGTAGTCCCCTCTCTTGTTTTCCAGTGGTCTCAGGGATTGATTCTTTTTAAAAAACATTTTTCTGGCACTTTAAAAGACTTGGAGCAATAAAAGTAATGAACTTGCATTTTGAATCTTACATGCGAATATTCAACCCCATCTGCTAAATGTCCCTAAATCTATCTTCATTTTCTTTGGATTATTTGATAAACCACAAGACTGGATTTCTTAAGTATCACAGATAACTGAGTTTACTATAGTTCCTTTAAAAAATAATATACAATTATACTTTGTTCTATGTAGAGAAGTTGAAGTATTAGGCAAATAGAAAGGAAGGCTTATTGTAACTTGTGTTTGAAAGTGAGTGATAACTAGTAGGATTAAGGTGGTAAATGACTGAGGTGTTTATACTTGGATAATTTATATTGGAAGAAAGGTTGGTTTTTAGACTAATACTGGCTGCCCTTGATTCTGGCTCTCAGATTTCAAACAAGACATATTTTCTTCTTATGGCCTCTAGCAGCCTCTCAATGCTACCTGTGCCAAGTCCCATCACACCATAGTGAAAAAATTAAAAAAAAAATAGTATGTACTACCACAACATTTTATGTTCCCTCAGCACAGGGTCATCTTTGTGACTTGAAGGCTCCAGCACAGGGACTTGCATGCAATAAACATTAGTTGCACTTAAATCTACTCTTTTGGATTTTTGTAACCCAGATACCAGCCGGGATCACTCTACCCATTAAACCTAGGTAAGATCATCTCAAATCTCCTTTGCTCGTCTTGTGGAAAGTCTAATGCTCTTGCAAAGATTTCTGTAAATTCCTGGTGGCTTATATTTCTCCCAGCCATCTCTGACTCTGATTTCCAACTTCTGCTGAATTCTTACTCTCCATTTTATGTCTTACTTTAATTTTATATGGTATTGGCTCCCCAAATGACACTCACATGAAATGATTCTGTGTTGTGGACTTTTATTAAAGATTCAGGGCTATTATTGAGAGGAATTATACTATACTAAATATATAATTTGAAATAGAATATTATATTTCCATAGTTTTTGAAAAGCCCCTTGGTCATTTGTCTCAGTTCAGGTCTTGACCTTTCATCATTATTGTCTAGCCCTCTCTGTCTTTTTCTAGCTCCTTCAATTTTTCTCACTCCTCTGCTCTCCCCATCCCACCTCCAATTCTGTTAATGTATTGCTACTATACAGAACAGTTTAAAAACCTCATTGATGAGTGCTTCCAACAGTTATGCAGAGCTTTGTAATTATAGAGACTTGAGTGTATCATTTTTATTCAGAGGTGATTAGGTTCTAGTGAATTATTGCTAACCAAACTCACATGAATCTGACACATCCAAAATGTCCATTTAAATATTTCTAATTTGGAATATGCCTTCTCAGTGATCTGAGAACATGCTCTGAATCTCAGGTAAGTTTCACTGGCTCCAAAAGTTAAACTTAACTCAAACATTCCTCCCCATCAATGGAGTTCAAAGATAACTTTCTCTCTGGTGGCTTAATTAGATTTCAGTTTCCTTAAACTCATAACACGTCTACAGATTAACCTTAATATCTAGTAATATATGCAATCAGACAAAAGGTAATTTTCATTTGGGACAGTCACCATAGTACATTTATCACATTTATATTGTGTGTCACAGAGAAAGGCCCACTTATCTTGACCCTAGATTTTGGAGTCCATTATCTTTTTGTGGGGCCCAAATCATCCTATTTATCTATGTCAGTGACACTAAGCTACTAATATTGATATCCATGTTCAAAATTCAAGTTCATGATTTTTGAATTTAGTATCAGCTATGCTGTAGAAGTTAAAAGGCCAGAGGAAACAATCAGATATGTGATTCAATCCATCAAATTTAGATGAAGTGTTTGGTATCTGACAAGTACTGAGGAGAATTAGTAAGACATAATTCCTGTCTTTGAGAAAATTATAGCTTGTAGGTGACAGAGGCATTCCATGAAGGATCATCTAAGAAACAGTGCCTGTTCTTTGGATACCAAAGTCTCCATTCTCCTGTTCTTTTCAATTATAAGCATTTATATTTGTTAGATAACTCTAATACACTTTTCCCTAACCTTTTTGGTCTAAAACCATTGTAACCACCTTCCTCTTCTTTTAATACATGAACTGTGCTCTTGCCTTTGAGCCTTTGTGCTGATCGTTCCCTCTGCCTGGAACATCACACCCCCAGGTAGCCAAATGCTTGTCCTCTCACTTTATTTAGATCTCTGCTCAAGTGTCATCTCAATATGGAAGATTTGCCTGACCATCCTATGTGTCATTCTCTAATTTATGCCTTTAGCCTGCTTTATGTTTCATCTCAACACTTCTCATCGTGTATTCTTCATCCTCACTTGAATATAAGCTCCATAAAATGGACTTTCTATATTTTTTTCAATGTCAAATCTCCAGCACCTAAAATGTCTGGCATAATAGGCACCCCAAATTTGCTAAATGGTGAATTATTAATCTATAATTTATTGAACCTGCCTAGAGAATAAAAAAATCATTTTGTAATTTTTTCTATGATATATGGTAGGAAAGTGATTTTCAATTAAAATGTTTTATTTTAGATGAGTCCATTAGAAAAGATTTATTATATAAAATACATTTTAAAATAATTTAAATCATATTAAGTATGCAATACTTCTGTTTCTCACTACTTAATAAGCCAAACATATTCTCTAATTTACTTAAATTAATTATGTAAGAAAAAGCATGATATGTAACTGATTTTTAAAATCATGTATGAAATTCTTATATATTGCTCTTACAAATTTAACTGGTTTATTTTTTATAATTTTCCTTTCATATATCAAAATAATGAGATAATAATAACAGTAGGTAACACTAATATGTAGCTTATTATTCCCATGCACCGTTCCAAGCATTTTTCATGTAATAACTCATTTAATCCTCACAACAACCTCATGAAGTATATACTATTATTGTTCCCATCTTCGAAGTGAGAAAGCTGAGGTGCAGATATGTTGTGTGTGTCCAAATTCCCACAAGTTCAAACTCAGAATTTAGGCTGGTATTTTATACAGTAATTTGTTTACAAATAATAAATTGCAGGTGTGAATTTTTTATTGAAGTATAGTTGACTTACATTATTAGGGTTATAACAGAGTGATTCAATATTTTTTATAGATTTTATAGATTATACTCCATATAAAGTTATTATAAAATATTGGCTAACTACCTGTGCTGTACATTACATCCTTGTATCTTATTTATTTCTAGTAGTTTGTACCTCTTAATCCCCTTCGCCTATGTTGTTCCTCCCGCAGTCCCGCTCCCCACTGGAAACCACTAGTTTGTTCTCTGTATCTGTGTGTCTGTTCCTGTTTTGTTATATTCATTTGTTTTATTTTTTTAGATTTCACATATAAGTGAAAACACAGTATTTGTCTTTCCTAACTTATTTAGCTAAGCATAATACCCTCCAGGCCCATCCATGTTTTTGCAAATGGCAAAATTTCATTCTTTTTAATGGCCAAGTAATATTCCATTTTGTTTATATATATATATATATATACCACATCTTCTTTATCCATTCATCTGTTGATGGACACTTAGCTTGCTTCCATGTCTTGGCTACTGTACACAGTGTTGCTTGGAAGGTTGGGATGCATGTATCTTTTTGAATTAGAGTTTTTGTCTCTTTTGGATATATGCCCAGGAGTAGGATTACTAGATCATATGGTAACTCTATTTTTAGTTTTTTAAGGAACCTCCATACTGTTTTCCCTAGTGGCTGCACCAGTTTACATTCCCACCAACAGTGTAGGAGGGTTCCCTTTTCTCCACACCCTCTCCAGCATTTATTATTTGTAGACATTTTGTTGATGACCATTCTGACTGGTGTGAGGTGATACCTCAATGTAGTTTTGATTTGCATTTCTCTAATAATTAGTGTTATTGAGCATCTTTTCATGAGCCTGTTGGTCATCTGTATGTCTTCTTTGAAGACATTTCCATTTAGGTCTTCTTCCCATGGGTTGTGTGTTTTCTAATTATTAAGTTATTTTATATATTCTCAATACCAGTCATTGATCAAATATGTGCTCTTCAAATATGTTCTAATCTGTGTGTTGTCTTTTCACTCTCATTAAAAGAGAAGTTTTGAGTTTTGATGAAATACAATGTATCTCTTTTTTAATGGATTTTGCTTTTTGTGTCATATCTAAGGAATCTTTGCCTAGTCCAAGGTCACAAATGTTTTCTCCTATGTTTTCCTTGAAGAGTTTTATAGTTTCAGGTTTCACATTTAGGTCTCTTATCCATTTAGACTTAAATTTTCTATGTGGTGTTATGTATGGGTCAGTTCATGTTTTTGAATATGACTGTCCAATTGTTGCACATTGGTCGAAAATCAATTGGACACACATGTGTGGATATAATTTTGGAATCTGTTCTATTCCATTGGTTATATATTTATCCTTTCACCAATACCACACTGTTGACTGAAAAAGAAATTGCACAACCTAAAAGTTGAGAATTATGTGTTATTCTGCAGACATACTGAGGACTTAAGCCAGAGACAGGCTCTCAGATTGCTCTGAGGGATTGTTCTGAAGAGGTAAGGGAGGAGCCAGGATATATAGGAGTTTTTGCAGTACCCCCCCCCAACAAGTAGTAGGAACATCAAAAGATTACTGTTAATTAAAAATACCCAGACTTCTAAAGTTAATGAATTTAGCACTTTTCTGTGTATGGGAAGATGCAAGAGTCTGTGCTTATTGAAATCATTCCTTTGATATGCACCTCAGCTATCTAGGGCCTGTATTGTTTCTCTCCATCCTGAATTCCCTCAGAGTTCACAATCTGGGATAGCTACAGTGGCTGATGGCGTGATGGCTGCAACATACTTTGTTTACTGATATGGCAGGCAACGTTCTTTGTCCACAACACTGTCTTTTTTTTTTTTTTTTTTCTGGCCATGCCATGTGGCAGAGTGCCAAATCTTAACCACTGGTCCACCAGGGAATTACCCACAACACTGTCTTGATTACTGTAGCTTTGTAGAAAGTCTTGAAAATGGATAATTCAAGTTTTCCAACTTTGTCCATTTCAAAATTGTTTTTCCTCTTGTAGTTGCTTTGCTTTTCAATATCAATTTTAGAATCAGTTTCTATAAAAATTTCTCCTGGAATTTTTATTGAAATTCCATTCAAATCATAGATCACTTTTACATCTTATCAATATTGAGTGTTACAATCCATGAACACAGTATATAAGTATACCTCAGAGATATTGTGGGTTTGGTTCCAGACCACCACAATAAAGTGAATATCACAATACAGCAAGTGATGTGATTTTTTTGATTTCCTAGTGCATATAAAAGTTATGTTTATACTATACTGTAGTCTATTGTGTTCAATAACATTATGTCTTAAAAACAATGTACATACGTTAATTTAAAATGCCTTATTGATACAAAAAATGCTAACCACTTTTAGTGAGTCATAATCTTTTTGCAATAGTAACATCATAGATCACTAATCACAGATCACCATAGCAAATGTAATAATGAAAAAACTTAAATGTTCCAAGAATTACCAAAATGTGACACAGAAGCATGTAGTGAGCAAATGCTGTTGGAAAAATAGTGCCCAACCAGACTTGGTTGACACAGAAATTCAGTTTGTAAAAAACTCTGCATTTTCTGTGAAGTGCAATAAAATGAAGTGCAATAAAATGAGATATGCCTAGATCTTTCCTTTATTTTAGGTCTTTTTGATTTCTTTCATTAGTGTTTCACTGTTTTCAGCACACATTTCATACGTATATTTTCTTAGATTTATACCTAAGTATTTAACGTTTTTGGTGCTATTGTAAGCCATACTATGTATTACTTCAATTTCCATTAGTTCATTACTAGTGTATAGAAATATAATTGATTTTTGCATATTGATCTTTTATCCTGAGATCTTGCTAAATTCACCTGTTTATTCTCATCACTTTTTTGTACATTTTTGGGACTTTTTACATAGACAAGTGTGTTTGAATAGAGACAGTTTTGTTTCTTCCTTTCTAGTCTATATGCATTTTCTTTTCTTGTTGCACTGGATAGGACTTTTGGCACAATATTAAATAGGAGTGTGGAGAGCTGACATCCTTTCTTTGTTCCTGATCTGGAGAAAGCATTCAATCTTTCACTGTTAAGTATGAAGTTAGCGCTAGGTTTTTTGTAGATGCCCTTTATCAGGTTGGTGGGATTCCCTTGTATTCCCAGTTTGCTGAGTTTAAAATTTTTATTTTTATTTTTTAATCATGGGTGGTCATAGAATTTGGACAAATGCTTTTTCTGAACCTATTGAGATGATCATATGTTTTTTCTTTAGTCTGTTGATTTAAATAAAGAATTACATTGTTTCATTTTTGGATGTAAAACTAGCTTTGAATTCCTTGGATAAATCCCACTCATCATGATGTATTATCATTTTTATACATTGCTTCACTCAGTTTACTAATATTTTGCTGAGAATTTTTATATGTATATTCATGAGTGATATTGGTCTTTAGTTGTAAATTGATCTTATGTATCCAGTCAATTTTCTAACCTCTTATTTCTAGTAGTTGGTACATTCTTTTGGCTTATTCATGTGGAAAATTATATCATCTACAAGTAGTGGACTTTATTTTCTTCTTTCCAAATCCTCATATCTTTAATTATTTGTGTTCTTTTTTTCATTAGACTGTTTAGGACCTACAGTGCAATATTGAATTGATCTGGTAATATTAGATATCCATGTCTTTTGCTTAATTATAAAGGAAGTACTTTTAATTTTTCCCATTTAGGATGAAGACGTGGTAGATTCTTGTAGATATTCTTAATACATTTAAGGAAGGTGTCTTCTTATCTCTAGTTTATTAAGAGACCTTTCTCTTGTTTTTCATTCATTAATGGGTGTTGATTTCTACCAAATGCTTTTCCTACCATGAAATGATCATACTTTTTTCTCCTTTAAAGTGATAAATGACATGTATATATTTTCTAATATAAACCATCCTTAAAATCTTGGGATAATCCTAGCTTGGTCATGGTATATTTCCTTTTTCACACTCTGTAGGATTTAGTTAGCTTTTTGTTTAGGATTATAGCATCTCTAGTAACATTTGAAATCACCCATAGTTGTCTTTTCTCTTACTATCTTTGTTTGGATTTATTATGGCTGTTAAGCTGTGTAATATTTCTTCCAATTCTAATTCTTTGGAAGAATTCTCATAGTATTGGAAAAATCTTTTCCTTGAAAGTTTGTTAGATTTTTCTTGTAAAACTCTCTGGGTATGGTGTTTAATTTTGAAAAATTTAAAAACTACTTCTTTAATTTCTGTGCTATTGGAATCTTTATATTTTTTATTTCTTCTTGAATCAGTTTGGCAATTTATATATTTCCATGAAATTGTCCATTTCATCTAACTTTTCAAGTTTACTGACATACGATGTTTGGCAACCTTTTAGTAACTTTCTAATATCATCTTTAATTGTGATCATGTTTCATTTCTTATTTATATTATTTTATACCTCCTGTCTTTTTGAAGGTAGATATTGCCAGGAGTTTTTTTCATTAGCATTTCTATATCTGAATCCTGTTTTTGATGTTCATAGATCACAGTGACATGCTACATCTGACACCTACTAAGTTCTGGTAATGGGTAGAGGCTATCAAACTTCATCTAGCAAAAAGAGGGTCTATTTATAGTGGGGTTAAAAATTGAATACAAGGAATAAGCTCATGATTTTTAGGCATTTTCTTGAAATCCGATAGAAATCCTTCTTCCCCTTGTCTCTCCATCCTTAAGCTATCAAGTGTGAGAAGCAATAAATAGGTCATTGTACTTCAGCTACAGTAAAATAAGGAGAATTTTTAATGAAATTGAAAGTGATGATTAATAATATATGTATACTGCAGTCTTTTGGAGGCAAATATAACAATGGCACTTGAATTTCAATGCATAATGTACATGGGAATCTTTTTCACTTATGGTATTATTAACGCAAAACATGTAAGTCCTTTTTTTCCCTATTTCTTCAGCTTTCTCTGTGCCAAACAAGATACCTAAGTTATACCACTTTGACAATCCAAGATGTTGGCAATTATTAGTAGTTTTTGAAAAACAACTGACCAAAAGATTAATGTGAATTTGACTTTGTGATGCTTTAAAGATTATCAAGGTGACAGTTCTTAAGTCAGTTATACCAAAGGTGGAGTGTTTACATTAGAGGTGAAAGGTAGATTTAATTAAGAAAGAAGAACCATTTGGAATGTCCTGTTTCAAAGTGTTGTTTCTTAAATTCAAACCTATGCTACTAGCTATAGCTTTTGGAGCATATACTAAGTTCCAAGTATTGTGCAAAAACTTTACATATATTTTCTCTGTTAGTCCTCATTATAAGCCTGAGAGGTAAGGAAAATTATTATCAGTAGTGTGTTAAAGATGAGGAAATTGAAGCACAGAGATGCCTCATGGTTAAAATATTATTAAGGGTTTCAAAAGAAGTTTGGCTCCAGAGCATCATTGCATTGTATACCAAAGAACTATTTTTTCTGGTTTACTCAACCCAGGTTTATTTCTTGCTCACATTACATGTCCAGCACAGGTCAGAGTAACTTAATACTTTAAAAACAGTACATGTAGCTAAAGAGGTAAAGAAGTTTAGTGACCTAAGGATGAAGCATGCCTAAATGAACCAAAATATTTGCACTTGAAACTGTGCAGCATTCCTTGAGGATGGCCCATGCCTACTGTAAATACAGGGATGTTAAATCACGTCAAAGAGAAACTGCAGCTTAGGAATTTAGGCAAGTCAACAGCTGTGACCTCAGTCAAGCAGGCAATAGAGTTTTCATTCAGCAAGCTGTGCCTCATGCTTCTTTGGCTAGAGCTATGTATATTTAATTAGTGTCCTCTCACCTTCACAGTACATGTTTTTCCACTTGACAGTTTCTGGCACCAAAAGAATGTCCTTGAGAAAAAAGTCAGGCCTGTTGACTACTAAGCATATTATTTGACTTGATGTTCAACCATTTTGAAGAAAGAATTGGGAATAATGAAAGACTGTGGGGCATAGAGCCACTTTAACTGAAAGTGTCAGGTCAGTCGAAGCTATTGAACAGTTCCTATTAAATTAGCTTAGCTTCATCTTGGCTAGTTAAAGCTGGCATGCTGACAAATGAGTTTCTATCTGTATATAAAAAAGAGTAAGGAAGAGCAGATTTACATTTGGGAGCTTAGTGACAGTCACATCACAAGGTCAATAAGAATATGCCCATCACAGAACTATGTTTGTCCCCTGTCAATACATTGGATGATCAGCTTCAAAATATTTAGCGTTTCACAAGATGTGAGTGTATTCTTCCTAATGGAAGTTATTTTAACATTTCTTTGATGGAATTTTAACACAGATAATGTCAACATTTTTGTTGCTTGTTGGAAATCCAAGTGTAAATTTTATTTAGCATTTTCACTCATAGAGATGTGGTGCAAGATATCCCCTTTTGAAAAAAAAAATCATAAAGATGCTCATTTTCTTATGAAAATGTTTTTATTCTATACCTTAAAAAAACTGTATATATATTTTTGAATGGTGCCAAGAATAACCTTGGATATATGATTTAACAATGAGACAAAAGTTGATCCCATCTGATTTTTTTATCCTAGGGGTGAGATTTTAAGTTCTGCAATATTTAGGATTTCCACCAACACAAGGGAAGATAACTTTAATGGAGGAAATCCTAGACACTTCTAGAAATTCTTTTGGTTGTGGAATAAGAATCCTTTATTTTCCTTTAATTAAAAAAAACTACTTCTTATGGATACCAATGCCATGCATGCATAAAATAGCTTCCTTTCTTATGTTGCTCATAACAGAAGTGAATAGAAAACTTATTCTGGAAAAATCAGAATATGAGACATGTCAAAACAATGTTCTGGCTGCTTGGGTATAGTGAAAAAAGTTTCTCCCATCACTTGACTAATCTCCTTTGAGCCTCCATTTACCTGATCCCCTTTTTGTTGCTCAAAGTTTTCAGTTGTGGCACTCTCCAAACTAAATCTTTTCATCCTTCAAAATCCACTCTTTCCTCTCCGTCCCTACTCATTGTCCAGCCACATATTGGAGCTGATCTCAGTATTTAATCAGATTACTCTATCACAAGAGGTTAAGTGGCTGATAGCTCTCTCAGAGCAACTTCGGTATTTTAAAAGAGAAGTGAATGAATTTCTAATTGGTAGAATTTAGAAACTGTCACAAAATAAATTACTCTTCTAGAAAAATTCAAAAGCAAAGGGATTTACCTGGTGCTTGCAAAGTACCCTAACTAATTTCCTTCATGCCTACTCCACTCTATTTCTTCTCCTCTCTCTCTCTTTTTTTATTTTTTTATTATTTTATTTTATTTTTATTTTATTTTTTTTGTGGTACACGGGCCTCTCACTGTTGTGGCCTCTCCCATTGCGGAGTGCAGGCTCCGGACGCTCAGGCTCAGTGGCCACGGCTCACGGGCCCAGCCGCTCTGCGGCATGTGGAATCTTCCCGGACCGGGGCACGAACCTGTGTCCCCTGCATCGGCAGGCGGATTCTCAACCACTGCGCCACCAGGGAAGCCCTCTCTCTCTCTCTTTTTTTTTAAAAATATTTTATTGAAGTATAGTTGATTTACAATGTTGTGATAATTTCTGCTGTACAGCAAAACTATTCAGTTATACATATATATTTTTCATATTATTTTCCATTATGGTTTGTCACAGGATATTGAATATAGTTCCCTGTGCTATACAGTAGGACCTTGTTGTTTATCCATTCTGTATATAATAGTTTGTATCTGCTGACTCCAAAGCCCCAATCAATCCCTCCCCTACCCCACACCTTTGGCAACCACAAGTCTGTTATCTAACTGTGAGTCTGTTTCTGTTTCGTAGATGTGTTCATTTGTGTCATATTTTAGATTCCACATATAAGTGTTATCACGTGGTATTTGTCTTTCTCTTTCTGACTTACTTCACTTAGTATGATAATCTCTAGCTCCATCCATGTTCCTTCAAATGGCATTATTTCATTCTTTTTTGTGGCTGAGTAATATTCCACTGTATATACATACCACATCTTCTTTATCCATTCATTTGTTAATGGACATTTAGGTTGTTTCCATGTCTTGGCTATTGTGAATAGTGCTGCTGTGAACATAGGGGTGCATGTATCTTTTTGAATTACAGTTTTGTCCAGATATATGCCCAAGAGTGGCCTTGCTGGATCATATGGCAACTCTGTTTTCATTTTTCTGTCTTCTCCTCTCTTTAAACCCCCATTGCAACAGATTGTGAAAGTTGGTTCTCAGGCTTCACACCTGCCATATTAGTTATACCACTGAGTAACAAATTACCCCCAAACTTAGGCTGAAAACAGCAACAAACATTTTTATTTAACAGCTTTTATAGATCAGGAATTTGGGTGTAGTTTAGCTGAGTGGCTCTGGCACAAAGTCTCTCAGAAGGCTGCTGCGGCTGCAATTGCCTCAAGGCTTCACTGGGAGATGATCTACTTCCAAGCTCAGTCATGTGGCTATTGGCAGGCCTCAGGGACTCATTGGCTGTTGGCTGAAGATATCAGTTCCATAGGGGTGCTCACAGCATAGCTTCTTAATTTTCACACACACACACATACATTGGGATTGAACCCAAATGGAAATCAGTGATTTGTATACAACCTAATCTTGTCATAAGTGATATCCCATCACTTCTGTTCCTTGGAAGCAAATCACTAGGTCCAGATCACACTCAAGGGAAGATGGTGACATAAGGGCCAGAATACTAGGAGGTGGAGAACACTGGGGTCCATCATAGAGGCTCCTGCCACATTTACACACATCTAAAAAAAGGGATGGGAAGGGTGACATCACATTGTTAGAAAGTTTGTTATGCTTAAACTTACATATAGAGTCTAAACTTGGCTATATCTGTAGATGTCCATGTGACCTATGTCAGTTACTGTTAGTATACTTTTTGAGAGTGCCTGCTTTTATGAAGGTATAACAGTGCATACTTTTAAGGATTCAGTAGAATGGGACTATATTCAAGAAAGAGGAAGATTTGAGAATATGGCAGAAGAGTAAGACATAGAGATCACCTACCACCCCACAGATACATCAGAAATACATCTACACGTGGAACTGCTCCTATAGAACACCCATTGAACCATGGCAGAAGACCTCAGACCTCCCAAAAGGCAAGAAACTCTCCACGTACCTGGGTAGGGCAAAAGAAAAAAGAATAAACAGAGACAAAAGAATAGGGACAGGACCTGCACCATTGGGAGGGAGCTGTGAAGGAAGAAAGGTTTCCACACACTAGAAGCCCCTTCGAGGGTGGAGACTGCAGGTGGCGGAGGGGGGAAGCTTCAGACCACAGAGGAGAGTGCAGCAACAGGGGTGTGGAGGGCAAAGTGGAGAGATTCTCGCACAGAGGATTGGTGCCAACCAGCACTCACCAGCCCAAGAGGCTTGTCTGCTCACCCGCTGGGGTGGGTGGGGGCTGGGAGCTGAAGCTCAGGCTTCAGTCGGATCAAAGGGAGAGGACTGGGGTTGGCAGCGTGAATGCAGCCTGAAGGGGTTAGTGCACCACAGCTAGCTGGGAGAGAGTCCGGGAAAAGTCTGTAGCTGCCGAAGAGACAAGAGACTTTTTCTTGCCTCTGTTTCCCGGTGCACGAGGAGAGGGGATTAAGAGCGCTGCTTAAAGGAGCTCCAGAGACGGGTGTGAGCCATGGCTATTAACATGGACCCCAGAGGCGGGCATGAGATGCCAAGGATGCTGCTGCTGCCACCACCAAGAAGCCTGTGTGCGAGCACAGGTCACTATCCAAACCTCCACTCCTGGGAGGCTGTGCAGCCTGCCACTGCCAGGGTCCCGGGATCCAGGGACAATTTCCCCGGGAGAACACACAGCACGCCTCAGGCTGGTGCAACATCATGCTGGCCTCTGCCGCCACAGGCTTGCCCCGCATCCGTACCCCGCCCTCCCCCTGGCCTAAGTCAGCCAGAGCCCCCAAATCAGCTGCTCCTTTAAACCCGTCCTCTCTGAGAAAAGAACAGACGTCCTCAGACAACCTACATGCAGAGGCGGGGCCAAATCCAAAGCTGAACCCCAGGAGCTGTGCGAATAAAGAAGAGAAAGGGAAATTTCTCCCAGCAGCCTCAGGAGCAGCAGATTAAATCTCCACAATCAACTTGATGTCCCCTGCATCTGTGGAAAACCTGAATAGACAACAAATCATCCCAAATTGAGGAGGTGGATTTTCAGAGCAAGATATATTATTTTTTTCCCCTTTTCCACTTTTTTTGAGTGTGTATGTGTATGCTTCTCTGTGAGATTTTGTCTGTACAGCTTTGCTGTCACCATTTGTCCTAGGGTTCTGTCTGTGGTTTTTTTTTTTTTTTTTTTTTACTTTTAAAAATTTTTTCCGGGATAATTATTTTTTATTTTTAATTTTAATAACTTTATTTTATCTTTATTTTATTTTATCCTCTTTCTTTCTTTCCTTCTATTTTTTCTCCCTTTTATTCTGAGCCATGTGGAGGACAGGCTCTTGGTGCTCCAACCAGGCATCAGGTCTGTGCCACTGATGTGGGAGAGCCAACTTCAGGACATTGGTCCATAAGAGATGTCTCAGCTCCATGTAATATCAAACAGTGAAAATCTCCCAGAGATCTCCATCTCAACACCAAGACCCAGCTTCACTCAACCACCACCAAGCTACAGTGCTGGACACCCTATGCCAAACAACTGCCAAGACAGGAGCACAGCTCCATCCATTAGCAGAGAGGCTGCCTAAAATCATAATAAGGCCACAGACACCCCAAGTCACACCACCAGGAGTAGACCTGCCCACCAGAAAGACAATATCCAGCCTCATCCACCAGATCACAGGCACTAGTCCCCTCCACCAATAAGCCTACACAACCCACTGAAGCAGCCTTAGCCAGTGGGGGCAGACACCAAAAACAACAGCAACGGTTATCCTGCAGCCTGCGAAAAGGAGACCCCCAAACACAGTTAGATAAGCAAAATGAAAAGACAGAAAAACACACAGCAGATGAAGGAGCAAGGTAAAAACCCAACAGACCTAACAAATGAATAGAAAATAGGCAGTCTACCTGAAAAATAATTCAGAATAATGATAGTAAAGATGATGCAAAATCTTGGAAATAGAATAGACAAAATGCATGAAACAATTAACAAGGACCTAGAAGAACTAAAGAGGAAACAAACAATGATGAACAACACAATAAATGAAATTAAAGTACTCTTGATGGAATCAATAACAGATTAACTGAGGCAGAAGAATGGATATGTGACTTGGAAGATAAAATAGTGGAAATAACTACTGCAGAGCAAAATAAAGAAAAAAGAATGAAAAGAAATGAGTACAGTCTCAGAGACCACTGGGACAACATTAAAGGCACCAACATTCTAATCATAGGGGTCCCAGAAGAAGAAGAGTAAAAGAAAGAGACTGAGAAAATATTTGAAGAGATTATAGTTGAAAGCTTCTCTAATATGGGAAAGGAAATAGATAATCAAGTCCAGGAAGCACAGAGAGTCCCATACAGGATAAAACCAAGGAGAGATATGCCAAGACACATTAATCAAAGTATCAATAATTAAATACAAAGAACAAATATTAAAAGCAGCAAGGGAAAAATGACAAATTAACACATAAGGGAATCCCCATAAGGTTAACATCTGATCTTTCAGCAGAAACTCTGCAAGCCAGAAGAGAGTGGCAGGACATATTTAAAGTGATGAAGGAGAAGAACCTACAACCAATATTACTCTACTCAGCAAGGATCTCATTCAGAATTGATGGAGAAATTAAAATGTTTACAAACAAGCAAAAGCTGAGAGAGTGCAGCACCACCAAAGCAGCTTTACAACAAATGCTAAAGGAACTTCTTTAGTTAAGAAACACAAGAGAAGGAAAACACCTACAATAACATACCCAAAAAAATTAAGAAAATGGGAATAGGAACATACATATAATTACCTTAAATGTAAAAGGATTAAATGCTCCAACCAAAAGACACAGACTGGCTGAATGGATACAAAAACAAGACCCATATATATGCTATCTACAAGAGACCCATTTCAGACCTAGGAACACATAGAGACTAAAAGGGGATGGAAAGATATTCCATGAAAATGGAAATCAGAAGAAAGCTGGAGTAGCAATTCTCATATCAAACAAAATAGACTTTAAAATAAAGACTATTACAAGAGACAAAGAAGGACACTACATAATGATCAAGGGATCGATTCAAGAAGAAGACATAACAATTATAAATATTTATACAAATCAATACATAAGGCAAATACTAACAACCATAAAAGGGGAAATCAACAATAACACAATCATAGTAGGGGACTTTAACAGCCCACTTTCACCAATGGACAAATCATCCAAAATTAAAATAAATATGGCAACACAAGCTTTAAATGATACATTAAACAAGATGGACTTAATTGGTATTTATAGGACATTCCATCCCAAAACAACAGAATACACAGTTTTCTCAAGCGCTCATGGAATGTTCTCCAGGACAGATCATATCTTGGGTCACAAATCAAGCCTGGTAAATTTAAGAAAATTGAAATAGTATCAAGAGTCTTTTCAGACCACAACACTATGAGACCAGATATCAATTAGAGGGAAAGATCTGTAAAAAATACCAACACATGGAGGCTAAACAATACACTACTTAATAACGAAGTGATCACTGAAGAAATCAAAGAGGAAGTCAAAATTACCTTAAAACAAATGACAGTGATGACACAATGACCCAAAACCTATGAGATGCAGGAAAGGCAGTTCTAAGAAGGAAGTTTATAGCAATACAATCCTGCCTTAAGAAACAGGAAATATTTCAAATAAACCACCAAAACTTGCACCTAAAGCAATTAGAGAAAAAAGAGCAAAACGACACCAAAGTGAGCAGGAGGAAAGAAATCATACAGATCAGATCAGAAATAAATGAAAACAAAATGAAGGAAATGATAGCAAAGATCAATAAAACTAAAAACTGGTTCGTTGAGAACAGAAACAAAATTGATAAGCCATTAGCCAGACTGATCAAGAAAAAAAGAAGACTCAAATCAATAGAATTAGAAATGAAAAACTAGAAGTAACAACTGACACTGCAGAAACACAAAAGATCATGAGAGACTGCTACAAGCAACTCTATGCCAATAAAATGGACAACCTGGAAGCAATGGACAAATTCTTAGAAATGTGCAACCTGCCAATACTGAACAAGGAAGAAATAGAAAATACGAACACACCAATCACAAACACTGAAATTGAAACTGTGATTAAAAATCTTCCAACAAACAAAAGCCCAGGACCAGATGGCTTCACAGGCCAATTCTATCAATCATTTAGAGAAGAGCTAACACCTGTCCTTCTCAACCTCTCCAAAAGATAGCAGAGGGAGGAAACTCTCAAACTCATTCTACGAAGCCACCATCACCCTGATACCAAAACCAGACAAAGACATCACAAAGAGAGAAAACTACAGGCAATATCACTGATGAACATAGATGCAAAAATCCTCAACAAAATACTAGCAAACAGAATCCAACAGCACATTAAAAGGATCATACACCATGATCAAGTGGGGTTTATTCCAGGAATGCAAGGATTCTTTAATATATGCAAGTCTATCAACGTGATATACCATATTAACAAATTGAAGGAGAAAAACCATATGATCATCTCAATAGATGCAGAGAAAGCTTTCGACAAAATTCAACAAGGATTTATGATAAAAAGCCTACACAAAGTAGGCATAGAGGGAACTTTCCTCAGCATAATAATGGCCATATATGACAAACCCACAGCCAACATCCTCCTCAATGGTGAAAAACTGAAACCATTTCCACTAAGATCAGGAAAATGTTAAGGTTGCTCAAGCTCACCACTCTTATTCAACATAGTTCTGAAAGGTTTAGCCACAGCAATCATAGAAAAAAAAGAAATAAAAGGAATCCAAACGGGTAAAGAAGAAGTAAACGGGTCACTGTTTGCAGATGACATGAGACTATACATAGAGAATCCTAAAGACGCTACCAGAAAATTACTAGAGCTAATCAATGAATTTGGTAAAGTATCAGGTCACAAAATTGATACAGAAACATCTCTGGCATTCCTATACACTAATGATGAAAAAACTGAAAGTGCAATTAAGAAAACACTCCCATTTACCATTGCAACAAAAAGAATAAAATATCTAGGAATAAACCTACCTAAGGAGACAAAAGACCTGTATGCAGAAGATTATAAGACACTGATGAAAGAAATTAAACATGATACAAAGAGATGGAGAGATATACCATGTTTTTGGATTGGAAGAATCAACATTGTGAAAATGATTCTACTACCCAAAGCAATCTACGGATTCAATGCAATCCCTATCAGACTACCACTGGCATTTTTCACAGAAGTAGAACAAAAATTTTCACAATTTGTATGGAAACACAAAAGACCCTGAATAGCCAAAGCAGTCTTGAGAACAAGAAAATGGAGCTGGAAGAATCAGGCTCCCTCACTTCAGACTATACTACAAAGCTACAGTAATCAAGACAGTATGGTACTGGCACAAAAACAGAAATATAGATCAATGGAACAGGATAGAAAGCCCAGAGATAAACCCACGCACATGGTCACTTTATTTTTGATAAAGGAGGGAAGAATATAAAGTGGAGAAAAGACAGCCTCTTCAATAAGTGGTGCTGGGGAAACTGGACAGGGACATGTAAAAGTATGAAATTAGAACACTCCATAACACCATACACCAAAATAAGGACAAAATGGATTAAAGACCTAAATGTAAGGCCAGACACTATGAAACTCTTAGAGGAAAACCTAGGCAGAACACTCTATGACATAAATCACAGCAAGATCCTTTTTGACCCACCTCCTAGAGAAATGCAAATAAAAACAAAATTAAACAAATGGGACCTAATAAAACTTCAAAGCTTTTGCACATCAAAGGAAACCATAAACAAGACCAAAAGACAACCATCAGAATGGGAGAAAATATTTGCAAATGAAGCAACTGACAAAGGATTTATCTCCAATATTTACAAGCAGCACATGTAGCTCAATAACAAAAAAACCCAAACAACCCAATCCAAAAATGGGCAGAAGACCTAAATAGACATTTCTCTAAAGAAAATATACAGATTGCCAATAAACACATGAAAGAATGCTCAACATCATTAATCATTAGAGAAATGCAAATCAAAATGACAATGAGATATCATGTCACACCAGTCAGAATGGCCATCATCAAAAAATCTAGAAAGAATAAATGCTGGAGAGGGTGTGCAGAAAAGGAAACACTCTTGCACTATTGGTGGCAATGTAAATTGATGCAGCCACTATGGAGAAAAGTATGGAGGCTCCTTAAGAAACTACAAATACAACTACCATACGACCCAGCAATCCCACTACTGGGCATATACCCTGAGAAAACCATAATTCAAAAGAGTCATGTACCAAAATGTTCATTCCAGCTCTATTTACCATAGTCAGGACTTGGAAGCAATCTAAGTGTCCATCAACAGATGAATGGATAAAGAAGATGTGGCACATATATAGAATAGAATATTACTCAGCCATAAAAATATGAAATTGAGTTATTTGTTGTGAGGTGGATGGGCCTAGAGTTTGTCATGCAAAGTGAAGTTAGTCAGAAAGAGAAAAACACATACCGTATGCTAACAAATATATATATATATATATATGTATATTTATATTTATATGGAATCTAAGGGGAAAAAAAGGTAATGAATAACCTAGGGGTAAGAGAGGAATAAAGACACAGACCTACTAGAGCATGGACTTGAGTATATGGGGAGGCGGAAATGTTAGCTCTGAGAAATTGAGACAGTGGCATGGACATATATAGAATACCAAACGTAAAATAGCTAGCTAGTGGTAAGCAGCCACATAGCACAGGTATCTCAGCTTGGTGGCTTGTGACCACCTAGCGGGTTGGGATAGGGAGGATGGGAGGGAGGGAGACGCAAAAGGGAATACATATGGGAACATATGTATATGTATAAGTGATTCACTTTGTTATAAAGTGGAAAGTAACACACCATTGTAAAGCAATTATACTCCAATAAAGATGTTAAAAAAAAACAAGTGAAATAAGAAGTAATTAAGTATGCCCACACAAGTAATTCTTTTGTTAATTTCTAATTAAATAGTCATATTTATGCTCCTGCTGTATGTCAGGCATCATACAACATACTGTAGATTCAAATGTGAATAGCATAGTCTCTGCCCTGCAGGTCGTCTAGTCTAGTAGAAGTAACTAACAGGTAAACAAAACTTACTGAAGTATAAAGCATGTGTGAGAATAGGGGATTGACTAAAATAGCACAGATAATGAAGTGTCTACCTTTGCCTGGATAGCCAGGAAATGAGTTGAATCTTGACCTGAGTCTTCAAGTAAGAGTGTTTCAGGTGGGCATAATGGGGGAGTGAATTACAAGCAACAGCACGAACAACATGAGCAAAGATGTGAGTCAAGAAGGCATAGGCACTTTCAGGGAGCCCAAGATGTTCAGCAAGAGGAGCCCTGGGTGTGTGAGAGAAGGAGAGGCATTGCAGAAGGCTTTAAAAGTAAGCAGGAGCCAGATCATATTAGGCCTTGCCTGCCATGTGAGGAGCTTGAATTTTATCCCGAGATTAATGCTGTACTACTGGAAGGATTTACACAAAAGTATAAGAAGGCCAGATTTGTGGTTCAGAAACATCACTTTAACTTCAATGTGGATTTCAGAGTAGGGGTGGGGGAGGAAGCAAAGGGGGAATGGGATTGTACTATGGTGAATGGTACCATGGGTACCATGAGATTGTACTATGGGTTTAAGAGTATGTGCTTTGGCCTCAATTTCTGTTTCACAGTTACATAGAGCAAATAAGAATCTCTTGCAAATCCTCAGATTCCCCATCAGTCAAATAGAGATTATTGTAGCAAGCACCTACCTCACAGGGTTGTGATGGGGGTTATAGGAACTGATAGTTCCTGGCACATAGTAATTGCTCTATAAATGGTAGCTCTTACTATTCAGCCTGTTTTAAAAAAAGACCAATTATGAAGCTTTTTCAATAATTCAGGTGAGAGAAGACAGTGACCTGGATTATGGTGATGGCATTGGTGAAGGACGGGAATGGATACATTAAAGAGACATCCAGGAGACAAAATCAATAGGTCTTAATAACCAGTTGGAGTTATTCCACTATTCACAATTTCTGAGTAATCTATTATGGACCACTTAAGACTGCAGCTTTTATTTGACTGGACAAAGGACCTGGTTATGGGCTGAACTGTAAGAGATCAATATAGACCCCTAGTTGCTTGCTACTAATATAAAACCTACAGTTTAATCCTGCTGTGTTAATCAGGGTTGGCAGGATCTGTTTCTTTCTGTCTCTCTTTCTTTAGACTTGAAATTATATAAGGAATACTTCCTCACTTTGGGAAGAAATGTAGAAAAATAATCTCAGGAAATAAAATTCACCCTTATCAGTTCAACTATTTTTGGATTCCATATCTAAATGAGATTGTGCAGTATTCTTATGTGTGGCTCACTTCACTCAGCAAAATATCCTCCAGATTCACCCATGTCATTGCAGATGGCAGGATTTCCTTCTTTTTTAAGACTGAATAATATTCCATTGTGTGTGTTTGTGTGTGTGTATATACACACATACATGCATACCACATCTTTTTCCACTCATCTGTGGAGGAACACTTAGATGGCTTCCAAGTCTTGGTTATTATGAATAATGGTGCAATGGACAGGAGAATGCAGATATCTTTTTGAGATATTTCATGTCCTTTTGATATATACCCAGAAGTGGGATTGCTGAACCATAAGGTTGTTCTAGTTTGTTAATTTGAATATGGTGATTACTTCACAGTGTATATATATATATCAAATCATCAAGTTCTACACCTTAAATATATATAGTTTTTAATCATTAAATATACCTCAATTAAAAAAATCACCCTTATAATCCTACTAGCCAGAGAAAAAATTTTAATGTATATTAAAGGAGTGATTTCGTATAGATAATAGTAATAGTTTTAAATGATTATTAGTAGGTAATTCCTGTGTACCAGGATATTTTCTAAGTGTTTTACTTTGATATATATTTAGTTATTTCATAGTTACAGTGACTCTGTGGGTCAATACCATTTATTTCCCCATTTTATCAATGGGGAAAAGTGAGACTTCTTTCTTTATTTATTTATAACATTCCAAAACCTATTTTTTAATTTAGCAGAAAAAGTCAGTTCTCTACTTGAGGTGATTAACTCCTAACTATCCTTGCCTAATAGGCTCTTCTTTTTATTATTTTTCCACCTTTATTGACATATATTTCACAAATAAACATCTTATATATTTAAGGTATACAATGTGATATTTTGATGTATGTATACAGTGGGAAATTATTACTATAATCAAGATAATTAATACATCTATCACCTCACATAGTTATCTAATATTTTTATGGTGAGAGCACTTAAGATCAGTTCTCCTAGCAAATTTGAAGTATACAATACAGCATTATTCACTGTAATCACCACACTATACATTAGATATTCAGAACTTATTCATCCTATGTAACTGAAATTTTGTACCCACTGACGAACATCTCTTCATTTCCCCCATCCCCCATTCTATACTCTTTCTCAGCTATTATGAGTTCAACTATTTTAGACTCTACATATAAATGAGATCATGCAGTATTTGTCTTTCTGTGTCTGGCTTACTTCACCTAGCAAAATACCTTCCAGGGTCATCCATGTTGTTGCAAATGGCAGAATTTCCTTCTTTTTTTAAGGCTGAATAAAATCCCTGTGTGTATGTGTGTGTGTGTGTGTGTGTGTGTGTGTGTGTGTGTGTGTGTGTTACATTTTCTTTATCCATTCATAAATTGACAGAAACTTAGGTTGTTTCCATATCTTGGCTATTATGAATAATGCTGCAATATATATCTCACAACATATACAAAAATTAAGTCAAAATGGAGTAAATACTTAAATGATATACCTGTAACCATAAAACTAGTAGAAGAGAACATAGAGAAAAAGCTTCTTGACATTGGCCTGGGCAGTGATTTTTTTTGGGTGTGACACCAAAGGCACAGTAAACAAAAGCAAAAATATACAAGTGGGATTGCATCAAACTTAAATGCTTCTGCACAGCAAAGGAAACTATCAAGAGTGAAAAGCAACCAATGTAATGGGAGAAAGTATTTGGAAGCCAAATATCAGATAACGGCTTAATATTTAATATATAAAGGAACTCAACTCAGTAGCAAAAAGTGATACTAACAGCCAAATTCAAAAATGGGCAAAGGACCTGAATACACAGTTTTTCAATGAAGACATACAAATGACCAACAGGTACATGAAACTTCAGTGCTCAACTTGATTAAGCATCTGGGAAATTCAACTCAAAACTGTCAATATCACCTCACACCTGGTAGGATGGCTATTATCAAAGTCAAAACAGGAGATAGCTTCAAGATGGTGGAGGAGTGAGATGTGATCACCTTCCTCCCCACAAATACATCAAAAATACATCTACATGAGGAACAGGTCCTACAGAACACCAACTGAACGCTGGCAGAAGACCTCAGACTTCCCAAAAGGCAAGAAACTCCTCACATACCTGGGTAGGGCAAAAGAAAAAAGAAAAGCAGAGACAAAAGAATAGGGATGGGACCTGCACCTCTGGGAGGGAGCTGTGAAAGAGGAAAAGTTTCCACACACTAGGAAGCCCCTTCACTGGTGGAGACTGAGGGTAGGGGGTTGAAGCTTCAGAGCCAGGTGGAGAGTGCAGAGATGGGTGCAGAGGGCAAAGCAGAGAGATTCCTACACAGAGGATTGCTGCCAACGAGGACTCACCAGCCTGAGAGGCTTGTCTGCTCACCCACTGGGGAGGGTGGGGACTGGGAGCTGAGGCTCGGGCTTCAGAGATCAGATCCCAAGGAGAGGACGGGGGTTGGCTGTGTGAACACAGCCTGAAGAGGACTAGTGTACCACAGGTAGCCAGGAGTCTGGGAAGAAGTCTGGAACTGCCTAAGAGGCAAGAGACCATTGTTTGAGGATGTACAAGGAGAGGGTATTGAGAGCACCACCTAAACGAGGTCCAGAGATGGACATGACTCGCGGCTATCAGCACAGACCCCAGAGATGGGTGTGAAACGATGTCTGATGCTGCAGCCACCAACAATACTGTGTACAAGCACAGGTCACTATCCACACCTCCCCTCCAAGGAGCCTGTACAGCCCACCACTGCCAGGGTCCCGAGATCCAGGAACAACTTCCCCGGGAGAACACATGGCATGCCTCAGGCTGTTGCAACATCACACAGGCCTCTGCCGAAGCAGACTCCGCATTCCGTACCCCTCCCTCCCCCTGGCGTGAGTGAGCCAGAGCCCCCTAATCAGCTGCTACTTTAACCCTGCCCTGTCTGGGCAGAGAACAGACACGCTCAGGTGACCTACATGCAGAGGTGGGGCCAAATCCAAAGCTGAACACCAGGAACTGTGCAAACAAAGAAAAGAAAGGGAAATTTCTCCCAGCAGATTCAGGAGCAACAAATTAAATCTCCACAATCAACTTGATGAACCATGCATCTCTGGAATACTTGAATAGACAAGGAATCATCCCAAAATTGAGGCAGTGGACTTTGGGAGCAACTGTAGACTTGGGGTTTGCTTTCTGCATCTAATTTGTTTCTGGTTTTATGTTTATCTTAGTATTTAGAGCTTATTATCACTGGTAGATTTGTTTATTGATTTGGTTGCTCTCTTCCTTTTTAAAATATATATATATATATTTTTTTCCTTTTTCTCCTTTTGTGAGTGTCTATGTGTATGCTTCTTTGTGTGATTTTGTCTGTATAGCTTTGCTTTTACCATTTGTCCTAGGGTTCTGTTGATCATTTTTTTTTTTTTGTATAGATTTTAGCACTTGTTATCATTGGTGAATTTGTTTTTTGGTTCGGTTACTCTCTTCTTTCTTTATTTTATATTTTTTATCTTTAATAATTAATTTTTATTTTAATAACTTTGTTTTATTTTTCTTTCCTTTGTTTTTTTTTCTCCCTTCTCCTCTGAGCTGGTGGCTGACAGGGTTTCGGTGCTCTGGGCGGGTGTCAGGCCCAAGCCTCTGAGGTGGGAGAGCTGAGTTCAGGATATTGGTCCACCACAGACCTGCTGGCCCTACATAATATCAAATGGTGAAAGCTCACTCAGAGATCTCCATCTCAAGGCAAAGACCCAGCTCCACTCAATGACCAGCAAGCTACAGTGCTGGACACCCTATGCCAAACAACTAGTAAGACAGGAACACAACCCCACCCATTAGGAGAGAGGCTGTCTAAAATGATAATAAGTTCACCGACAACCCCCAAACACACCACCAGAAAGGGTCCTGCCCACCAGAAAGACAGGATCCAGCCTTATCCACCAGAACACAGGCAGCAGTCCCCTCCACCAGAAAGCCTACACAACCCACTGAACCAACCTTAGCCACACAGGGGGAGACATCAAAAACAACGGGAACTGTGACCCTGCAGCCTGTGAAAAGGAGACCCCAAACACAGTAAGTTAACCAAAATGAGAAAACAAAAACACAGAGCAGATGAAGGAGCAAGGTAAAAAACGCACAAGACCAAATTAATGAAGAGGAAAGAGGAAGTCTACCTGAAAAATATTTCAGAGTAATGATAATAAAGATGATACAAAATCTTGGAAATAGAATGGAGAAAATACAAGAAACGTTAAACAAGGATGTAGAAGAACCAAAGAGCAAATAATAATGAACAATACATAAGTGTAATTAAAAATTCTCTAGAAGGAATCAATAGCAGAATAACTGAGGCAGAAGAACGGATAAGTGACTTGGAAGATAAAATAGTGGAAATAATTACTGAAGAGCAGAATAAAGGAAAAAGAATGAACAGAATTGAGGACAGTCTGAGAGACCTCTGGAACAACATTAAATGCACCGACATTCGAATTATACGTGTCCCAGAAGAAGAAGAGAAAAAGAAAGGGACTGAGAAAATATTTGAAAAGATTATAGTTGTAAACTTCCCTAATATGGGAAAGGAAATAGTCAATTAATTCCAGGAAGCACAGAGAGGTCCATACAGGATAAATCCAACTAGAAACATGCCAAGACACATATTAATCAAACTATCAAAAATTAAACACAATGGAGAAATGCTAAAAGCAGCAAGGGAAAAGTAACAACATACAAGGGAATACCCATAAGGTTGACAGGTGATATTTCAGCAGAAACTCTGCAAGCCAGAAGGGAGTGGCAGGACATATTTAAAGTGATGAAAGAGAAAGACCTACAACCAGGATTACTCTACCCAGTAAGATTATCATTGAGATTTGATGGAGAATTTAAAACCTTTACAGACAAGAAAAGCTAAGAGAATTCAGCACTACCAAACCAGCTTTAGAACAGATGCTAAAGGAATTTCTCTAGTCAGGAAACACAAGAAAAGGAAAACACCTACAATAACAAACACAAAACAATTAAAAACATGGTAATAGGAACATACATATCGTTAACTGCCTTAAATATAAATGGATTAAATGCTCCAACCAAGAGACATAGACTGGCTGAATGGAAACAAAAACAGGACCCTTACATATGCTGTCTACAAGAGACCCACTTCAGACCTAGGGACAAATACAGACTGAAAGTGAGGGGATGGAAAAAGATATTCCATGTAAATGGAAATCAAAAGAAAGCTGGAGTAGCAAATCTCATTTCAGACAAAATAGATTTTAAAGTAAAGACTCTTACAAGAGACAAAAAGGACACTACCTAATGATCAAGGGATCAATCCAGGAACAAGCTATAACAATTGTAAATGTTTATGCACCCAACATAGGAGCACTTCAATACATAAGGCAAATGCTAATAGCTTTAAAAAGGGAAATTGACAGTAACATAATCGTAGTAAGGGACTTTAACACCCCACTTTCACCAATGGACAACTCATCCAAAATGAAAACAAATAAGGAAGCACAAGCTTTAAATGGTACATTAAATAAGATGGAGTTAATTGATCTTTATAGGACATTCCATCCTAAAACAACAGACTACACATTTTTCTCAAGTACTCATGGAGTATTCTCCAGGGTAGCTCATATCTTGGGTCACAAATCAAGCCTTGGTAAATTTAAGAAAATTGAAATGGTATCAAGTATCTTTTTGGACCACAAGGATATGAGACTAGGTATCAATTACAGGAAAAGATCTGTAAAAAATAAAAACATATGGAGGCTAAACAATACACTACTTAATAATCAAGAGATCACTGAAGAAATCAAAGAGGAAATAAAAAAGTACCTAGAAACAAAAGACAATGAAAGCATGATGCCCCAAAACCTGTGGGTTGCAGCAAAAGCAATTCCAAGACAGAAGGTTATAGCAATACACTCCTACCTCAAGAAATAAGAAACATATCAAATAAACAACCTAACCTTACACTAAAGCAATTAGAGAAAGAAGATCAAAAAACCCCCAAATTAGCAGAAGGAAAGAAATCATAAAGATCAAAAAAGAAATAAATGAAAAAAAATGGAGGAAACAATAGCTAAGATCAGTAAAACTAAAATCTGGTTCTTTGAGAAGGTATACAAAATTGATAAAACACTTGCCAGACTCATGAAGAAAAAAAAGGGAGAAGACTTAAATCAATAAAAGTATAAATGAAACAGGAGAAGTAACAATTGATGCTGCAGAAATATAAAGGATTATGAGAGATTACTACAAGCAAATATATTCCAATAAAATGGAGAACCTGGAATAAATGGACAAATATTTAGAATAAGCACAATCTTCTAAGACTGAACCAGGAAGAAATAGAAAATATAAACAGACCAATCACAAGCACTGAAATTGAAACTGTGATTAAAAGATTTCCAACAAACAGAAGTCTAGTACCAAATAGATTGTCAGGCGAATTCTATCAAACATTTAGAGAAGAGGTAACACCTATCCTTCTTAAATGATTCAAAAATACAGAAGAGGGAGTAACACTCCCAAACTCATTCTACGAGGACACTATCACCCTGATACCCAAACTAGACAAAGCTGTCATAAAAAAAAACAACTACAGACCAATATCACTGGTGAACACAGATGCAAAATTCTCAACAAAATACTAGCAAACAGATCAAACAGGAGATTAAAAGGATCAACCACCATGATCGAGTGGGGTTTATCCCAGGAATGCAAGGATTCCTCAATATATGCAAATCAATCAATGTGATAACCATATTAGCAAACTGAAAGAGAAGAAACATATGATCATTTCAATAGATGCAGAAAAAGCTTTTAACAAAATTCAACACCAATTTATGATAAAAACTGTCCAGAAAGTAGACATAGAGGGAATTTATCTCAACATAATAAAGGCCATATATGACAAACCACAGTGAACATCATTCTCAATGGTGAAAACCTGAAATCATTTCCACTAAGATCAGGAAGAAGAGAGGGTTGCCCACTCTCACCACTATTATTCAACATAGTTTTGGAAGTTTTAGCCACAGCAATCAGAGATGAAAAAGAAAAAAAAATGGAATTCAAAGCAGAAAGGAAAAACTAAAACAGTCACTGTTTGCAGATGATATGATACTATACATAGAGAATCCCAAAGATGCTACCAGAAAACTACTAGAGCTAATCAATGAATTTGGTAAAGTAGCAAGATACAAAATGAATGCACAGAAATCTCTTGCATTCTTATACACTAATGATTAAAAATCTGAAAGAAATTAAGGAAACACTCCCATTTACCATTGCAACAAGGAGAATAAAATACCTAGGAATAAACCTACCTAAGGAGACAAAAGACCTGTATGCAGAAAATTATGACACTGATGAAAGAAATTAAAGATGATACCAACAGATGGAGAGATATACCATGTTCTTGGATTGGAAGAATCAACATTGTGAAAATGAGTATACTACCCAAAGCAATCTACAGATTCAATGCAATCCCTATCAAACTACCAATTGCATTTTTCACAGAACTAGAAAAAAAATCACAATTTGTATGGAAACACAAAAGACCCTGAGTAACCAGAGCAATTTTGAGAAAGAAAAATGGAGCAGGAGGAATCAGGCTTCCTGACTTCAGACTATACTACAAAGCTACAGTAATCAAGACAGTATGGTACTGGCACAAAAACAGAAATATAGATCAATAGAACAGGATAGAAAGCCCAGAGATAAACCCACGCACATATGGTCACCTTATCTTTGATAAAGGAGGCAAGAATATACAATGGAGAAAAGACAGCCTCTTCAATAAGTGGTGCTGGGCAAACTGTACAGCTACATATAAAAGAATGAAATTAGAACACTCCCTAACACTATGCACAAAAATAAACTCAAAATGGATTAAAGACCTGAATGTAACACCAGACACTCTAAAACTCTTTGAGGGAAACATAGACTGAACCCTCCAGGACATACATCACAGCAAGATCCTTTTTGACCCACCTCCTACAGAAATGGAAATAAAAACAAAAATAAACAAATGGGACCTAATGAAACTTAAAAGCTTTTGCAGAACAAAGGCAACCATAAACAATACGAAAAGGCAACCTTCAGAATGAGAGAAAATATTTATAAATTGAGCAAAGGAGAAATGATTATGCTCCAAAATTTAAAAGCAGTTCATGCAGCTCAATATCAGAAAAACAAACAACCCAACGCAAAAATGGGCAGAAGACCTAAATAGACATTTCTCCCAAGAAGATATACAGATTGCCAACAAACACATGAAAGAATGCTCAACATCACTAATCATTAGAGGAATGCAAATCAAAACTACAATGAGGTATCACCTCACAGAGGTCAGAATGACCATCATCAAAAAGTCTACAATCAGTAAATGCTGGAGAGTGTGTAGAGCAAAGGAACACTTTTGCACTGTTGGAGGGAATGTAAATTGATACAGCCACTATGGGGAACAGTATGGAGGTTCCTTAAAAAACTGTAAAGAGAACTACCATATGACCTAGCAATCCCATTACTGGGCATATACCCTGAGAAAACCATAATTCAAAAAGAGTCATGTGCCACAATATTCTTTGCAGGTCTATTTACAATAGCTAGGACATGGAAGCAACGTAAGTGTCGATTGACAGATCAATGGATAAAGTGGATGCAGCACATGTATACAATGGAATATTACTCAGCCATAAAGTGAAACGAAATTGAGTTATTTGTAATGAGGTGGATGGACCCAGAGACTGTCATACCGAATGGAGTAGGTCAGAAAGAGAAAAGCAAATACCATATACTAACACATATATATGGAATCTAAAAAAAAAAAAAAAAAAAAAACGTTCTGAAGAACCTAGGGGCAGGACAGGAATAAAGACACAGAGTTAGAGAATGGACTTTAAGATATGGGGAAGGGGAAGCTGGGACGAAGTGAGAAAGTGGCATGGACATGTATGCACTACCAAATATAAAATAGATAGCTAGTGAGAAGTAGCTGCTTAGCACAGAGAGATCAGCTCTGTGCTTTGTGTCCACCTAGAGGGGTGGGATAGGGAGGGTGGGAGGGAGACTCAAGAGCGAGGAGATATGGAGATATATGTTTATGTATAGCTGATTCATTTTGTTATACAGTAGAAATTAATGCACCATTGTAAAGCAATTATAGTCCAATAAAGTTGTTTAAAAAAAGTCAAAACATATGGGCTTCCCTGGTGGCGCAGTTGTTGAGAGTCCGCCTGCCGATGCAGGGGACGCGGGTTCGTGCCCCGGTCTGGGAGGATCTCACGTGCCGCGGAGCGGCTGGGCCCGTGAGCCGTGGCCGCGGAGCCTGTGCTCCGCAGCAGGAGAGGCCACAGCGGTGAGAGGCCCGCGTACCACAAAAAAAAAAAAAAAAAAAAAAAAAAAAAAAAGTCAAAACATAAAAAGTGTTGGTGAGGATGTGAAACAAAGGGAACCATTGGTGAGGATGTGAACAAAAGGGAACTGTTAGTGGGAATGTAAATTGATACATCTGTTATGGAAAATGGTATGGAAGTTCCTCAGAAAGTTTTAAATAGAACTACTGCATGATTCAGCATTCTCACTTCTGGATATATATCCAAAGGAAATGAAGTCAGTATTCAGAGATATATATATATATATGCCTGTAGGTTTTAGATGCCGTTTATCTGGTTGAGAAAGTTCCCCTCTATTCATCGTTTGCTGAGTATTTTTATTGTGAAAGAATGTTGAACATTGTCAAATGCTTTTTTGGTGTTTATTTTGATGTTCATGTGATTTAAAAAATTTACATTGATATATTACATTAAACCAACTGTACAACCCTAGGACAAATTACACTTGTTCATCGTGTATGATGTTTCTGGCTTTGGCTAGTTAGTATTTTGTTGAGTAATTTTATGTCTGTGTACGTAGGAGATATTGGTCTGTGATTTTAATTTCTTGTGATGTCTTTGTTTTGTTTTGGGATTCGGGTAATACCGGCCTCAAAAATCAGTTGGTATTTGTTCCCTTTTCTCTTCTTTGGAAGTGTTGTGAAAAGTTGGTATTAATTCTTCTTTGAATATTGGATAGGATTCAGAGGTGAAATCATCTGGGCATGGGGTCTACTTTGTAGGTAGTTTTAAAAAATTATTATTAGATTCAGTTTCTTTATTTATTATAAGTTTATTTAGATTGTCTATTCTTGAATTAGTTTTATAAGCTTGTGGTTTTTGATGAGTTTTCCATTTTACTTAAATTATCTAATATGTTGGTATATAACTGTTCATAGCATTCCTTTATAATCCTTTTTATTTCTGTAAGGTCAGTAGCAATTTCCCACTTTTAATTCTGTTTTGGTAGTTTGAATCTTTTCCCTTTTTTTCTTAGTCAAACCAGCCAAACGTTTGGCAATTTTGTTGATCTTTTGATTTTTCCTACTGCTTTTCTATTCCATATTTCAATTATGTCCACTCTAATCTTTATTTTTTTATTCTATCTACTTGCTTTAAGTTTAGTTTCCTCTTCATTCTTCAGTATCTTAAAGTGGAATATTAGGTTATTCATTTGAGATCTTCCTACTTTCTTAATATGGGACTTTACAGATGTAGATTTTACTCTAAGTACTACTTTTAGTTACATCTAATAGGTTTTTGTGTGTTGAGCTTTTATTTTCAGTTGTCACAAAATTTTTTCTAATTTTCCTTATTATTTTTTTCTTTGATCTATTGACTAGTAGCGTGTTATTTAATTTCCACGTATTTTTAAAATTTCTCAAATTTTCTTCTGTTGTTGATATGTAATTTGATTCCTTTGTTGTCAGAGAGCAAACTTTGTATACTTGTATTATTTAACTTATTTTAAATTTATTGAGGCTTGTTTTATAGGCTAGCTTATGGTCTAGGCTCTAGAATGTTTCATGGGCACTTAATAAAATATGTATTTTGCTGTTGTGGATGGAGTGTTTTATAAATGTTTGTTAGCCATAGTTAGTTTATAGTATTTTTCAAAGTCTTCTAGTTCATTGTTTACCTTTTGCCTAGTTGTTTTACTGATTATTGATAATGGGGGTTTAAAATCTCAAAACATAATTTTGGAATAGTTTTTTTTTTTTTTTTTCTGTCATCAATATTGACTGTTTGGGCTTCCCTGGTGGCGCAGTGGTTGAGAATCCGCCTGCCGATGCAGGGGTCACGGGTTCGTGCCCTGGTCCGGGAAGATCCCACATGCCGCGGAGCAACTAAGCCCGTGAGCCATGGCCGCTAGGCCTGCGCGTCCGGAGCCTGTGCTCCGCAACGGGAGAGGCCACAGCAGTGAGAGGCCCGCATACCACAAAAAAAAAAAAAAAAAAAAAAAAAAAATATTGACTGTTTTCCTCATATATTTTTAGGTTTTGCTGTTATGTGCATGTATAGTTATATCTCCCTGATGGATTGATCCTCTTCTCATTTTAAAAGTGTCTCTTCTAATAATTTTCTATTACATTTTATTTTGTGTCATACTAATATATCCACTACAGCCCTCTTTTAATTACTGCTACTTGGGCATATTTGTTCTCATCCTTTTACTTTTGAACTATTTTTATCTTTGAATCTAAAACAAGTCTCTTTTAGATAGCACATGATTGGATCATATTTATAGTTCATTTTTCTTTTCTCCATTTTCCTAATATGTGACTTTAGATAAGAGTGCTTAATCCACTTATATTTAATGTAATTCCTGATAAGATAGGTTTTACATTGGCCAGTTTTCCAACTTGTTTGCTATGTGTCTTACATTTTTTTTTCCTTTAGTCCTGAAACCCTGCCGGTTTTTTTTTTTTTTTTGAATTAAGTAGATATTTTTAGTGTGCCTTTTAAGTTTCTTTGTTGTTTCTTTCATGATATATCTTAAAAATTTTTTTTCTTGCGATACGAAGATCTACAAGCAACTTTCGTGGGGTTTAAGCGCACCGCTTAAAGGAGCTCCAGAAACGGGCGTGGAGCTGCCAAAGAAACAAGAGATTTTTTCTTGCCTCTTTGCTTCCTGGGGCGCGAGGAGAGGGGATAAAGGGCACCGCCTAAAGGAGCTCCAAAAATAGGTGCAAGACGCGGCTGTCGGCACGTACAGTAGAGACGGGTGTGGGACACTAGGGTTGCTGCTACTGCCACCAAGAGGCCTGTGTGCGAGCACAGGTCACTCTCCACACCGCCCCTTCTGGGAGCCCATGCAGCCCACCACTGCCAGGGTCCCAGGATCCAGGGACAGCTTCCACGGGAGAACGCGCGGCGTGCCTCGGGCCAGGGCAGCATCAAGCCGGCCTCTGCCGCCACGGGCTCGCCCCACATCCGTGCCCCTCCCTCCCCCCGGCCTGTGCCAGAGCCTCCGAATCAGTTGCTCCTTTAACCTCGTCCTGTCTGAGCGAAGGGCAGACGCTCTCGGACGACCTACATGCAGAGGCGGGGCCAAATCCAAACCTGAACCCCAGGAGCTGTGCGAACAAAGAGGAGAGGGGGAGGTCTCTCCCAGCAGCCTCAGAAGCAGCAGATTAAAGATCCATAATCAACTTGAAGTGCCCTGCGTCTGTGGAAAACTTGAATAGACAGCGAAATATCTCACGTTGAGGAGGTGGACTTTGGGAGCAAGATATACTATTATTTTCCCCTTTTTTCTTTTTGTGAGTGTGTATGTGTGTGCTGCTGTGTGAGATTTTGTCTGTATAGCTTTGCTTGCACCATTTGTCCTAGGGTTAGACCAACACATTTTTTTTTTTAATAGAAATTTTTCTTCTTAGTAATTATTTTTATTTTAATAACTATATTTTATCCTTTTATTTTGTTTTCTCCCTTTATTTCTTTATTCCTTTCTTCCTTCCTTTCTTCCCTCCTCCCTTCCTTCCTCCCTTTCTTCCTCTCCTCCTTCCTTCCTTTCTTGTTTTCTTCCTTCCTTCCTTTCTTGCTGTCTTACTTCCTCCCTTCCTTGCTTTCTTCCTTCCTTCCCTCCCTCCCTCCTTCCTCCCTTCCTTCCTTCCTTTCTTTCCTTTCTACTTTTTCTCCCTTTTATTTTGAGCCATGTGGATTAAAGGCACTTGGCCCTCCGGCCAGTCGCCAAGGCTGTGTCTCTGAGGTGGGAGAACCAACCTCAGGACACTGGTCCACAAGAGACCTCCCAGCTCCACACAATATCAAATGGCAAAACTCTGCCAGATATCTCCATGTAAACACCAAGACCCAGCTTCACTCAAGGACCAGCAATGAACAGTGCTGCACACCCTATGCCCAACAAAGAACAAGACAGGTCTGCAGCCCCGTCCATTAGCAGAGAGGCTGCTGAGAATCATAATAGAGGCTACCAACATCCCCAAACACACCACCAGACGTGGACATGCCCACCAGAAAGACAAGATCCAGCCTCATACACCAGAACAGAGGCACTAGTCCCCCCAACCAGGAAACCTACTCAACACACTGAACCAACCTTAGCCACTGGGGACAGCCACCATAAACAACGGGAACTACGAACCTGCAGCCTGCAAGAAGGTGACTGCAAACACAGTAAGATAAGAAAAATGAGAAGACAGAAAAACACACAGCAAATGAAGGAGCAAAATAAAAACACACCAGACCTAACAAATGAAGAGGAAATAGGCAGTCTACCTGAAAAAGAATTCAGAATAATGAGAGTTAAGATGATGCAAAATCTTGGAAATAAAATAGACAAAATGCAAGAAACAGTTAACAAGGATGTAGAAGGAATAAAGAGGAAGCAAGCAACGATGAGCAACACAATAAATGAAATGAAAAACACTCTAGATGGGATAAATAGCAGAATAACTGAGGCAGAAGGACGGATAAGTGACCTGGAAGATAAAATAGTGGAAATAACTACTGCAGAACAGAATAAAGAAAAAAGAATGAAAAGAACTGAGGGCAGTCTCAGAGACTTCTGGGACAACATTAAATGCACCAACAATCAAATTATAGGGGTTCCAGAAGAAGAAGAGCAAAAGAACGGGACTGAGAAAATATTTGAAGAGAGTATAGTTGAAAACGTCCCTAATATAGGAAAGGAAATAGTCAATCAAGTCCAGGAAGCACAGAGAGTCCCATACAGGGTAAACGCAAGGATAAACATACCAAGACACATAATAATCAAGCTGTCAAAAATTAAATACAAAGAAAACATATTAAAAGCAGCAAGGGAAAAACAACGAATAACACACAAGGGAATCCCCATAAGGTTAACATCTGATCTTTCAGCAGAAACCCTACAAGTCAAAAGGGAGTGGAAGGACATATTTAAAGTGATGAAGGAAAAAAAACCTACAACCAAGATTACTCTACCCAGCAAGGATCTCATTCAGATTTGATGGAGAAATTAAAACCTTTACAGACAAGCAAAAGCTGAGAGAGTTCAGCACCACCAAACCAGCTTTACAACAAATCCTAAAGGAACTTCTCTAGGCAAGAAACACAAGAGAAGGAAAAGAGCTACAAGAACAACCTGAAACAATTAAGTAAATGGTAATAGGAACATACATATTGATAATTACCTTAAATGTAAATGGATTAAATGCTCCCACCAAAAGACACAGACTGGCTGAATGGATAAAAAAACAAAACCCATATATATGCTGTCTACAACAGACCCACTTCAGACCTAGGGACACATACAGACTGAAAGTAAGGGGATGGAAAAAGATATTCCATGCGAATGGAAATCAGAAGAAAGCTGGAGTAGCAATTTTCCTATCAGACAAAATAGACTTTAAAATAAAAACCATTACAAGAGACAAAGAAGGACACTACATAATGATCAAGGGATCGATCCATGAAGAAGATATAACAATGGTAAATATTTATGCACCCAACATAGGAGTACCTCAAAACATAAGGCAAATACTAACAGCCATAAAAGGGGAAATGGACAGTAACACAATCATAGTAAGGTACTTTAACACCCCACTTTCACCATTGGACAGATCATCCAAATGAAAATAAATAAGGAAACACAAGCTTTAAATGATACAGTATACAAGATGGACTTAATTGATATTTATAGGACATTCCATCCAAAACCAACAGAATACACATTTTCCTCAAGTGCTCATGGAACATTCTCCAGGATAGATAATATATTGGGTCACAAATCTAGCCTTGGCAAATTTAAGAAAATTGAAATCGTATCAAGTATCTTTTCCGACCACAACGCTATGAGACTAGATATCAATTAAAGGAAAACATCTGTAGAAAATACAAACACGTGGAGGCTAAACAACACACTACTTAATAACGAAGTGATCACTGAAGAAGAAATCAAAGAGGAAATCAAAAAGTACTTAGAAACAAATGACAATGGAGACACGATGACCCAAAACCTTTGGGATACAGCAAAAGCAGTTCTAAGAGGGAAGTTTATAGCAATAGAATCATACCTTTAGAAACAGGAAGCATCTCGAATAAACAACCTAACATTGCACCTAAAGCAATTAGAGAAAGAAGAACAAAAAAACCCCAAATTTAGCAGAAGGAAAGAAATCATAAAGATCTGATCAGAAATAAATGAAAAAGAAATGAAGGAAACAATATCAAAGATCAATAAAAGTAAAAGCTGGTTATGTGAGAAGATAAATAAAATTAATAAACCATTAGCCAGACTCATCAAGGAAAAAAGGGAGAAGACTCAAATCAATAGAATTAGAAATGAAAAAAGGAGATGTAACAACTGACACTGCAAAATACAAAAGATTGTTACAGATTACTATAAGCAACTGTATGCCAATAAAATGGAGAACCTGGAAGAAATGGACAAATTCTTAGAAATGCTGAAGCTGCAGAGACTGAACTAGGAAGAAATAGAAAATATGAACAGAACAATCACAAGCACTGAAATTGAAACTGTGATTAAAAATCTTCCAACAAACAAAAGCCCAGGACCAAATGGCTTTACAGGCGAATTCTATCAAACATTTAGAGAAGAGCTAACACCTATCCATCTCAAAATCTTCCAAAAGATAGCAGAGGGAGGAACACTCCCAAACTCATTCTACGAGGCCACCATCATCCTGATACCAAAACCAGACAAAGATATCACAGAGAAAGAAAAGTAGAGGCCATTATCACTGATGAACATACATGCAAAAATCCTCAACAAAATACTAGCAAACAGAATCCAGCAACACATTAAAAGGATCATACACCATGATCAAGTGGGGTTTATTCCAGGAATGCAAGGATTCTTCAATATACGCAAATCAATCAACGTGATACACCATATCAACAAACTGAAGGAGAAAAACCATATGATCATCTCAATAGATGCAGAGAAAGCTTTTGACAAATTTCAACACCCATTTATGATAAAAACCTTGAAGAAAGTAGGCATACAGGGAACTTTCCTCAACATAATAAAGGCCATATATGACAGACACACAGCCCGCATCATTATCAATGGTGAAAAACTGAAACCATTTCCACTAAGATCAGGAACGAGACAAGGTTGCCCTCTCTCACTGTGCTTATTCAACATAGTTTTGGATGTTCTAGCCACAGCAGTCAGAGAAAAAGAAATAAAAGGAATCCAAATCGGAAAAGAAGAAGTAAAGGTGTTACTCTTTGTACATGACATGATAATAAACATAGAGAATCCTAAGGATGCTACCAGAAAACTACTAGAGCTAAGCAATGAATTTGGTAAAGTAGGAGGATACAAAATTAATGCACAGAAATCTCTGGCATTCTTATACACTAATGATGAAAAATCTGAAAGTGAAATTAAGAAAACACTCCCATTTACCATTGCAACAAAAAGAATAAAATATCTAGGAATAAACTTACCTAAGGAAACAAAAGACTTGTATGCAGAAAAATATAAGACGCTGATGAACGAAATTAAAGATGATACAAAGAGATGGAGAGATATACCATGTTCTTGGATTGGAAGAATCAACATTGTGAAAATGACTCTACTACCCAAAGCAATCTACAGATTCAATGCAATCCCTATCAAATTACCACTGGCATTTTTTACAGAACTAGAACAAAGAATTTCACAATTTGTATGGAAACACAAAAGACCCTGAATAGCCAAAGCAATCTTGAGAACAAAAAATGGAGCTGGAGGAATCAGGCTCCCTGACTTCAGACTATACTACAAGGCCACAGTAATCAAGACAGTATGGTACTGGCACAAAAACAGAAATATAGATCAATGGAACAGGATAGAAAGCCCAGAGATAAACCCACACACATATGGTCACCTTATGTTTGATAAAGGTGGGAAGGAAACACAGTGGAGAAAAGACAGCCTCTTCAATAAGTGGTGCTGGGAAAACTGGACAGCTACCTGTAGAAGTATGAAATTAGAACACTCCCTAACACCACACACAAAAATAAACTCAAAACGGGTTATATACCTAACTATAAGGCCAGACACTATCAAACTCTTAGAGGAAAACCTAGGCAGAACACTCTATGACATAAATCACAGCAAGATCCTTTTTGACCCATTTCCTAGAGAAATGGAAATAAAAACAAAAATAAACAAATGGGACCTCATGAAACTTAAAAGCTTTTGCACAGCAAAGGATACCATAAACAAGACCAAAAGACAACCCTTAGAATCTGAGAAAATATTTGTAGATGAAGCAACTGACAAAGGATTAATCTCCAAAATTTATAAGCAACTCATGCAGCTCAATAACAAAAAAACAAACAACCCAATCCAAAAATGGGCCCAAGAACTAAATAGACATTTCTCCAAAGAAGATATACAGATTGCCAACAAACACATGAAAGAATGCTCAACATTATTAATCATTAGAGAAATGCAAATCAAAACTACAATGAGATATCATCTCACACCGGTCTGATTGGCCATCATCAAAAACTGTAGAAACAATAAATGCTAGAGAGGGTGTGGAGAAAAGGGAACACTCTTGCACTATTGGTGGGAATGTAAATTGATATAGCCACTATGGAGAACAGTATGGAGGTTCCTTAAAAAACTACAAATAAAACTACCATACGACCCCACACTCCCAGTACTGGGCATATACCCTGAGAAAACCATAATTCAAAAAGACTCATGTACCAAAATGTTCATTGCAGTTCTATTTACAATAGCCAGGTCATGGAAGCAACCTAAGTGTCCATCAACAGATGAATGGATAAAGAAGATGTGGCATATATATACAATGGAATATTACTCAGCCATAAAAAGAAATGAAACTGAGTTATTTGTAGTGAGGTGGCTAGACCTGGAGTCTGTCATACAGAGTGAAGTACATCAGAAGGAGAAAAACAAATTCCGTATGCTAACACATATATATGGAATCTAGGAAAAAAAATGCCATGAAGAGATTAGTGATAGGATGGGAATAAAACACAGACCTACTAGAGCATGGACTTGAGGATATGGGGAGGGGGAAAGGTAAGCTGTGACCAATTGAGAGAGTGGCATGGACATATATACTCTACCAAATGTAAATTAGATAGCTATTCGGAAGCTGCCACATAGCACAGGGAGATCACCTCTGTGCTTTGTGACCACCTAGAGGGGTGGGATAGGGAGGGTGGGAGGGAGGGTGATGCAAGAGGGAAGAGATATGGGAACATATGTATATGTATAACTGATTCACTTTGTTGTAAAGGAGAAACTAATACACTGCTATCAAACAGTTATACTCCAATAAATATGTTTTAAAAAGCAACTTTCAAGTTTGCAATACAGTATTATTATTATTACTTTTTAAACTCTTTTTTAAAAAAAATTATTTATTTTGGCTGCGGTGGGTATTCATTGACGGGCATGGGCTTTCTCTGGTTGCAGTGAGCTGGGGCTACTCTTTGTTCTGGTGCACGGGCTTCTCATTGCAGTGACTTCTCTTGTTGCGGACCATGGGCTCGAGGCACATGAGCTTCAGTAGTTGTTGCACACAGGCTCAGTAGTTGTGGCACACGGCCTTAGTTGCTCCATGGCATGTGGGATCTTTCAGGACCAGGGCTCGTACCTGTATCCCCTATATTGGCAGGCAGATTCTTAACCACTGTGACACCAGGGAAGTCCCTATTATTATTATTATTATTATTATTATTATTATTATTAACATCTTTTTTGGAGTATAATTGCTTTACAATGATGTGTTAGTTTCTGCTTTACAACTAAGTGAATCATTTATACATATAACATATGTTCCAATATCTCATCGCTCCTGCGTCTCCCTCCTTCCCCCCCTCCCTATCCCAACCCTCTTGGTGGTCACAAACCACCTAGCTGATCTCCCTCTGCCATGCAGCTGCTTCCCACTAGGTATCCACCCTACGTTTGGTAGTGTATATATATCCATGTCACGCTCTCTCTTTGTCACAGCTTACCCTTCCCCCTCCCCATATCCTCAAGTCCATGCTCCAGTAGGTCTGTGTTTTATTCCTGTCCTACCCCTAGGCTCTTTATGACATTTTTTTCTTAAATTCCATATATATGTGTTAGCATATGGTATTTGTTTTCCTCCTTCTGACTTACTTCACTCTGTATGACAGACTCCATGTCCATCCACCTCAGTACAAATAACTCAATTTCATTTGTTTTTATGGCTGAGTAATATTCCATTGTATATATGTGCCACATCTTCTTTATCCATTCATCTGTTGATGGACACTTAGGTTGCTTCCATGTCCTGGCTATCATAAATAGAACTGCAATGAACATTATGGTAAATGACTGTTTTTGAATTATGGTTTTCTCAGGGTATATGCCCAGTAGTGGGATTGCTGCGTCGTATGGTAGTTTTATTTGTAGTTTTTTAAGGAACCTCCATACTGTTCTCCATAGTGGCTGTATCAATTTAGATTCCCACCAACAGTGCAAGAGTGTTCCCTTTTCTCCACACCCTCTCCAGCATTTATTGTTTCAAGATTTTTTGATGGTGGTCATAGTGACGGGTGTGAGATGATATGTCATTGTAGTTTTGATTTGCATTTCTCTAATGATGAATGATGTTGAGCATTCTTTCATTTGATTGTTGGCAATCTGTATATCTTCTTTCGAGAAATGTCTGTTTAGGTTTTCTGCCCATTTTTCTAGCTGTTTAAATTTTGGAGATTAATCCTTTGTCAGTTGATTCATTTGCAAATATTTTCTCCCATTCTGAGTATTGTCCTTTGGTCTTGTTTATGGTATCCTTTGCTTTGCAAAAGCTTTGAAGTTTCATTAGGTCCCGTTTGTTTATTTTTGTTTTTATTTCCATTTCTCTAGGAGATGGGTCAAAAAGGATCTTGCTGTGATTGATGTCATAGAGTGTTCTGCCTAGGTTTTCCTCTAAGAGTTTCATAGTGTCTGGCCTTACATTTAGGTCTTTAATCCATTTTGAGCTTATTTTTCTGTATGGTATTAGGGAGTGTTCTAATTTCATACTTTTACATGTACCTGTCCAGTTTTCCTAGCACCACTTTTTGAAGAGGCTGTCTTTTCTCCATTGTATATTCCTGCCTCCTTTATAAAGATAAGGTGACCATAGGTGTGTGGGTTTATCTCTGGGCTTTCTATCCTGTTCCATTGATCTATATTTCTGTTTTTGTGCCAGTACCATACTGTCTTGATTACTGTGGCCTTGTAGTATAGTCTGAAGTCAGGGAGCCTGATTCCTCCAGCTCCATTTTTCATTCTCAAGATTGCATTGGCTATTCGGGGTCTTTTGTGTTTCCATACAAATTGTGAAATTCTTTGTTCTAGTTCTGTAAAAAATGCCAGTGGTAATTTGATAGGGATTGCATTGAATCTGTAGATTGCTTTGGGTAATAGTGTCATTTTCACAATGTTGATTCTTCCAATCCAGGAACATGGTATATCTCTCCGTCTATTTGTATCATCTTTAATTTCTTTCATCAGTGTTGTATAGTTTTCTGCATACAGGTCTTTTGTCTCCATAGGGAGGTTTATTCCTAGATATTTTACTCTTTTCATTGCAATGGTAAATGGGAGTGTTTTCTTAATTTCACTTTCAGATTTGTCATCATTAGTGTATAAGAATGCCAGAGATTTCTGTGCATTAATTTTGTATCCTGCTACTTTACCAAATTCATTGATTAGCACTAGTAATTTTCTGGTAGCATCTTTAGGATTCTCTATGTATAATATCATGTCATCTGTAAACAGTGACAGCTTTAATTCTTCTTCTTTTTTTTTTTTTGGATTCCTTTTATTTCTTTTTCTTCTCTGATTGCTGTGGCTAGAAGTTCCAACACTGTGTTGAATAAGAGTGATGAGAATGGGCAACCTTGTCTTGTTCCTGATCTTAGTGGAAATGGTTTCAAGTTTTTCACCGTTGAGGACAGTGTTGGCTGTGGGTTTGTCATTTATTTCCTTTATTACATTGAAGAAAGTAAAGAAATTTAAAGAAAGTAAAGAAATTTAGCAAGGTTTGATTTGTGACCCAAGATATGGTCTATACTGGAGAATATTCCATGAGCATTTGAGAAAAATGTGTATTCTCTTGTTTTTGGATGGATTGTCCTATAAATATCAATTAACTCCATCTTGCTTAATGTATCATTTAAAGCTTGTGTTTCCTTATTTATTTTCATTTGGATGATCTGTCCATTGGTGAAAGTGGGGTGTTAAAGTCCCCTCCTATGATTGTGTTACTGTCGATTTCCCCTTTTATGGCTGTTAGTATTTGCCTTATGTATTGAGGTGCTGCTATGTTGGGTGCATAAATATTTACAATTGTTATATCTTCTTGGATCTATCCCTTGTTCATTATGTAGTGTCATTCTTTGATTCCTGCAATAGTCTTTATTTTAAAGTCCATTTTGTCTGATATGAGAATTGCTGCTCAGCTTTCTTTTGATTTCCATTTGCATGGAATATTTGTTTCCATCTCCTCAGTCATTCTGTATGTGTCCCTAAGTCTGAAGTGAGTCTCTTGTAGACAGCATATATACAGGTCTTGGTTTTGTATCCATTCAGGCAATCTGTGTCCTTTGGTGGGAGCATTTAATCCATTTACATTTAAGGTAATTGTCGATATGTATGTTCCTATTCCTATTTTCTTAATTGGTTTGGGTTTGTTCTTGTAGGTCTTTTCCTTCTCTTGTGTTTCTTGCCTAGGGAAGTTCCTTTACCATTTGTTGTAAAGCTGGTTTGGTGGTGCTGAAGTCTCAGCTTTTCTTGTGTGTACACGTTTTATTTTGTCCAACAAATCTGAATGAGATCCTTGCTGGGTAGAGTAATCTTGGTTGTAGGTTTTTCTCCTTCATCACTTTAAATATGTCCTGCTACTCACTTCTAGCTTGAAGAGTTTCTTTTGAAAGATCAGCTGTTAACCTTATGGGGATTCCCTTGTGTGTTATTTGTTGTTTTTCCCTTGCGGCTTTTAATATGTTTTCTTTGTATTTAATTTTTGATATTTTGAGTAATATGGGTCTTGGACATTTTCTCCTTGGATTTATCCTGTATGGGAGTCTCTGTGCTTCCTGGACTTGATTAACTATTTCCTTTCCCATATTAGGGAAGTTTTCATCTGTAATCTCTTCAAATGTTTTCTCAGTCCCTTTCCTTTTCTCTTCTTCTTCTGAGACCCCTATAATTCGAATGTTGTTGTGTTTAATGTTGTCCCAGAGGTCTCTGAGACTGTCCTCAGTTCTTTTCCTTCTTATTTCTTTATTCTGCTGTGCAGTAGTTATTTCCACTATTATATCTTCCAGGTCACTTATCCGTTCTTCTGCCTCAGTTATTCTGCTATTGATCACATCTAGAGTATTTTTAGTATCATTTATTGTGTCGTTCATCATTGCTTGCTTCTTCTTTAGTTCTTCTAAGTCCTTGTTAAATGTTTCATGCATTTTGTCTATTCTATTTGCAAGATTTTGGATCATCTTTGCTATTATGATTCTGAATTATTTTTCAGGTAGACTGCCTATTTCCTCTTCATTTGTTAGGTCTGGTGGGTTTTTACCTTGCTCCTTCATCTGCTGTGTGTTTTTCTGTCTTTTCATTTCGCTTATCTTAATGTGTTTGGGGTCTCCTTTTTGCAGGTTGCAGGTTCCTAGTTCCCGTTGTTTTTGGTTTCTGTCCCCAGTGGCTAAGTTTGGTTCAGTTGATTGAGTAGGTTTCCTGTTTGAGGGGTCTAGTGCCTGTGTTCTAGTGGATGAGGCTGGATCTTTTCTTTTTGGTGGGCAGGTGCGTGTCTAGTGGAGTGTTTTGTGGTGTCTGTATGCTTATTATGATTTTAGGCAGCCTCTCTGCTAATGGATGTGGCCTGTTACTGTCTTGCTAGTTTTTGGGCAAAGGGTGTCCAACACTGTAGCTTGGTGTTCATTGAGTGAGGCTGGGTCTTGGTGTTGAAATGGAGATCTCTGGGAGATTCTTGCCGTTTGATATTACATGGAGCTGGTAGGTCTCTTATGTACCAGTGTCCTGACGTTGGTGCTCCAACCTGAGAGACACAGCCCTGATGCCTGGTGGAGCACCAAGAGCCTTTAATCCACATGCCACAGAATAAAAGGAAGAAAAAATAGAAAGGGGGGAAAGAAAGGAAGGAAGGAAGAAAGGAAAGAAGAGAGAAAGGAAGAAGATAAAATAAGGTACCATAAAATAAAATATTTTCAATAAAAAATAATTATTAAAAGAAAAAAAATTAAATAAATAAATAAACAGGACGGTCTGAACCCTAGGACAAATGGTGAAAGCAGTGCTATACAGACGAAATCTCACACAGAAGCATACATATACACTCTCAGAAAAAGAGAAAAAGGGGAAAAAAGTAATATATCTTGCTACCAAAATCCACCTCCTCAACTTGGGATGATTCGTTGTCTATTTAAGTATTCCACAGATGCAGGGCAGTTCAAGTTGATTGTGGAGCTTTAATCCACTACTACTGAGGCTGCTGGGAGAGACTTCCCCCTGTCCTCTTTGTTTGCACAGCTCCTGGGGTTCAGCTTTGAGTTGGCCCCACCTCTGCACATAGGTCACCCTAGGGCATCTGCTCTTTGCTCAGCTAGGACGGGGTTTGAAGATCAGCTGAATTGTGGGCTCTGGCTCAGACCGGGGGGATGTAGGGGTACAGATGCGGGGGTATCTTGCTGTGGCAGAGGCCAGGGTGATGTTGCACCAGCTTGAGTCATGCTGTGCATTCTCCCGGGGAAGTTGTCCCTGGATCCTGGGACCCTGGCAATGGCGAGCTGCACAGGCTCCCCAGAGGGGAAGTGTGGAGAGTGACCTGTGCTCACACACAGGCTTCTTGGTGGCAGCAGCAGCAGCCTTAACGTCTCATGCCCGTCTCTGGGGTCCATGCTGATAGCCGCAGCTCGCGCCCCTTTCTGGTTCTCCTTTATGCGACGCACTTAATCCCCTCTCCTCTTGCACCAGGGAACAAAGAGGCAAGAAAAAGTCTCTGTGTCTTTGGCAGCTCTGCACCTGTCTCTGGAGCTCCTTTAAGCAGCACGCTTAATCCTCTCTCCTCGCGCCCCTGGAAGCAAAGACGGAAGAAAAGGTCTCTTGCCTCTTCAGCAGCTCCAGACTTCTCCCAGACTCCCTCCTGGCTAGCCGTGGTGCACTAACCCCTTCAGGCTGTGTTCATGCAGCCAACCCCAGTCCTCTCCTGGCTTCCAACCGAAGCCCGTGCCACAGCTCCCAGGCCCCGCCCATCCCAGCAGGTGAGCAAACAGTCTTCTCGGGCTGGTGAGTGCTGGTCGGCACTGATCCCCTTCAGGAATCTCTCCGCTTTGCCCTCCGCATCCCTGTTGCTGTGCTCTCCTCCGCGGCTCTGAACCTTCCCCCTGTGCCACCCGCAGTCTCCGCCCGCGAAGAGGCTTCTATTGTGTTGAAACCTTTCCTCCTTCACAGCTCCCTCCCACTGGTGCAGGTCCCATCCCTATTCTTTTGTCTCTGTTTATTCTTTTTTCTTTTGCCCTACCCAGGTACGTGGGGAATTTCTTGCCTTTTGGTAGGTCTGAGGCTTTCTGCCAGTTGTTTAGTGGGTGTTCTATAGGAGCAGTTCCACGTGTAGATGTATTTCTGATGTATCTGTGGGGAGGAAGGTGATCTCCGCATCTTACTCTTCTGCCATCTTCTCTCCGTCTCTGGTTAGTATTCTTAAAAACTGTCCAGGTCATGAAACGGAACACAGATTAGGTAACTGTGCCAGATTATTAGATACCAAGGAGCCATGACAACGAAATGTGAGGTGGGATCCTGAATTAGATTCTGGAACATTAAAATCACATTTAGTGGAAAAACTGTTGAAAGTTGAATAGTCTGTAGTTTATTTAATACTGTTGAACCAATGTTAATTACCTGGTTTCAGTAATTATACTATGCTTATGTAAGATGTTAACAATGGAGAAAGCTAAGAGAATGGTATATCAGAACACTGTAGACTAATTTTGCAACGTTTTTGTAAATCTAAATTTATTTCAAATTAAAAGAGTATAATAGGGATAACATAAATCAAAATGCTGTACTAGTTGGAAAAGAAAGTTTTTAGATTTTGGTCACTGCGGGTAATTTACCACTATGAGGCAAACACCTTAGACCTTAGTTCATAATAAACCAAGTATATTCAAATTTATGTTACAGCTTATTATTTTATTTTGTTTAAATTTTTGGAGCTGTTATGGGTTGTACTGTATCCCTCCATAAATTCATGTTTTCAAATCATAACCCACAGTACCCCAGAATGTAAGTGTATTTGGGGATAGGGTCTTTAAATAAATTAGCAGTTATTCACCATTCCCTTCCAATAACATTTTGATGAATTTATAATACTATGTGAAAAGTATTATAGTAAAATTGCAATATACTAAAATGCTGGGAAATGTGCATTGTGGTAAACAGGTTTTGCCTATACGACTACTTAAAACGAAATATATTTTAGTGGTGTTAGTCTACCTCAGTAATGGTAATCTAGTGAAGGTAATTGATTCTTTGATGATTAAGGCTCTTACAGAGGCCTTAGGACATTATTCTTCACATAAATGATTTGTGAATATAACTGTACCTGTAAATAAATATGTTTTGAGAGATTTGGTGAGAACATATACATTTTAGATCCCAGCATCTACTAGAGAAAGTACCTTATTGTGTTTTATACCTCTTATATGCTAGTTACGAACATACATTTTCCTCCTAATAACCATGAGACCAAAATGAAAATGTGATTATTAAGGATTGCAATTAGTTGAGTTTTGGCTAATCAATGTTTTGTTGTGTTACGGTTGTTGTTATTTTTTTACTGATGGAAAGAGAACCGATTTAGAACTGAACTCAGGTTCAGAAGACCTGTGCTATAGTCCCAATTTTGTATTTTGCTAGCCATGTGACCTGGGAAGATTACTTAAACTTGGTTAGTCTCAGTAAATGCTAACTAAGTAAACTGGGATAGTTTAAAAAGTAAATACATATATCTGGAAAATGGACAAAAATAAATGTATTAGTCTTCACTGCTTTACCTAAAAAGGTTGTTGAGAGGGTTAAATAAGATGATGTATATAAAAACTCTATATAATTTATGAAGTATTATGTAATTATAAGGCATTAATGATTAACAATTAAAATAATGAAAATAATAAGATGTAAGTATTTTATCCACAACAGTTTCAAAGAGAATTCCAGGGCATTTTTTAATGTCTATTTTCCTTCATATAAGCTCATGAGAATCAGCCAAGAATATTTATATTCATTTAACTATATTTTGAAATAAAAAAGCATTTAATTTTTATTTGTATTTTGCTTAGAGAAAATAAATGATGTTTTATTTAAAGAAATAAAATTCCAAGTATAGGTGTCGAGAAGGAGACGAGTTGACATTTCTACATAATGTGCTTATATACCTGTAAGCACAAAAAGAAAATTAACTGCTCTCTTCTGCCTAATCACTGAACATATAGTACTGCAATATGGAAATCTGGAAGCACTAGGAGTGTGTAGAAATAGAAATCTGTTATCTGGCAATTTGAAAAAAAGCTTTTTTTCTTTATTTCTTTTCTTTACACTTTGGACATAAAATAATACCTATTTATTAGATAATTTGAGTATTAGAAGGTCTCTGAAATTAGGAAAAATATCATATGGACACTAAATTTTCTATGTAGCTGAGTGGCTTATCAGTTTACATACTATGCCTGTAGATAGCATGAGAAGGAGTATTGCATATGCTCTAGAGGATGGAGAATCCAGTTGAGAAAGTAGCTCCACCACTTACAAACTGAATGAATTTGGGCAGAGGCTCTTATATTAGTTTCCTCTGTGTGCTTATAAGAAATTACCACAAACTCCATAGCTTCAAACAACATACATTTATTCTCTCACACTTCTGGAGGCTGGTGGTCTGAAATCAGTGTCCCTGGGCTGCAATCAAGGTGTTGGCAGGGCTGTGTGCCTTCCTGGAGGCTGTGAGAATTGGTTCCTTGACTCTTCTAGCTTCTGGTAACTGCCACCATTCCTTGGCTTGTGTCTGCATCACTCAGATCTCAGCCTCTGCAGCCACATTGTCTTCTCTTCTGTCTGTTCCAAATCTCCCCCTGCCTCCCTCTTATGAGGACACTTGTGATTGAATTTAGAGCCCACCTGGATATGCCAGGATATTCACCCCTTCTTGAGGTCTTTGACATCCTAATCACATCTTCAAAGATCCTGTTTCTGTATAAGGTAACATTTACAAATAGCAGGACATCTTTGGGGAGATCATTTTTCAGACCGCAACAGCACTTAAACCTGTCTGAGTTTCATTGTCTTCATCTCAACAATAGTGAATTTATTTTAATTTTTTATTTTATTTTTTTAATTTTTTTTTTATTTTTTTAACATCTTTATTTGAGTATAACTATTTTACAATAGTGTGTTAGTTTCTCCTTTACAACAAAGTGAATCAGTTCTACATATAAATATGTTCCCATAACTCTTCCCTCTTGTGGCACCCTCCCTCCCACCCTCCCTATCCCACCCCTCTAGGTGGTCACAAAGCACAGAGGTGAACTCCCTGTGCTATGCTGCAGCTTCCCACTAGCTATCTAATTTACATTTGGTAGTGTGTATATGTCCCTGACACTCTCTCACGTCATCACAGCTTACCCTTCCCCCTTCCCATATCCTCAAGTCCATGCTCTAGTAGGTCTGTGTTTTATTCCCATCCTACCACTAATCTCTTCATGACATTTTTTTTTTTTTAGATTCCATATATATGTGTTAGCATACAGTATTTGTTTTATCCTTCTGACTTACTTCACTCTGTATGACAGACTCCAGGTCTATCCACCTCATTACAAATAACTCAGTTTCATTTCGTTTTATGGCTGAGTAATATTCCATTGTATATATGTGATACATCTTCTTTATCCATTCATCTGTTGATGGACAGTTAGGTTGCTTCCATATCCTGGCTATCGTAAATAGAGCTGCAATAAACATTTTGGTACATGACTCTTTTTGAATTATGGTTTTCTCAGGGTATATGCCCAGTAGTGGGATTGCTGGGTCATATGGTAGTTCTATTTGTAGTTTTTTAAGAAACCTCCATACTGTTCTCCATAGTGGCTGTATCATTTTACATTCCCACCAGCAGTGCAAGAGGGTTCCCTTTTCTCCACACCCTCTCCAGCATTTATTGTTTCTAGAGTTTTTGATGATGGCCAATCTGGCCGGTGTGAGATGATATCTCATTGTAGTTTTGATTTGCATTTCTCTAATGATTAATGATGTTGAGCATTCTTTCATGTGTTTGTTGGCTATCTGTATATCTTCTTTGGAGAAATGTCTATTTAGTTCTTCTGCCCATTTTTGGATTGGGTTGTTTGTTTTTTTGTTATTGAGCTGCCTGAGTTGCTTATAAATTTTGGAGATTAATCCTTTGTCAGTTGCTTCATTTGCGAATATTTTCTCCCATTCTGAGGGTTGTCTTTTGGTCTTGTTTATGGTATCCTTTGCTGTGCAAAAGCTTTTAATTTCATTAGATCCCATTTGTTTATTTTTGTTTTTATTTCCATTTCTCTAGGAGATGGGTCAAAAAGGATCTTGCTGTGATTGATGTCATAGAGTGTTCTGCCTAGGTTTTCCTCTAAGAGTTTGATAGTGTCTGGCCTTACATGTAGGTCTTTAACGCATTTTGAGTTTATTTTTGTGTATGGTGTTAGGGAGTGTTCTAATTTCATACTTCTACAGGTAGCTGTCCAGTTTTCCCAGCACCACTTATTGAAGAGGCTGTCTTTTCTCCAATGTATATTCTTGCCTCCTTTATCAAAGATAAGGTGACCATATGTGTGTGGGTTTATCTCTGGGCTTTCTATCCTGTTCCATTGATCTATATTTCTGTTTTTGTGCCAGTACCATACTGTCTTGATTACTGTGGCCTTATAGTATAGTCTGAAGTCAGGGAGCCTGATTCCTCCAGCTCCATTTTTCGTTCTCAAGATTGCTTTGGCTATTCGGGGTCTTTTGTGTTTCCATACAAATTGTGAAATTCTTTGTTCTAGTTCTGTAAAAAATGCCAGTGGTAATTTGATAGGGATTGCATTGAATCTGTAGATTGCTTTGGGTAGTAGAGTCATTTTCACAATGTTGATTCTTCCAATCCAAGAACATGGTATATTTCTCTACCTATTTGTATCATCTTTGATTTCTTTCATCAGTGTCTTATAGTTTTATGCATACAAGTCTTTTGTCTCCTTAGGTAGGTTTATTCCTAGATATTTTATTCCTTTTTTGCAATGGTAAATGGGAGTGTTTTCTTAATTTCACTTTCAGATTTTTCATCATTAGTGTATAAGAATGCCAGAGATTTCTGTGCATTAATTTTGTATCCTGCTACTTTACCAAATTCATTGATTAGGTCTAGTAGTTTTCTGGTAGCATCCTTAGGATTCTCTATGTATAGTATCATGTCATCTGCAAACAGTGACAGCTTTACTTCTTCTTTTCCTATTTGGATTCCTTTTATTTCTTTATTTTCTCTAATTGCTGTGGCTAGAACTTCCAAAACTAGGTTGAATAAGAGTGGTGAGAGTGGGCAACCTTGTCTTGTTCCTGATCTTAGTGGAAATGGTTTCAGTTTTTCACCATTGAGAACAATGCTGGCTGTGGGTTTGTCATATATTGCCTTTATTATATTGAGGAAAGTTCCCTCTATGCCTACTTTCTGCAGGGTTTCTATGATAAATGGGTGTTGAATTTTGTCAAAAGCTTTCTCTGCATCTATTGAGATGATCATATGGTTTTTCTCCTTCAGTTTGTTGATATGGTGTATCACGTTGATTGATTTGCGTATATTGAACAATCCTTGCATTTCTGGAATAAACCCCACTTGATCATGGTGTATGATCCTTTTCATGTGCTGTTGGATTCTGTTTGTTAGTATTTTGTTGAGGATTTTTGCATCTATGTTCATCAGTGATATTGGCCTATAGTTTTCTTTCTTTGTGACGTCTTTGTCTGGTTTTGGTATCAGCGTGATGGTGGCCTCATAGAATGAGTTTGGGAGTGTTCCTCCCTCTGCTATCTTTTGGAAGAGTTTGAGAAGGATAGGTGTTAGCTCTTCTCTAAATGTTTGATAGAATTCGCCTGTGAAGCCATCTGGTCCTGGGCTTTTGTTCGTTGGAAGATTTTTAATCACAGTTTCAATTTCAGTGTTTGTGATTGGTCTGTTCATATTTTCTATTTCTTGCTGATTCAGTCTTGGCAGGTTGTGCATTTCTAAGAATTTGTACATTTCTTCCAGGTTTTCCATTTTATTGGCATAGAGTTGCTTGTAGTAAACTCTAATAATCTTTTGTATTTCTGCTGTGTCAGTTGTTACATCTCCTTTTTCATTTCTAATTCTATTGATTTGAGTCTTCTCCCTTTTTTTCTTGATGAGTCTGGCTAATGGTTTATCAATTTTATTTATCTTCTCAAAGAACCAGCTTTTACTTTTATTGATCTTTGCTATTGTTTCCTTCATTTCTTTTTCGTTTATTTCTGATCTGATCTTTATGATTTCTTTCCTTCTGCTAAATTTGGGGTATTTTTGTTCTTCCTTCTCTAATTGCTTTAGGTGCAAATTAGGTTGTTTATTCGAGATGCTTCCTGTTTCTTAAGGTATGATTGTATTGCTATAAACTTCCCTCTTAAAACTGCTTTTGCTGCATCCCATATGTTTTGGGTTGTCGTGTCTCCATTGTCATTTGTTTCTAAGTACTTTTTGATTTCCTCTTTGATTTCTTCAGTGATCACTTCGTTATTAAGTAGTGTATTGTTTAGCCTCCATGTGTTTGTATTTTTTACAGATCTTTTCCTGTAATTGATATCTAGTCTCATAGTGTTGTGGTCAGAAAAGATACTTGATATGATTTCAATTTTCTTAAATTTGCCAAGGCTAGATTTGTGACCCATGATATGATCTATCCTGGAGAATGTTCCATGGGCACTTGAGAAAAATGTGTATTCTGTTGTTTTTGGATGGAATGTCCTATAAATATCAAGTAAATCCATCTTGTATAATGTATCATTTAAAGCTTGTGTTTCCTTATTTATTTTCAATTTGGATGATCTGTCCATTGGTGACAGTGGGGTATTAAAGTCCCCTACTATGATTGTGTTACTGTCGATTTCCCCTTTTATGGCTGTTAGTATTTGCCTTACGTATTGAGGTGCGCCCATTTTGGGTGCATAAATATTTACAATTGTTATAGCTTCTTCATGGATCGATCCCTTGATCATTATGTAGTGTCCTTCTTTGTCTCTTGTAATACTTTTTATTTTAAAGTATATTTTGTCTGATATCACAATTGCTACTCCAGCTTTCTTCTGATTTCCATTTGCATGGAATATCTTTTTCCATTCCCTCCCTTTCAGCCTGTAAGTGTCCCTAGGTCTGAAGTTGGTCTCTTGTAGGCAGCATATATATGGGTCCTGTTTTTGTATCCATTCAGCCAGTCTGTGTCTTTTGGTGGGAGCATTTAATCCATTTACGTTTAAGGTAATTATTGATATGTGCGTTCCTATTACCATTTACTTAATTGTTTCAGGTTGTTCTTGTAGGTCTTTTCATTCTCTTGTGTTTATTGTTTACAGAAGTTCCTTTAGCATTTGCTGTAAAGCTGATTTGGTGGTGCTGAACTCTCAGCTTTTGCTTGTCTGTAAAGGTTTTAATTTCTCCATCAAATCTGAATGAGATCCTTGCTGGGTAGAGTAATCTTGGTTGTAGGTTTTTTTTTCCTTCATCACTTTAAATATGTCCTGCCACTCCCTTCTGGCTTGTTGAGTTTCTGCTGAAAGATCAGATGTTAGCCTTATGGGGATTCCCTTGTGTGTTATTTGTTGTTTTTCCCTTACTGCTTTTAATATGTTTTCTTTGTATTTAATTTTTGACAGTTCGATTATTATGTGTCTTGGTGTGTTTATTCTTGGGTTTATCCTGTAACCGGCTCTCTGTGCTTCCTGGACTTGATTGACTATTTCCTTTTGTGTACTAGGGAAGTTTTCCACTATAATCTCTTCAAATATTTTCTCAGTCCCTTTATTTTTCTCTTCTTCTTCTGGGACCCCTATGATTCGAATGTTGGTGCGTTTAATATTGTCCCAGAGATCTCTGAGTCTGTCCTCGGTTCTTTTCATTCTTTTTTCTTTCTTCTGCTCTGCAGTAGTTATTTCCATTATTTTATCTTCCAGGTCACTTATCAGTCCTTCTGCCTCAGTTATTCTGCTACTGATCCCATCTATAGTATTTTTCATTTCATTTATTGTGTTGCTCATCGTTACTTGCTACCTCTTTATTTCTTCCAAGTCCTTGTTAACTGTTTCTTGCAATTTGTCTATTCTATTTCCAAGATTTTGAATCATCTTCACCATCATTATTCTGAATTCTCTTTCAGGTAGACTGGCTATTACCTCTTCATTTGTTAGGTCTGGTGTGTTTTTATCTTGCTCCTTCATCTGCTGTGTGTTTTTCTGTTTTCTCATTTTGTTTATCTTACTGTGTTTGGGGTCTCCCTTTTGCAGGCTGCAGGTTCGTAGTTCTATCTATCTTTGGTGGCTGTCCCCAGTGGCTGAGGTTGGTTCAGTGGGTTGAGCAGGTTTCCTGGTTAGGGGGACCAGTGCCCCTGTTCTGGTGGATGAGGCTGGATCCCGTCTCCCTGGCGGGCAGGTCCACGTCTGGTGGCGTGTATGGGGATGTTGGTAGCCTTACTATGATTCTAGGCAGCCTCTCTGCTGATGGATGGGGCTGTAGACCTGTCTCACTCTTTTTTGGGTATAGGGTGTTCAGCACTGTTTGTTGCTGGTCCTTGAGTTAAGCTGGGTCTTGGTGTTGAGATGGAGATATCTGGGATATTTTCGCCGTTTGATATTACATGGAGCTGAGAGGTCTCTTGTGGACCAGTGTCCTGAGGTTAGTTCTCCCACCTCAGAGACACAGCCTTGAAACCTGGCTGGAGTGCCAAGAGCCTTTAATCCACACGGCTCAAAACAAAAGGGAGAAAAAAATAGAAAGGCAAGAAAGGAATGAAGGAAGGAGGAAGGGAGGGAAGGAAGGAAGAAAGGAAGGGAGGGAGGGAGAAAGGAATGGCAGAAGGAAGGAGGGACATAGGAAAGAAAGGAGGGAAGAAAGGAAGAAAGAAAGGGGAGAAGACAAAATAAAGTAGGGTAAAATACAGTTATTAAAATAAAAAAATAATTATTAAGAAGAAAAATTTCTATTAAAGAAAAAAAAGAAAAAAAAAAGGGGGTCGGTCTAACCCCAGGACAAATGGTGAAAACAAAGCTACACAGACAAAATCTCACACAGCAGCACCCACATACACACTCACAAAAAGAAAAAAAGGGAAAATAATAGTATATCTTGCTCCGAAAGTCCACCTCCTCAACCTGGGATATTTCGCTGTCTATTCAGGTTTTCCACAGATGCAGGGCACTTCAAGCTGAGTGTGGAACTTTAACCTGCTGTTTCTGAGATGTTTCTGCTGGGATGGACCTCCCCCTCTCTTTGTTTGCACAGCTCCTGGGGCTCAGCCCTGGACCTGGCCCAGCCTCTGCGTGCAGGTTGTCCAAGGGCGTCTGCCCTTCACTCAGAGAGGGCGAGGTCAAAAGAGCAGCCTTAATGGAGCAGCTGATTCATGGTCTCTGGCTCACTCAGGCTGGGCAGGGGGGGCACAGATGTGGGGCGAGTCCGCGGCGGCAGAGGCCAGCGTGACGTTGCACTGGCCCGAGGCACACCGCGCGTTTTCCCGGGGAAGCAGTCCCTGGATCCCGAGACCCTGGCGGTGGCGGGCTGCACAGACTCCCGGGAGGGGCCGGTGTGGAGAGTGACCTGTGCTCGCACAGAGGCCTCTTCGTGGTGGCAGTAGCAACCCTAGCGTCCCACACCCGTCTCTGTTGTCCGTGCCGACAGCCGCAGCTCGTGCCCATTTCTGGAGCTCCTTTATGTGGTGTCCTTAATTCCCTTTCCTCGTGCCCCAGGAAGTGAAGAGGCAAGAAAAAGTCTCTTGTCTCTTCGGCAGCTCCGCGCCCGTTTCTGGAGCTCTTTTAAGTGGTGCACTTAAACCCCTCTCCTCACGCAGCAGGAGGTAAAGAGGGAAGAAAAGGTCTCTTGCCTCTTCGGCAGCTCCAGATTTCTCCCGAACTCCCTCCCAGCCAGCGGTGGTGCACTAACCCCTTCAGGCTGTTTTCACTCTGCCAACTCCAGACCTTTCCCTGGGATCCGCCCGAGGCTCAGTTCCCAGCCCCGCCCGCCGCGCAGCGGGTGAGCAGACAAGCCTCTTGGGCTTGTGAGTGCTGATTGGCAATGATCCTCTGCGGTATCTCTTGGCTTTGCCTTCCACACCCTGTTGCTGTGCTCTCCTCCTCGGCTCTGAAGCTTCTCCCTCCGCCACCCCACCCGCAGTCTCCACCCGTGAAGGGGCTTCTAGTGTGTGGGAACCTTTCCTTCTTCAGGGCTCCCTCCCACTGGTGCAGGTCCCGTCCCTATTCTTTTGTCTCTGTTTATTCTTTTTTTCTTTTGCCCTACCAAGGTACGTGGGGAGTTTCTTACCTTTTGGGAGGTCTGAGGTCTTCTGCCAGCGTTCGGTGGGTTTTCTATAGGAGAAGTTCCACGTGTAGATGTATTTCTGATGTATCTGTGAGGAGGAAGATGATCCCCGCGTCTTACTCTTCCGCCATCTTCTCGTTCCCCCAACAATAGTGAATTTAGTAAGCACCCACTCATAGGTCCATGGGGAAAATTAAAGTAATGGAACAATTTGTGTAAGTTGCCTAGCCATACATGCCATATATATATATATATATATATATATATATATATATATATATATATATATAAACTACTATTATCATAGCACAAAGCCTCCATTCCAGGTAATTTCTAAATCAGAGCATATTCAGAACCAAGTTTGCATTCTTGTTATGGCTGAACACAGAAAAATAACAGGAAAGAGAGAGAGGAGGTAGTAAAATGGTATTTTCAGTATCCCTTAAATCCCTGAACATAGTTGCCCATTCTCCCACAAATTATACTGAATTCAGTTGCTAATACTGAAGATAATGGACATATATATCAAGACATGTTTTTCTTCTGGCTACAAATGCCATTGACAAATGCACATCTCATTGGGTACATAGTCTTGAATCTGTATTGTCTGCTTTTAAAAAAATAATAAATATTGCAAACTTTTGAATCCTTTTAGATTTATAGAAAAGTTTAAACAATAGTACAAAGGGTCCCCATATATCTCATATCCCTTCCCTCTATTGTTAACATCTTATTGTACTATTGATACATTTGTCAAAACTAATGAAACTGTTTTGATATAATATTATTACCTAAAATCCCTACTTTATTTGAATGTTCTTAGGTTTTTCACTAGTATCCTTTTTCTTTCAGGAATCCATCCAGGATACCATATTACATTTAGTCATCGTGTCACTTAGGCTTCTCTTGACTGTGATAGTTTCTCAGACTCTCCTTGTTTGGATGACCTTCACACTTTGAGTACTGGTCAGGTACTTTGTAGAATATTCATCAATTTGGGATTGTCTCATGTTTTTCTCATGATTAGACTGGGGTTGTAGGTTTTGGAGAAGAAAACCACAGAGGTAAAGTACCATTTTTATCACATCATCTCAATGATACATGCATCAACATGATTTGTCACTGATGATAATCACCTCAATCACCTGGTTCAGGAAGCATTTGTCAGGTTTGACCACTGTACAGTTACTGTTTTTCTTCCTGCCTTTTCATATTGTACTTTTTGGAAGAAAAACACTATGTACCGTCTACATTTTGAAAAATTGTGATAAAATACACATGAAAGAATTTACCATCTTAAACATTTAAGTGTACAGGTGTGTTAAATATTTTCAGTGTTGTGCAACCAATCTCCAGAACATTTGCAAAGCTGTAACTGTATAACCATTAAACAACAACTCCTCATTTCCCTCTCCTCTAAGCCTCTGGCATCGACATTCTACTTTTTTTCTTTATTAAAAAAATATTATTTATTTATTTACACAGTAGGTTCTTATTAGTCATCAATTTTATATACATCAATGTATACATGTTAATCCCAATCTCCCAATTCATCCCACCCCCACCCCCACCCCCTGCCACTTTCCCCCCTTGGTGTCCATACGTTTGTTCTCTACATCTTTGTCTCAATTTCTGCCCTGCAAAGCAGTTCATCTGTACCATTTTTCTAGGTTCCACATACATGCATTAATATACGATATTTGTTTTTCTCTTTCGGAATTACTTCACTCTGTATGACAGTCCCTAGATCCATCCATGTCTCTACAAATGACCCAATATTGTTCCTTTTTATGGCTGAGTAATATTCCATTATATATATGTACCACATCTTCTTTATCCATTCATCTGTCGATGGGCATTTAGGTTGCTTCCATAACCTGGCTATTGTAAATAGTGCTGCAATGAACATTGGGGTGCATGTGTCTTTTTGAATTATGGTTTTCTCTGGGTATATGCCAAGTAGTGGGATTGCTGGATTGTATGGTAGTTCTATCTTTAGTTTTTTAAGGAACCTCCATACTGTTCTCCATAGTGGCTGTATCAATTTACATTCCCACCAACAGTGCAAGAGGGTTCCCTTTTCTCCACACCCCCTCCAGCATTTGTTGCTTGTAGATTTTCTGATGATGCTTATTCTAACTGGTGTTAGGTGATACCTCATTAGAGTTTTGATTTGCATTTCTCTAATAATTAGTGATGTTGAGCAGCTTTTCATGTGACTCTTGGCCATCTGTATGTTTTCTTTGGAGAAATGTCTATTTAGGTCTTCTTCCCATTTTTGTATTGGGTTGTTTGTTTTTTTAATATTGAGCTGCATTAGCTGTTTATATATTTTGGAGATTAATCCTTTGTCTGTTGATTTGTTTGCAAATATTTTCTCCCATTTTGAGGGTTATCTTTTCTTCTTATTTATGGTTTCCTTTTCTGTGCAAAAGTTTTTAAGTTTTATTAGGTCCCATTTATTTATTTTTGTTTTTATTTCTATTACTGTAGAGGTGGATCAAAAAATATCTTGCTGTGATTTATGCCAAAGAGTGTTCTTCCTATGTTTTCCTCTCAGTTTTATAGTGTCCTGTCTTATATTTAGGTCTCTAATCCATTTTGAGTTTATTTTTTGTTTGGTGTTAGGGGGTGTTCTAATTTAATTCTTTAACATGTAGCTGTCCAGTTTTCCCAGCACCACTTATTGAAGAGACTGTCTTTTCTCCATTGTATAACCTTGCCTCCTTTGTCATAGATTAGTTGACAGTAGCTGTGTGGGTTTATCTCTGGGCTTTCTATCTTGTTCCATTGATCTATATTTCTGTTTTTGTGCCAGTACCATATTGTCTTGATTTCTGTAGCTTTGTATTATTGTCTGAAGTCAAGGAGTCTGATTCCTCCAGCTCCGTTTCTTTCCCTCAAGACTGCTTTGGCTATTCGGGGTCTTTTGTCTCTCCATACAAATTTTAAGATTTTTTGTTCCAGTTCTGTAAAAAATGTCATAGGTAATTTGTTAGGAATTGCATTGAATCTATAGGTTGCTTTGAGTAGTATAGTCATTTTCAGAATATTGATTCTTTCAATCCAAGAACATGTTCTATCTCTTCATCTGTTGCTATCAACTTTAATTTTTTTCATCAGTGTCTTATAGTTTTCTGCATACAGGTCTTTTGTCTCCCTTGGTAGGTTTATTCCTAGGTATTTTATTCTTTGTGTTGCAATGGTAAATGGGAGTGTTTCCTTAATTTCTCTTTCAGATATTTCATCATTAGTGTATATGAATGAAAGAGATTTCTATGCATTAATTTTGTATGCTGCAACTTTACCAAATTCATTGATTAGTTCTAGTAGTTATCTGTTGGCATCAGTAGGATTATCTATGTATAATATCATGTCATCTGCAAGCAGTGACACTTTTACTTCTTATTATCCTATTTGTATTTCTTTTATTTCTTTTTCTTCTCTGATTGCCGTGGCTAGGACTTACAAAGCTGTGTTGAATAATAATGGTGAGAGTGGACATACTTGTCTTGTTCCTGATCTTAGAGGAAATGCTTTGTTTTTCATCATTGAGAGTGATGTTTGCTGTGGTTTGTCATATATGGCCTCTATTATGTTGAGTTCGGTTCCCTCTATGCCCACTTTCTGGAGAGTCTTTATCATAAATTGGTGTTGAATTTTCTCAAAAGCTTTTTCTGCATCTATTGAGATGATCATATGGTTTTTATTCTTCAATTTGTTAATATGGTCTATTACATTGATTGATTTGCGTATATTGAAGAATCCTTGCATCCCTGGGATAAATCTCACTTGATCATGGTGTATGATACTTTTAATGTATTGTTGGATTCTGTTTGCTGGTATTTTGTTGAGGATTTTTGCATGTATATTCATCACTGATATTGGTCTGTAATTTTCTCTTTTTGTAGTATCTTTGTCTGGTTTTGCTATCAGCCTTATGGTGGCCTCATAGAATGAGTTTAAGGGTTTTCCTTCCTCTGCAATTTTTGGGAAGAGTTTGAGAAGGATGGGTGTTAGCTATTCTCTAAATGTTTGGTAGAATTCACCTGTGAAGCCATCTCGTCCTGGACTTTTGTTTGTTGGGAGAATTTTAATCACAGTTTCGATTTCATTATTTGTGATTGGTCTGTTCATATTTTCTATTAATTCCTGGTTCAGTCTTGGAAGGTTATACCTTTCTAAGAATTTTTCCATTTCTTCCAGGTTGTCCATTTTATTGGCATAGTGTTGCTTGTATTAGTCTCTCAGGATGCTTTGTATTTCTGTGGTGTCTGTTGTAACTTCTCCTTTTTCATTTCTATTTTTATTGAATTGAGTCCTCTCTCTTTTTCTTGATGAGTCTGGCTAATGGTTTATCAATTTTGTTTATCTTCTCAAAGAACCATCTTTTAGTTTTATTGATCTTTGCTATTGTTTTCTTTGTTTCATTTATTTCTGCTCTGATCTTTCTGATTTCTTTCCTTCTGCTAACATTGGGTTTTTTTAGTTCTTCTTTCTGTAGCTCCTTTAGGTGTTACGTTAAATTGTTTATTTGAGATTTTTATTATTTCTTGATGTAGGCTTGTATAGCTATAAACTTCCCTCTTAGAACTGCTTTTGCCGCATCCCATAGGTTTTGTTTCATTGTGTTTTCATTGTCATTTGTCTCTAGGTATTTTTTGATTTTCTCTTTGATTACTTCAGTGGTGTCTTGGCTTTTTTGTAACATATTGTTTAGCCTCCATGTGTTTGTGTTTTTTATTTTATTTTTCCCTATAATTGATTTATAATCTCATAGCGTCATGGTCATAAAAGATGCTTGCTATGATATCAATTTTCTTAAATTTACTGAGGCTTCATTTGTGACCCATGATGTGATCTATCCTGGAGAATATTCTGTGCACACTTGAGAAGAATGTGTAATCTGCTGTTTTTGGATGGAATGTCCTATAAATATCAATTAAGTCTATTGTGTTATTTAAAGCCTATGTTTCCTTATTAATTCTCTGTTTTATGATCTTTCCATTGGTGTAAGTGAGGTGTTAACGTCCACCAATATTATTGTGTTACTGTCTATTTCCTCTTTTATACCTGTCAGCAGTTGCATTATGTATTGAGATGCTCCTATGTTGGGTGCATATATATTTATAATTGTTATATCTTCTTGGATTGATCCCTTGATCATTATGTAGTGTCCTTCCTTGTCTCTTGTAACATTCTTTATGTTAAAGTCTATTTTATCTGATAGAGTATTCCTATTCTAACTTTCTTTTGATTTCCCTTTCATGGAATATCTTTTTTCATGACCTCACTTTCAGTCTATATGTGTCTCTAGGTCTGAAGTTGGTCTCTTGTAGACAGCATATATATGAGTTTTGTTTTTGTATCCATTCAGCAAGTCTGTGTCTTGGTTGGAATATTTAAATCATTCACGTTTGTGGTAATTATCGATATGTATGTTCCTATTACCATTTTCTTAATTGTTTTGGTTTGTTTTTGTAGATCTTTTTCTTCTCTTGTGTTTCCCACTTAGAGAAGTTCCTTTAGCATTTGTTGTAAAGTTGGTTTGGTGGTGATGACTTATCTTACCTTTCACTTGTCTGTAAAATTTTGATTTCTCCATCGAATCTGAATGAAATCCTTGCTGAGTAGAGCAATCTTGATCTTAGGCTCCTCCATTTCATCCCTTTGAGTATATCATGCCACTCCTTTCTGGCTTGTAGAGTTTCTGCTGAGAAATCAGCTGTTAACCTTTTGGTAGTTCCCTTGTATGTTATTTGTCATTTTTCCCTTGGTGCTGTCAATAATTTTTCTTTGTCTTTAATTTTTGCCAGTTTCATTACTATATGTCTTGGCAGGTGTCTCCTTGCGTTTTTCCTGTATGGGATTCTCTGTGCTTCCTGGACTTGGGTGGCTATTTTCTTTCCCATTTTAGGGAAGTTTTTGACTATAATGTCTTCAAACATTTTCTCGAGTACTTTCTCTCTCTCTGTTCTCCTTCTGGGACCTCTATAATACAAATGTTGTTGCATTTAATTGTCCGTGAGGTTTCTTAGCCTTTCTTGTTTTCTTTTCATTCTCTTTTTTTAAAATTCTGTTCCACAGCAGTGAATTCCATCTTTCTGTCTTGCAGGTCACTTATCATTTCTTCTGCCTCAGTTATTCTGCTATTGATTCCTTCTAGTGTATTTTTCATTTCAGTTATTGTGTTGTTAATCTCTGTTTGTTCTTTAATTCTTCTAGATTTCTATTAAACATTTCTTGCATCTTCTCCATCTTTGCCTCCATTCTTTTTCCAAGGTCCTGGATCATTTTCACTAATATTCTGAATTCTTTTTCTGGAAACTTGCCTATCTCTACTTCATTTTGTTGTTTTTCTTGGATTATATCTTCTTCCTTCATCTGGTACATGGCCCTCTGCCTTTTCATCTTGTCGATCTTTCTGTGAATGTGTTTTTTTTTTTTTTTTTTTTTTTTAACCACAGGCTGCAGGATTGTAGTTCTTCTTGCTTTTGCTGTCTGCCCTCTGGTGGATGAGGCTATCTCCACCATTCTACTTTCTGTTTATATGAGTTTCACTACACTTGACACCTCATATAAGTGACACTTCCTTATATACTTGACACCTCATGTAAGTGAAATCATAGAATGTTTATCCTTTTGTGTGTGGCTTATTTCACTTAGTGTAATGTCCTCTGGGTTTATCCATGTTGTTGTGAATGGCAATATTTCTTTCTTTTTAAACGCTGAATAATATTCGATTATATGGATTTACTACATTTTGCTTATTCATATATCTGTTGAGAGACATTTGAGTTGCTTCTACCTGTAGGCTATTGTCAGTAGGGCTGCTTCTATGCCATAGGTTGTGCCACTCATCTTCAAGGAGTGGGACGTTATGTTCACCCATCTTTGTCACAGAATGTCTAAATAAATGGTTTGGAATTCTCCATTAAAGATTTGTCTAAAGATCCAGCCTCATCCACCAGAACACAGGCACTAGACCCCCAACCAGGAAACCTACTCAACCCACTGAACCAACCTTAGCCACTGGGGACAGACACAAAAACAATGGGAATTACGAACCTGCAGCCTGCAAAAAGGAGACCCCAAACACAGTAAGCAAAATGAAAAGACACAAAAACATGCAGCAGATGAAGGAGCAAGGTAAAACCCCACCACCAGACCTAACAAATGAAGAGGAAATAGGCAATCTACCTGAAAAAGAATTCAGAATAATAATAGTAAAGATGATCCAAAATCTTGGAAACAGAACAAACAAAATGCAAGAAACACTTAACAGGGACCTAGAAGAACTAAAGAGGAAGCAAGTAATGATGAACACAATAAATTAAAAATACTCTAGATGGGATCAATAGCAGAATAACTGAGGCAGAAGAATGGATAAGTGATCTGGAAGATAAAATAGTGGAAATATCTACTGCAGAGCAGAAGAAAGAAAAAAGAATGAAAAGGGCTGAGGACAGTCTCAGAGACCTCTGGGACAACATTAAACACACCAACATTCGAACTATAGGGGACCCAGAAGAAGAAGAGGAAAATAAAGGGACTGAGAAAATATTTGAAGAGATTATAGTTGAAAACTTCCCTAATATCGGAAAGGAAATATTAAATCAAATCCAGGAAGCACAGAGAGTCTCATACAGGATTAATCCAAGGAGAAACACACCAAGACACATATTAATCAAAAATTAAATCAAAAATTAAATACAAAGAAAACATATTAAAAACAGCAAGGGAAAAACAGCAAGTAACATACAAGTGAATCCCCATAAGATATACAGCTGATCTTTCAGCAGAAATCCTACAAGCCAGAAGGGAATGGCAGGACATATTTAAAGTGATGATGGGAGAAAAAACCTACAACCAAGATTACTCTACCCAGCAAGGATCTCATTCAGATTTGATGGAGAAATTAAAACCTTTACGGACCAGCAAAATCTGAGAGAGTTCAGCACCACCAAACCAGCTTTACAATAAATGCTAAAGGAACTTCTTTAGGCAAGAAACACAAGAGAAGGAAAATAATTATAAGAACAAACTCGAAACAAATAAGTAAATGGTAATAGGAACATACATATCGATAATTACCTTAAATGTAAATGGATTAATTGCTCCCGCCAAAAGACACAGACTGGCTGAATGGATACAAAAACAAAACCCATATATATGCTGTCTACAACAGACCCACTTCAGACCTAGGGACACATACAGACTGAAAGTGAGGGGATGGAAAAAGAGATTCCATGTAAATGGAAATCAGAGGAAAGCTGGAGGAGCAATTCTCATATCAGACAAAATAGACTTTAAAATAAAAACCATTACAAGAGACAAAGAAGGACACTACATTATTATCAAGGGACCGATCCATGAAGAAGATACAACAATTGTAAATATTTATGCACCCAATATAGGAGCACCTCAATACATAAGGAAAATACAAACAGCAATAAAAGGGGAAATCAACATTAACACAATCATAGTAGGGGACTTTAACACCCCACTTTCACCAATGGACAGATCATCCAAAATGAAAATAAATAAGGAACCACAAACTTTAAATGATACATTAAACAAGATGGACTTAATTGATAATTATAGGCATTCCATCCAAAAACAAGAGAATACACATTTTTCTCAAGTGCTTATGGAACATAATCCAGGATAGATCATATCTTGGGTCAGAAATGTAACCTTGGTAAATTTAAGAAATTTGAAATCATATCAAGTATATTTTCTGACCACAACGCTATGAGACTAGATACCAATTACAGGAAAACATCTGTAAAAAATACAAACACATGGAGGCTATATAATACACTACTTAACAACGAAGTGATCACTGAAGAAATCAAACAGGAAATCAAAAAATAATTAGAAACAAATGACAATGGAGACACGATGATCCGAAACCTATGGGATGCAGCAAAAGCAGTTTTAAGAGGGAAGTTTATAGCAATACAATCCTACCTTAAGAAACAGGAATCATCTCGAATAAACAACCTAACCTTGCACCTAAAGCAATTAGAGAAATAAAAACAAAAATGCCCCAAATTTAGCAGAAAGAAAGAAATCATAAAGATCAAATCAGAAAGAAATGAAGGAAACGATAGCAAAAATCAATAAAACTAAAAGCTGGTTCTTTGAGAAGATAAACAAAATTGATAAACCATTAGCCAGAATCAGCAAAAAAAAGGGGGGGGGTAGAAAACTCAAATCAACAGAATTAGAAATGAAAAAGGAGAAGTAACAACTGACACTGCAGAAATACAAAGGATCATGAGAGATTACTATAAGCAACTCTATGCCAATAAAATTGGCAACCTGGAAGAAATGGACAAGTTCTTAGAAATGCACAACATGCCAAGACTGAATCAGGAAGAAATAGAAAATATGAACAGACCAATCACAAGCACTGAAATTGTAACTGTGATTAAAAATCTTCCAACAAACAAAAGCCCAGGACCAGATGGTTTCACAGGCAAATTCTATCAAAATTTTAGAGAAGAGCTAACACCTATCCTTCTCAAACTCTTCAAAAAGTAAGCATAGGGAGAAACACTCCCAAACTCATTCTATGAGGCCACCATCATTCTGCTACCAAAACCAGGGAAAGACATCATAAAGAAAGAAAACTACAGGCCAATAACACTGATGAAGATACATGCAAAAATCCTCACAAAGCACTAGCAAACAGAATCCAACAGCACATTAAAAGGATCATACCCCATGTTCAAGTGGCGTTTTTTCCAGGAATACAAGGATTCTTCAATATACACAAATCAATCAACATGATACACCATAACAACAAACTGAAGGAGAAAAATCATATGATCATTTCAATAGATGCAGAGAAAGCTTTTGACAAAATTCAACAACAATTTATGATAAAAACCCTGCAGAAAGTAGGCATAGAGGGAACTTTCCTCAACATAATAAAGGCCATACATGACAAACCCACAGCCAGTATCATTCTCAATGGTGAAAAAGTGAAAGCATTCCCACTAAGATCAGGAACAAGACAAGGTTGCCCACTCTCACCACTATACTTTGACATAGTTTTGGAAGTTCTAGCCACAGCAATCAGAGAAGAAAAAGAAATAAAAGGAATCCAAATCAGAAAAGAATAAATAAACTGTCACTATTTGCAGATGACATCATACTATACGTAGAGAATCCTAAGGATGCTACCAGAAAACTACTAGAGCTAGTCAATGAATTTGGTAAAGTAGCAGGACAAAAAATTAATGCACAGAAATCTCTGACATTTTTATATACTAATTATGAAAAATCTGAGAGTGAAATTTTGAAAACACTCTCATTTACCATTGCAACAAAAAGAATAAAATATCTAGGAATAAACCTACCTAAGGAGAAAAAAGACCTGTATGCAGAAAATTATAAGACACTGATGAAAGAAATTAAAGATGATATAGATAGATGGAGAGATATACCATGTTCTTCGATTGGAAGAATCAACATTGTGAAAATGACTCTACTATCAAAAGCACTCTACCAATTCAATGGTATCCCTATCAAACTACCACTGGCATTTTTTACAGAACTAGAACAAAAAAAATCACAATTTGTATGGAAAGACAGAAGACACTGAATAGCCAAAGCAATCTTGAGAGTGAAAAATTGAGCTGGAAGCATCAGGCTCCCTGACTTCAGAGTATACTACAAAGCTACAGTAATCAAGACAGTATGGTACTGGCACAAAAACAGAAATATGGATCAATGGAACAGGATAGAAAGCCCAGAGATAAACCCACACACATATGGTCACCTTATCTTTGGTAAAGGCAGCAAGAATATACAATGGAGAAAAGACAGCCTCTTCAATATGTGGTACTGGGAAAACTGCAAATCTACATGTAAAGGTATGAAATTAGAACACTCCCTAACACCATACACAAAAATAAACTGAAAATGGGTTAAAGACCTACATGTAAGGCCAGACACTATCAAACTCTTAGAGGAAAATATAGGCAGAACACTTTATGACATAAATCACAGCAAGATCCTTTTTGACCCACCTTCTATAGAAATTGAAATAAAAACAAAAATGAACAAATGGGACCTAATGAAATGTAAAAGCTTTTGCACAGCAAAGGATACCATAAACAACACCAAAAGACAACCCTCAGAATGGGAGAAAATAATTACAAATGAAGCATCTGACAAAGTATTAATCTCCAAAATTTATAAGCAACTCATGCAGCTGAATAACAAAAAAGCAAACAACCCAATCCAAGAATGGGAAGAAGACCTAAATAAACATTTCTCCAAAGAAGATATACAGATTGCCAACAAACACATGAAAGAATGCTCAACGTCATTAATCATTAGAGAAATGCAAATCAAAACTACAATGAGATATCATCTCACACCAGTCAGAATGTCTAACATCAAAAAATCTAGAAACAGTAAGTGCTGGCGAGGGTGTGGAGTAAAGGGAACACTCTTGCACTGCTTCTGGGAATGTAAATTCATACAGCCACTATGGTGAAGAGTATGGAGGTTCCTTAAAAAACTAAAAATAGAACCACCATACGACCCAGCAACCCACTGCTGGGCATATACCCTGAGAAAAACATAACTGAAAGAGTCTTGTACCAAAATGTTCATTGCAGCTCTATTTACAATAGCCAGGATATGGAAGCAACCTAAGTGTTCATCAGCAGATGAATGGGTAAAGAAGGTGTGGCACATATATACAATGGAATATTACTCAGCCATAAAATAAATGAAAGTGAGTTATTTTTAATGAGGTGGATAGACCTGGAGTCTGTCATACAGAGTGAAGTAAGTTAGAAGGAGAAAAATAAATACCTTATGCTAACACATATATATGGAATCTAAGGAAAAAAATCATGAAGAGACTAGGGTTTTGAGGGGAATAAAACACAGACCTACTAGAATATGGACTTGAGTATATGAGGAGGCGGATGGGTAAGCTGTGACGAAGTGAGAGAGTGGCATGGACATATATACACTACCAAACGTAGGGTGGATAGCTAGTGGGAAACAGCCACATGGCACAGGGAGATCAGCTAGGTGGTTTGTGACCCCTCGAGGGGTGGGTTAGGGAGGCTGTGAGGGAGGGAGACTTAAGAGGGAAGAGATATGGGAACATATTTATATGTATAACTGTTTCACTTTGTTGTAAAGCAGGACTTAACACACCATTGTAAAACAGTTTTACTTCAATAAATATGTTAAAAAAAGATTTTTCTAACTCAATTATTTAATCATTCATTTATTCAGTGTGTATTCATGGATATTAATTTTATAGTTTCCGTTATAGTCCAGTACTTTTTTTTTTTGGCTCAAATTGTTCCAGTTTTAGCCATTGAGCATCCTTTCAGTTGGCTTCTGCATTGATATGATGAACTCCTATTGTTTTATTTTTTGTGCACTTCCTTTGTTTCTGGCAGTATAAGGTGATCTAAGTTCATTTTACATATTCCCTTCTCTAGTACTAGAATCAGCCTTTTCTCCAAGGAGCCTCGGTTCCTTTCATTTGATAATGGCATAGAAATTAGTATCTGGACATTATGTATGCTTGTTGCTACAGGGGTGTTGTTGCTTCTAGGTCTTCTCAGTGGACAGAGAGAACTTGGAGATATATCTGTTTATACAAACCACTGTATACACTTGTACTGATAATTATTTGTAATTTATTGATCAGTATGTATATTAATCTAAACATGAACTTATTCTGTCTCTAACTCTATTTGAGTACAATATGATTCATTCTAACTTTCCCCTTTGGTTTATCTGTAAACTGCCATTCCAACAGTGAAAAGCCTGACTTGTACCATCTACTGTTTGCTTGTTTATGAAGTCCGTATACATGTGTAGCGATTTCAGAATTGTTAACATGTATGCCTAAAGGAAACAAGTTAATCAAGTCAATCAAGAGTACAGTGCTGTGTCTTTTGCCTTTAGTCTTATTCTCTACTCATTTACAAAGTTACTAAGGTAAGCACCTTTCCCCCATCTCCTTCAGTGAGGTTTCATACATTCCATAATACACTTAGATTATTTTGTCATGTTCTGCATTTCAACCTGGGATCTGCTGAATTCCTAGATGATATTTTAAATATCTGCATACATTAATGTTCCCTCTTTGTATTGTAAATTTCTACAGGTTTTGACAAATATGTAGTGTCATGAATCTACCAGTACAATATCATACAAAATTAATGTTCCCTTTTTTTTTTAACATCTTTATTTGAGTATAACTGTTTTACAATAGTGTGTTAGTTTCTCCTTTACAAAAAAGTGAATCAGTTATACATATACATATGTTCCCATAACTCTTCCCTCTTTTGTCACCCTCCATCCCACCCTCCCTATCCCACCCCTCTAGGTGGTCACAAAGCACAGAGGTGAACTCCCTGTGCTATGCAGCAGCTTCCCACTAGCTATCTAATTTACATTTGGTAGTGTGTATATGTCCCTGCCACTCTCTCACATCGTCACAGCGTACCCTTCCCCCTCCCCATATACTCAAGTCCATGCTCTAGTAGGTCTGTGTTTTATTCCCATCCTAACACTAATCTCTTCATGACATTTTTTTTTTTTTTTTTTTAGATTCCATATATATGTGTTAGCATACGGTATTTGTTTTTATCCTTCTGACTTACTTCACTCTGTATGACAGATTCCAGGTCTATCCACCTCATTACAAATAACTCAGTTTCATTTCTTTTTATGGATCAGTAATATTCCATTGTATATATGTGCCACATCTTCTTTATCCATTCATCTGTTGATGGACACTTAGGTTGCTTCCATGTCCTGGCTATCATAAATAGAGCTGCAATAAACATTTTGGTACATGACTCTTTTTGAATTATGGTTTTCTCAGGGTATATGCCCAGTAGTGGGATTGCTGGGTCATATGGTAGTTCTATTTGTAGTTTTTTAAGGAACCTCCATACTGTTCTCCATAGTGGCTGTATCATTATACATTCCCACCAATAGTGCAAGAGTGTTCCCTTTTCTCCACACCCTCTCCAGCATTTATTGTTTCTAGAGTTTTTGATGATGGCCAATCTGGCTGGTGTGAGTTGATATCTCATTGTAGTTTTGATTTGCATTTCTCTAATGATTAATGATGTTGAGCATTCTTTCATGTGTTTGTTGGCTATCTGTATATCTTCTTTGGAGAAATGTCTATTTAGTTCTTGGGCCCATTTTTAGATTGGGTTTTTTTTTTTTATTGAGCTGGATGAATTGCTTATAAATTTTGGAGATTAATCCTTTGTCAGTTGCTTCATTTGCAAATATTTTCTCCCATTCTGAGGGTTGTCTTTTGGTCTTATTTATGGTATCCTTTGCTGTGCAAAAGCTTTTAAGTTTCATTAGATCCCATTTGTTTATTTTTGTTTTTATTTCCATTTCTCTAGGAGATGGGTCAAAAAGGATCTTGCTGTGATTGATGTCATAGAGTGTTCTGCCTAGGTTTTCCTCTAAGAGTTTGATAGTGTCTGGCCTTACATGTAGGTCTTTAACCCATTTTGAGTTTATTTTTGTGTATGGTGTTAGGGAGTGTTCTAATTTCATACTTCTACAGATAGCTGTCCAGTTTTCCCAGCACCACTTACTGAAGAGGCTGTCTTTTCTCCAATGTATATTCTTGCCTCCTTTATCAAAGATAAGGTGACCATATGTGTGTGGGTTTATCTCTGGGCTTTCTATCCTGTTCCATTGATCTATATTTCTGTTTTTGTTCCAGTACCATACTCTCTTGATTACTGTGGCCTTGTAGTATAGTCAGAAGTCAGGGAGCCTGATTCCTCCAGCTCCATTTTTCGTTCTCAAGATTGCTTTGGCTATTCGGGGTCTTTTGTGTTTCCATACAAATTGTGAAATTCTTTGTTCTAGTTCTGTAAAAAATGCCAGTGGTAATTTGATAGGGATTGCATTGAATCTGTAGATTGCTTTGGGTAATACAGTCATTTTCACTATGTTGATTCTTCCAATCCAAGAACATGGTATATTTCTCCACCTATTTGTATCATCTTTAATTTCTTTCATCAGTGTCTTATAGTTTTCTGCATACAAGTCTTTTGTCTCCTTAGGTAGGTTGATTCCTAGATATTTTATTCTTTTTGTTGCAATGGTAAATGGGACTGTTTTCTTAATTTCATTCTCAGATTTTTCATCATTAGTGTATAACAATGCCAGAGATTTTTGTGCATTTACTTTGTATCCTGCTACTTTACCAAATTCATTGATTAGTTCTAGTAGTTTTCTGGTAGCATCCTTAGGATGCTCTATGTATAGTATCATGTCATCTGCAAACAGTGACAGCTTTACTTCTTCTTTTCCTATTTGGATTCCTTTTATTTCTTTATTTTCTCTAATTGCTGTGGCTATAACTTCCAAAACTAGGTTGAATAAGAGTGGTGAGAGTGGGCAACCTTGTCTTGTTCCTGATCTTAGTGGGAATGCTTTCACTTTTTCACCATTGAGAACAATGCTGGCTGTGGGTTTGTCATATATTGCCTTTATTATATTGAGGAAAGTTCCCTCTATGCCTACTTTCTGCAGTGTTTTTATCACAAATCGGTGTTGAATTTTGTCAAAAGCTTTCTCTGCATCTATTGAGATGATCATATGGTTTTTCTGCTTCAGTTTGTTGATATGGTGTATCATGTTGATTGATTTGCGTATATTGAAGAATCATTGCATTCCTGGAACAAACCCCACTTGATCATGGTGTATGATCCTTTTAATGTGCTGTTGGATTCTGTTTGCTAATATTTTGTTGAGGATTTTTGCATCTATGTTCATCAGTGATATTGGCCTATAGTTTTCTTTCTTTGTGACGTCTTTGTCTGGTTTTGGTATCAGGGTGATGGTGGCCTCGTAGAATGAGTTTGGGAGTGTTCCTACCTCTGCTATCTTTTGGAAGAGTTTGAGAAGGATAGGTGTTAGCTCTTCTCTAAATGCTTGATAGAATTCACCTGTGAAGCCATCTGGTCCTGGGCTTTTGTTTGTTGGAAGATTTTAAATCACTGTTTCAATTTCAGTGCTTGTGATTGGTCTGTTCATATTTTCTATTTCTTCCTGGTTCAGTCTTGGCAGGTTGTGCATTTCTAAGAATTTGTCCATTTCTTCCAGGTTGTCCATTTTATTGGCATACAGTTGCTTGTAGTAATCTCTAATAATCTTTTGTATTTCTGCAGTGTCAGTTGTTACATCTCCTTTTTCATTTCTAATTCTATTGATTTGAGTCTTCTCCCTTTTTTTCTTGATGAGTCTGGCTAATGGTTTATCAATTTTATTTATCTTCTCAAAGAACCAGCTTTTACTTTTATTGATCTTTGCTATTGTTTCCTTCATTTCTTTTTCATTAATTTCTGATCTGATCTTTATGATTTCTTTCCTTCTGCTAAATTTGGGTTTTTTTTGTTCTTCCTTCTCTAATTGCTTTAGGTGCAAAGTTAGGTTGTTTATTCGAGATGCTTCCTGTTTCTTAAGGTATGATTGTATTGCTATAAACTTCCCTCTTAAAACTGCTTTTGCTGCATCCCATATGTTTTGGGTTGTCGTGTCTCCATTGTCATTTGTTTCTAAGTACTTTTTGATTTCCTCTTTGATTTCTTCAGTGATCACTTCGTTATTAAGTAGTGTATTGTTTAGCCTCCATGTGTTTGTATTTTTTACAGATCTTTTCCTGTAATTGATATCTAGTCTCATAGTGTTGTGGTCAGAAAAGATACTTGATATGATTTCAATTTTCTTAAATTTGTCAAGGCTAGATTTGTGACCCATGATATTATCTATCCTGGAGAATGTTCCATGGGCACTTGAGAAAAATGTGTATTCTGTTGTTTTTGGATGGAATGTCCTATAAATATCAAGTAAATCCATCTTGTATAATGTATCATTTAAAGCTTGTGTTTCCTTATTTATTTTCAATTTGGATGATCTGTCCATTGGTGACAGTGAGGTATTAAAGTCCCCTACTATGATTGTGTTACTGTCGATTTCCCCTTTTATGGCTGTTAGTATTTGCCTTATATATTGAGGTGTGCCTATGTTGGGTGCATAAATATTTACAATTGTTATATCTTCTTCATGGATTGATCCCTTGATCATTATATAGTGTCCCTCTTTGTCTCTTGTAATAGTTTTTATTTTAAAGTCTATTTTGTCTGATATGAGAATTGCTACACCAGCTTTCTTCTGATTTCCATTTGCATGGAATATCTTTTTCCATCCCCTCACTTTCAGCCTGTATGTGTCCCTAGGTCTGAAGTGGGTCTCTTGTAGACAGCATATATATGGGTCCTGTTTTTGTATCCATTCAGCCAGTCTGTGTCTTTTGGTGGGAGCATTTAATCCATTTACATTTAAGGTAATTATTGATATGTACGTTCCTATTACCATTTACTTAATTGTTTCGGGTTGTTCTTGTAGGTCTTTTCCTTCTCTTATGTTTCTTACTTAGAGAAGTTCCTTTAGCATTTGTTGTAAAGCTGATTTGGTGGTGCTGAACTCTCAGCTTTTGCTTGTCTGTAAAGGTTTTAATTTCTCCATCAAATCTGAATGAGATCCTTGCTGGGTAGAGTAGTCTTGGTTGTAGGTTTTTTTCCTTCATCACTTTAAATATGTCCTGCCACTCCCTTCTGGCTTGTAGAGTTTCTGCTGAAAGATCAGATGTTAGCCTTATGGGGATTCCCTTGTGTGTTATTTGTTGTTTTTCCCTTGCTGCTTTTAATATGTTTTCTTTGTATTTAATTTTTGACAGTTTGATTATTATGTGTCTCGGCGTGTTTATCCTTGTGTTTATCCTGTAAGGGGCTCTCTGTGCTTCCTGGACTTGGTTGACTATTTCCTTTCCTATATTAGGGAAGTTTTCAACTATAATCTCTTCAAATATTTCCTCAGTCCCTTTATTTTTCTCTTTTTCTTCTGGAACCCCTATGATTCGAATGTTGGTGCGTTTAATGTTGTCCCAGTGATCTCTGAGACTGTCCTCAGTTCTTTTCATTCTTTTTTCTTTCTTCTGCTCTGCAGTAGTTATTTACACTATTTTATCTTCCAGGTCACTTATCCGTCCTTCTGCCTCAGTTATTCTGCTACTGATCCCGTCTAGAGTATTTTTCATTTCATTTATTGTGTTGCTCATCGTTACTTGCTTCCTCTTTATTTCTTCTAGGTCCTTGTTATCTGTTTCTTGCAATTTGTCTATTCTATTTCCAAGATTTTGCATCATCTTCACCATCATTTTTCTAAATTCTCTTTCAGGTAGATTGGCTATTACCTCTTCATCTGTTAGGTCTGGTGTGTTTTTATCTTGTTCCTTCATCTGCTGTGTGTTTTTCTGTCTTCTCATTTTGCTTATCTTACTGTGTTTGGAGTCTCCCTTTTGCAGGCTGCAGGTTTGTATTTCTATCTATTTTTGGTGGCTGTCCCCAGTGGCTGAGGTTGGTTCAGTGGCTTGAGCAGGTTTCCTGCTTGGTGGACCAGTTCCCCTGTTCTGGTGGATGAGGCTGGATCCCGTCTCCCTGGTCGGCAGGTCCACGTCTGTGGGCGTGTATGGGGATGTCGGTAGCCTTACTGTGATTCTAGGCAGCCTCTCTGCTAATGGATGGGGCTGTAGACCTGTCTCACACTTTGTTGGGTATAGGGTGTCCAGCACTGTTTGTTGCTGGTCCTTCAGTGAATCTAGGTCTTGGTGTTGAGATGGAGATCTCTGGAAGATTTTTGCCATTTGATATTACGTGGAGCTGAGAGGTCTCTTGTGGACCAGTGTCCTGAGGTTAGTTCTCCCACCTCAGAGACACAGCCTTGACACCTGGCTGGAGTGCCAAGAGCCTTTAATCCACACAGCTCAAAACAAAAGGGAGAAAAAAATAGAAAGTCAAGAAAGGAAGGAAGAAAGGAGGAATAGAGGGAAGGAATGAAGAAAGGAAGGGAGGGAGGAAGAAAGGAAGGGAGGGAGGAAGAAAGGAAGGGAGGAAGGAAGGAGGGAATACGGAAAGGAAGGGAGGGAGGAATAAAGGATGGGAGGAAGGAAGGAGGGAATAAAGAAAGGAAGGGAATGAGGAAGAAAGGAAGGGAGGAAGGAAGGAGGGAATAAAGAAAGGAAGGGAGGGAGGAAGAAAGGAAGGGAGGAAGGAAGGAGGGAATAAAGAAAGGAAGGGAGGGAGGAAGAAAGGAAGGGAGGGAGGAAGAAAGGAAGGGAGGAAGGAAGGAGGGAATAAAGAAAGGAAGGAGGGAATAAAGAAAAGAAGGGAGGAAGGAAGGAGGGAATAAAGGAAGGAAGGGAGGAAGGAAGGAAGGAGGGAAATAGGAAAGAAAGGAGGGAAGAAAGGAAGAAAGAAAGGGGAGAAGACAAAATAAAGTAGGGTAAAATACAGTTTTTAAAATAACAAAATAATTATTAAGAAGAAAAATTTCTATTAAAGAAAAATAAAAAAAAAAATGGTCGGTCTAACCCCAGGACAAATGGTGAAAACAAAGCTACACAGACAAAATCTCACACAGCAGCACCCACGTACACACTCACAAAAAGAAAAAAGGGGAAAATAATAGTATATCTTGCTCCGAAAGCCCACTTCCTCAACCTGGGATATTTCGCTGTCTATTCAGGTTTTCCACAGATGCAGGGCACTTCAAGCTGACTGTGGAACTTTAACCCACTTTTTCTGAGGCTGCTTGGAGGGACTTCCCCCTCTCTTTGTTCGCACAGCTCCTGGGGCTCAGCCTTGGACCTGGCCCCGCCTCTGCATGCAGGTCGTCCAAGGGCGTCTGCCGTTCGCTCAGAGAGAGCGGGGTCAAAGGAGCAGTGTTAACGGAGCAGCTGATTCATGGTCTCTGGCTCACTCAGGAGGGGGTGGGGGGGCACGGATGTGGGGCGAGACCGCGGCGGCAGAGGCAGGCGTGACTCTGCACCGGCCCGAGGCGCGCCGCGCGTTTTCCTGGGGAAGCAGTCTCAGGATCCCGGGACCCCGGCACTGGCGGGCTGCACAGGCTCCCGTGAGGGATGGTGTGGAGAGTGACCTGTGCTCGCACACAGGCCTCTTGGTCGCAGCAGTAGCAACCCTAGCGTCCCACACCCATCTCTGTTGTCTGTGCAGACAGCCGCAGCTCGTGCCCGTTTCTGGAGCTCCTTTATGTGGTGCCCTTAATTCCCTTTCCTTGCGCCCCAGGAATCGAAGAGGCAAGAAAAAGTCTCTTGTCTCTTCGGCAGCTCCAGACTTTTCCCGAACTCCCTCCAGGCCAGCCGTGGTGCGCTAACCCCTTCAGGCTGTTTTCACTCTGCCAACTCCAGACCTTTCCCTGGGATCCGCCCGAGGCTCAGTTCCCAGCCCCGCCCGCCGCGCAGTGGGTGAGCAGACAAGCCTCTCGGGCTGGTGAGTGCCGGTCGGCACCGATCCTCTGTGCGGGAATCTCTCCGCTTTGCCCTCCGCACCCTGTTGGCTGTGCTCTCCTCCGCGGCTCTGAAGCTTCCCCCTCCGCCACCCGCAGTCTCTGTCCGTGAAGGGGCTTCTAGTGTGTGGGAACCTTTCCTCCTTTACGGCTCCCTACCACTGGTGCAGGTCCCATCCCTATTCTTTTGTCTCTGTTTGTTCTTTTTTCTTTTGCCCTACCCAGGTACATGGGGAGTTTCTTGCCTTTTGGGAGGTCTGAGGTCTTCTGCCAGCATTCGGTGGGTGTTCTATAGGAGAAGTTCCATGTGTAGATGTATTTCTCATGTATCTGTGAGGAGGAAGGTGATCCCCGCGTCTTACTCTTCCGCCATCTTCTCGCTCCCCTCTTTTACTCCTGTGGTATCCTGAAGACGTCTGGCTCCTGCCTGCGTGTACTCCACGCAGCTCTGACCTGAAGCTGAACCCACGGCTGACCCTGAGGATGCTGACGCTCATGTTCCCTGTTTGTATTGTAAATTTCTACAGGTTTTGACAAACATGTAGTGTCATGTATCTACCAGTACCATATCATACAAAATAGTTTCATTCTTTGGTTTCTGATCTTAAATAAGTTATAAACTAATGTCGTTCTTCTTTTTTTATATTTCTTTTTAAATTTTTATTTATTCTTTAATATACTTAACAATTTTATTTATTTTTTAATTTAATTTTTATGTTATGTTGAGGTATAGTTGATTTACAATGTTGTTAGTTTCAGGTGTGCAGCAAAGTGGTTCAGTTAAACATTTATAACATCCATTCTTTTTCAGATTCTTTTCCCATATAGGTTATTACAGAATATTGAGTATAGATACCTGTGCTATACAGTAGGTCCTTGTTGATTATTTATATATAGTAGTGTGTATATGATAATCCCAAACGCCTAAATTATCCCCCACCTTTTCCCTTTGGTAACCATAAGTTCGTTTTCGCAGTCTATAAGTTTGTTTCTGTTACGTAAACCAGTTCATTTGTATCAGCTCTTTAGATTCCTCTAGGTCCATCCATGTTGCTTCAAATGGTATTATTTCATTCTTTTTAATGGCTGAGTAATATTCCATTGTATATATGTACAACATATTCTGTATCCATTCCTCTGTTTATGGTCACTTAGGATCCTTCCATGTCTTGGCTATTGTAAATAGTGCTGCAATGAACATTGAGGTGCATGTATCTTTTTGAATTATGGTTTTCTCCGGATACATACCCAAGAGTGGGATTTCTGAGTCATATGGTAGTTCTATTTTAAGTTTTTTAAGGAACTTCCATACTGTTCTCCATAGTGGTTTTACCAATTTACATTCCCACCAACAGTGTAGTAAGGTTCCCTTTTCTCCACACCCTCTCCAGCATTTATTGTTTGTAGAGTTTTTGATGATGGGCATTCTGACTGGGGTGAGGTGATACCTCATTGTAGTTTTAATTTGCATTTCTCTAAACATTAGCAATGTTGAGAATCTTTTCATGTGCTTTTTGGCCATCTGTGTGTCTTCTTTGAAGAAATGTCTTTTTGGATCTTCTGCCCATTTTTCGATTTTTTTTTTTTTTTTTATATAGAACTGCATGAGCTCTTCATATAATTTGGAGGTTAATACCTTGTTGGTCACTTTCTTTGCAAATATTTTTCCCATTCTGTGGGTTGTCTTTGGGTTTTGTTTATTGTTAGCTTTTCTGTGCAAAAGCTTTTAAGTTTAATTAGGACTCATTTGTTTATTTTTTGTTTTTATTTTCATTACTCTAGGAGGTGGAACCAAAATGATACTGCTGCAATTTATGTCAAAGAGTGTTCTGCCTATGTTTTCCTCTAAGAGTTTTATAGTATCCAGTCTTACATTTAGGTCTTTAATCCACTTTGAATTTATTTTTGTGTATGGTTTAAGAGAATGTTGTAATTTCATTCTTTCATATGTAGCAATCCAGTTTCCCCAGCACCACTGATTGAAGAGACTATCTTTTCTCCATTGTGTATTCTTGCCTACTTTGTCATAGATAAATTGACCATAGGTGCATGGTTTTATTTCTGGGCTTTCTGTCCTATTCCATTGATCTATATTTCTGTTTTTGTGCCAGTATCATATTGTTTTAATTACTTTAGCTTTGTAGTATTGCTTAAAGTCAGGGAGACTGAAGTCAGAGTCCTCCAGCTCTGTTTTTCTTTCTCAGGATTGCTTTTCCTATTCAGGGTCCTTTGTGTTTCCATATAAATAAAAAAAAAATGTTCTAGATCTGTGAAAAATGCCATTGGTAATTTGATAGGGATTGCATTGAATCTGTATTTGCCTTGGGTAGTATAGTCATTTTGTCAATATTGATTATTCCAGTCTAGATCATGGTATATCTTTTCATCTGTTTGTGTCACCTTTGATTTCTTTCATCAGCATCTTATAGTTTTCAGAGTACACGTGTTTTGCCTTCTTAGGTAGGTTTATTCCTAGGTATTTTATTCTTTTTGATGCAGTGGTAAATGGGATTATTTCCTCAATTTCTCTTTCTGATCTTACATTGTTGGTGTATAGAAATGCAACAGATTTCTGTGAATTAATTTTTTATCCTGCTACCTTACCAAATTAATTGATGGGCTCTAGTAGTTTTCTGGTAACATCTTTAGGATTTCCTGTGAATAGTATCATCTCATCTGCAAAAAGTGACAGTTTTACTTCTTTTCCAATTTGGATGCCTTTTATTTCTTTTTCTTCTCTGATTGCCATGGCTAAGACTTCCAATTCTATGTTGAATGAAAGTGGCAAGAGAGGAGGTAGGAGATGGAAAAGCTGAAGGATCATCAGCAATAGGACACAGAGGGCAAGCTTCAATTTCACTCACGCCTTACGTGATTGGACATATGAACACACATTTGCATCTTTGAAAGTTTGTAACTTGAATGTTCGTATGTAGGGGATGTACTGTACAAGATTTTTTTAAGTTGCTGGTTTCTTAATTTCGAATGCATTTCCAATATCTTGCATTTGCACTTTCCTCCCTTCATGATTACTTGGTTTGATTTCATATTTGTGTACAGATGATTTCCTACCTTTGCTGTATGTTTTGCCTTTACCAGTGAGCTTTCCCATGTCCCTGGGACCCCTATAATGAAAGTGTTGGTGTGTTTAATGTTGTACCAGAGGTCTCTTCGACTGTCCTCTTTTCTTTTCCTAGTTTTATCTTTATTATGTTCTGTGACAGTTATTTACACCAATATGTCTTCCAGCTCATGTATTAATTCTTCTGCCTCATTTTTTTCTTCTATTGATTCTTTCTAGTGTATTTTTCATTTCAATTTTCATATTGTTTATCTCTGTTTGTTCATGCATTAAATCTTGTAGCTCTTTGTTAAACACTTCTTGTATCTTCAAAATCTGTAACTCCATTCTTTTCCTGAGAACTTGGGTCATCTTTACTATCATTATTCTGTATTCTTTGACAAGCAGGTTGCCTATCTCCACTTCACTTAGTTGTTCTTGTGGGGTTTTATCTTCTTCCTTTGTCTGGAATATATTTTTCTGCCTTTTCATTTTTTTCTAAATTTCTGTTTGTATTCTCCGTTCTGCATTCTGCAGGATTGTAGTTCCTCTTGCTTCTGGTGTCTGCCCCCTGGTGGATGAGGTTGGTCCAGGGGCTTGCACAGGCTTCCGGGTGGGGAGGAACTGTGTTCTGCCCACTGGTATGTGGAGCTGGGTCTTGTCTCTCTGGTGGGCACTGCCGTGTCCAGGAGTGTGTTTATAGGTGGCTGTTGAGCTTAGTATGGCTTTAGCCACCCTGCCTGTTGATACATAGGGTTGTGTTCCCACCTTGTTGGTTCTTTGGCCTGAGGCATTCCAGCACTGGAGCCTGCAGGCTGTTGAGTGGGGCCAGGCCTCAGTGCCAAAATGAGGACTTCTGTGAGAGCTCACACTGATGACTATTCCCAAGGATCTCAGCTACCAGTGTCCTTGCCCCCACAGTGAGCCACAGCTGACCCCTGCCTCCCCAGGAGACCCTCCAAGACACACAGGTAGGTCTTCCCAGGCTCCTATGGAGTCACTGCTTTACCCTGGGTCCCAGTGCATGTGAAACCTTGTGTGTGTACTCCAAAAGTGGAGTCTCTGTTTCCCCACATCCTGTGGAACTCCTGCTCTGAAGCCCCACTGGCCTTCAGAGCCAAATGCTATAGGCACTCCTCCTCCGATGCCAGACCCCAGACTGTGGAGCATGATGTGGGACTCAGAACTCTCACTCCTGTGGGAGAACTTCTGTGATATAATTATTTTCTAGTTTGTGGGTCACCCACCTGGCAGGTATGGGATTTGATTATATCATAGAAGTGCCCCTTTTACCATGTTGTTGTGGCTTCTTCTTTGTGTTTAGATGTAGAATATCTTTTTGGTAGGTTCCAGTCTTTTTTGTCAATTGTTGTTCAGCAGTTAGTTGTGATTTTGGTGTTTTTTTGAGAGGAGGTGAGCTCAAGTCCTTCTACTCCACCATCTTGTCTCCTCCCTCCATTCTTCTTTCTTAAAATGTTGGTGAGAGTTATGGAACCTAATATCTTGTGTCCTAAGTGGTTTTTGAGGGATGCTGTTATATAAGTACTAATAAGAATATGACATTTATGTTTTACAGGTCCTTCATATATATTGTTTCAAACGAGTCTCTAAAGAGTCCTAGGAGTGAGATAGAATATTAGTGTCCTCATTTTGCATAAAACTGAGGCTTTGAAAAGTTTGAGAAGGTCTCAAAATTATACAGCTTAAAATAAGAGGGGCTGAGAAAATCAGATCTTCTAGATCCAAGACTAAGCCTCTTCTCCCTGTGTCACACTGCCTATTGCTGTTACCATATTTACAAAATTATTTTGTAAAATTATTTGTACCATACTGTATGTGGCACCACTATTTGGGGGAAGATATAGAAATTGTGCTCTCTGGACTTGGTTTCTATGATCTTATCTACTACCCTTCTCTAATCTGGTTAACAGTTCTATATACAAAGCCTGTTTAAATAGGTCAGATTCCAGCACAGCTTTGTGAAATCAGGCCCTAAACAATTAATTTATAGCAATTAAAATGAATGATGAAGAGGGGAATAGGTTAACTACTTCTTAGAGCAATGCCAAATTATAATATTAGTGTTTTGCCCTTGCCGCATGAAATTCCCAAAACAATATTTTTAGAATCTTTAGACTACAATTGAAAATTCTAGGAAATTATTGGCCAAAGAATTGACATGAACTGGAATAAAAAGCATGAGATTTTTAAAAGGATAATGAACATTAGAGAATATTAAAACATTATTTCACAGTGCTATAGAAAAGATAGGGCTTTTAGATTGAATTTGAATACAGTGTCCCAATATCAATTCTCCCCCCTAGAATTTCCTTTATGACTTTGAAACATATGTTTTCTGCTGATGCATAAGATGACTTTCTGAATTCAAGAAACATATTTGTTGCTGGTTGTCAAGTGCAGCAGTCATTAGTGCTGCTTACTGGCTCTTTTCTTCCAGGCAAATGGTAAGATTATTTTCTTGGGTTCTTTGTGATTGGGTGTGGTCTGAAGACCAGCTTTGCCAGAGGATTGTGAGTGGACATAGCAAGTCTCCCTTCTGATCCCAACATTTAATTTTTGTGTGAAACCCTTTAAGGTTTTTTTTGTTTGTTTGTTTGTTTTTTGTTTTTTTGGCATGGTAACTAGCAAAATTCATGACATTGGCTGCTCTGTAAATTCTGAGTGATTATGATGGAAAGATCTTCGCTGTGGATCAGTGTGAGGTATAAATAAATCTCTGTTGTTTTAAACCTGTACCTACAATATAATCCAGGTGATTTTGACTGATAAACACATCAGCCATCCAAGCAACATACCATTCAATTGTGTGACATGAAGATTCATTTATTTATTCATTCCTTCACTCAATACACTTCTTGTGTATCAGCAGACGCTGTGCTAAGCTCTAATTTGCAAAGCTCAGAAAGACAAGGTGGCTGTTCTCAAGTAGCTAGCTAATAGTTTGGTGGGAGAGATATGAGTAAACAAATACATTCAACCTAACACGGAAAGAAATAAAAACCTGTTTGCAAAGTGCTATGGGAACAGATTAAGGAACAGTTAACAGCTTGAGCCACAGATAAAGGAAATCGTCACAGAGAAAGTGATATTTGCATTGTATCTTGAAAGATGAGTAGGATTTGGCCGTGTGAACATAAGTGGGATAAGAAGTATTCTAGGCAAAGGGACAATTCTATGTGAAAGATATGAATCATATAATTACAAGAAAAAATAAGTTTTTTTTCTTTCCACCCTTATGAACAGTTTTATAATTCCAAGCTAAAGTTCATATTAATACATTTTTTAAAACATCTTTATTGGAATACAATTGCTTTACAATGGTATGTTAGTTTCTGCTTTATAACAAAGTGAATCAGTTATACATATACATATGTCCCCATATCTTTTCCCTCTTGCATCTCCCTCCTTATCCCACCTCTCTAGGTGATCACAAGACCCCAAGCTGATCTCCCTGTGCTATGTGCTGCTTCCCACTAGCTATCTATTTTATGTTTCGTAGTGTATATATGGCCATGCCACTCTCTCACTTTGTCCCAGCTTACCCTTCTCACTCCCTGTATCCTCAAATCCATTCCCTAGTAGGTCTGTGTCTTTACTCCCTTCTTGCCCCTAGGTTCTTCATGACTTTTTATTTTTACATTCCATATATATGTGTTAGTATACGGTATTTTTTTTTCTCTTTCTGACTTACTACACTCTGTATGACAGATCTACATCCATCCGCCTCACTACAACTAACTCAATGTCGTTTCTTTTTATGGCTGAGTAATATTCCATTGTATATATGTGCCACATCTTCTTTATCCATTCATCTATCGATGGACACATAGGTTGCTTCCATGTCCTGGCTATTGTAAATAGAGCTGCAGTGAACATTTTGGTAAATGACTCTTTTTGAATTGTGGTTTTCTAAGGGTATATGCCCAGTAGTGGAATTGCTATGTTGTATGGTAGTTCTATTTTTGTTTTTTTAACAAACCTCCATACTGTTCTCCATAGTGCTGTTATCAATTTACATTCCCACCAAAAGTGCAGGAGGGTTCCCTTTTCTGCACACCCTCTCCAGAATTTATTGTTTGTAGAATTTTTGATGATGGCTATGCTGACTGGTGTGAGGCGATATCTCATTGTAGTTTTGATTTGCATTTATATAATGATTAATGATGTTGAGCATTCTTTCATCTGTTTGTTGGCAATAAATAATCTTCTTTGGAGAAATGTCTATTTAGATCTTCTGCCCATTTTTGGATTGGGTTGTTTGGTTTTTTTTGATATTGAGTTGCATGAGTTGCTTGTATGTTTTGAAGATTAATCCTTTGTCAGTTGCTTCATTTGAAAATATTTTCTCCCATTCCGAGGGTTGTCTTTCCATCCTGTTTATGGTTTCCTTTGCTGTGCAAAAGCTTTTAAGTTTCATGAGGTCGCATTTGTTTATTTTTGTTTTTATTTCCATTTCTGTAGGAGGGGGGTCAAGAAGGCCCTTGCTGTGATTTATGTCATAGAGTGTTCTGTCTATGTATTCCTGTAAGAGTTTGATGGTATCTGGCCTTACATTTAGGTCTTTAATCCATTTTGAGTTTATTTTTGTGTATGCTTTTAGGGAGTGTTCTAGTTTCATTCTTTTACATGAAGCTGTCCAGTTTTCCTGGCACCACTTATTGAAGAGGCTGTGTTATCTCCACTGTATATTCTTGCCTCCTTTATCAAAGATAAGGTGACCATATGTGTCTGGGTTTATCTCTGGGCTTTCTATTCTGTTCCATTTATCTATATTTCTGTTTTTGTGCCAGTACCATACTGTCTTGATTAATGTAGCTTTGTAGTATAGTGTGAAGTCAGGGAGACTGATTCCTCCAGCTCTGTTTTACTTTCTCAAGATTGCTTTGACTCTTCAGTCTTTTGTGTTTCCATACAAATTGTGAGATTTTTCTGTTCTAGTTCTGTGAAAAATGCCTTGGTAGTCTGATAGGGATTTCTTTGAATCTGTAGATTGCTTTGGGTAGTATAGTCATTTTACCAATGCTGATTCTTCAAATCGAAGAACATGATATATCTCTCCATCAATTTGTATCATCTTTAATTTATTTCATGAGTATCTTATAATTTTCTGTATATAGGTCTTTTGTCTCTGTAGGTAAGTTTATTCCTAGATATATTATTATTTTTTTTGCAGTGGTAAATGGGAGTGTTTTCTTAATTTCACTTTCAGATTTTTCATCATTAGTATATAGGAATGCAAGAGATTTCTGTGCATTAATTTTGTATCATGCTACTTTACCAAATTCATTGACTAGCTCTAGTAGTTTTCTGGTTGCATAATTAGGATTCTCTATGTATAGTATCATGTCATCTGCAAACAGTGACAGATTTACTTCTTCGTTTCTGGTTTGGATTCCTTTTATTTTGTTTTCTTCTCTTATTGCTGTGGCTAGAACTTCCAAAACTATGTTGAACAATAAGGGTGAGAGTGGGCATCCTCTTCTTCCTGATCTTAGTGGAAATGGTTTCAATTTGTCACCATTGAGGACGATGTTGGCTGTGGGTAGGACATATATAGCCTTTAGTATGTTGAGGAAAGTTACATCTATGCCTACTTACTGCAGGGTTTTTATCGTAAATTGGTGTTGAATTTTGTCGAAAGTTTTCTCTGCATCTACTTAGGTGATCATATGGTTTGTTTCAGTTTGTTAATATGGCATATCACATTGATTTGCATATTGAAGAATCTTTGCTTTCTTGGAATAAACCCCACTTGATTATGGAGCATGATCCTTTTAATGTGCTGTTGGATTCTGTTTTCTAGTATTTTTTTGAGGATTTTTGCATCTATATTCATCAGTGATATTGGCCTGTAGTTTTCTTTCTTTGTGACATCATTGTCTGGTTTTGCTATCAGGGTTCTGGTTGCCTCGAAGAATGAGTTTGGGAGTTTTCCTCCCTCTGCTATATTTCAGAAAAGTTTGAAAGGGATAGGTGTTAACTCTTCTCTAAATGTTTGATAGAATTCGCCTGTGAGGGCATCTGGTCCTGGGCTTTGGTTTGTTGGAAGATTTTTTTTTTTTTTTTTTCACGGTATGGGGGCCTTTCACTGTTGTGACCTCTCCCGTTGTGGAGCACAGGCTCCAGACGTGCAGGCTCAGCAGCTATGGCTCACGGGCCCAGCCACTCTGTGGCATGTGGGATCTTACCAGAACGGGGCCCGAACCCATGTCTCCTGCATCGGCAGGCGGACTCTCAACCACTGCACCACCAGGTAAGCCACTGTTGGAAGATTTTTAATCACAGTTTCAATTTCATTACTTGTGATTGGTCTGTTCATATTTTCTATTTCTTCCTGGTTCAGTTTTGGAATGTTGTACATTTCTAAGAATTTGTCCGCTTCTTCCAGGTTGTCCATTTTATTGGCACAGAGTTGCTTGTAGTAATCTCTCATGATCCTTTGTATGTCTGCAGTGTCAGTTGTTACTTCTCCTTTTTCATTTTTTATTCTATTGATTTGAGTCTTCTTCCTTTTTTTCTTGATGAGTCTAGCTAATAGTTTATCAATTTTGTTTATCTTTTCAAATCCAGATTTTAGTTTTATTGTCTTTGCTATTGTTTCCTTCATTTCTTCTTCATTTATTTCTGATCTTATCTTTATGATTCCTTTCCTTATGCTAACTTTGGATTTTTTTTTTGTTCTTTCACCAGTTGATTTAGATGTAAGTTTAAGTTGTTTATTTGAGTTGTTTCTTGTGTCTTAAGGTAGGATTGTATTCCTATAAACTTCCCTGTTAGAACTGTTTTGCTGCATACCAAATGTTTTGGGTTGTCGTATTTTCATTGTCATTGTTTTCTAGGTATTTTTGTATTTCCTCTTTGATTTCTTCAGCGATCTCTTGGTTATTAAGTAATGTATTGTTTAGCCTCCATGTGTTTGTAGTTTTTACAGATTTTTTCCTTTTATTGATATTTAGTCTCATAGCACTGTGGTTGGAAAATATACTTGACACCATTTCAATTTCCTTAAATTTATGAAGCTTGATTTGTGACCCAAGATATGATCTATCCTGGAGAATGTTCCATGAGCACTTGAGAAGAATGTGTATTCTGTTATTTTTGGATGGAATGTCCTCTAAGTATCAATTAAGTCCATCTTCTTTAATGTATCATTTAAAGATTGTGTTTTCTTATTTATTTTCATATTGGATGATCTCTCCACTGGTGAAAGTGGGATGTTTGAGTTCCCTACTATGATTGTGTTACTGTCGATTTCCCCTTTTATGGCTGTTAATATTTACCTTATGTATTCAGATGCCCCTATGTTGGGTGCATAAATATTTACCATTATTATAACTTCTTCTTGGATTCATCTCTTGATCATTATGTAGTGTCCTTCTTTGTCTCTTGTAATAGTCTTTATTTTAAAGTCTATTTTGTCTGATATGAGAATTGGTACCCAGCTTCCTTTTGAATTGCAGTTGCATGGAATATCTTTTTCCATCCCCTCACTTTTAGTCTGTATGTGTCCCTAGGTCTGAGGTGGGTCTCTTGTAGACAGCATATGTATGGGTGTTGTTTTTGTATCCATCCAGCCAGTCTGTGTGTTTTGGTTGGAGCATTTATTCCATTTCATTAAAGGTAATTATCAATATGTATGTTCTTATTACCATTTTCTTAATTGTTTTGTGTTTATTATTGTAGGTCTTTTCCTTCTCTTGTGTTTCCTGCCTAGAGAAGTCCTTTAGTGTTTCTTTTTGAGCTGGTTTGGTGGTGCTGAATTCTCTTAGCTTTTGCTTGTCTATAAAGGTTTAAATTTCTCCATAAAATATGAATGAGATCCTTGCTGGGTACTGTAACCTCGGTTGTAGGTTTTTCTCCTTCATCACTTTAAATATGTCCTGCCACTCCCTTCTGTCTTGCCGAGTTTCTGCTGAAAGATCAGCTGTTAACCTTATGGGGATTCCCTTGTGTGTTATTTGTTGCTTTTCCCTTGCTGCTTTTAATATGTTTTGTTTGTATTTAATTTTTGAATGTTTCATTAATATGTATCTTGGAATGTCTCTCCTTGGATTTATCCTCTATGGGACTCTCTGTGCTTCTTGGACTTTTTTAACAATTTCCTTTCCTATTTTAGGGATGTTTTCAACTATAGTCTCCTCAAATATTTTCTCACTTCCTTTCTTTTTCTCTTCTTCTTCTGGGACCCCTATAATTCTAATGTTGGTGTGGTCAATGTTGTCCCAGACGTCTCTGAGACTGTCTTCAATCCTTTTCTTTCTGGTTTCTTTATTCTGCTCTGCAGTAGTTTTTTCTACTATTTTATATTCCAGGTCACTTATCTGTTCTTCTGCCTCAGTTATTCTGATATTGATCTCTTCTAGAGAATTTAAAAATTCATTTTTTGTGTTTTTCATCAATGTTTGTTTGCTCTTTAACTCTTCTAGGTCCTGGTTAAATGTTTCTTGTATTTTCTCCATTCCTTTTCCAAGATTTTGGATCAAATTTACTATCATGATTCTGAAATCTTTTTCAGGTAGACTGCCTATTTCCTCTTGATTTGTTAGGTCTGGTTGGTTTTTGCCTTGCTCCTTTATCTGCTGTATGTTTCTCTGTCTTCTCATTTTACTTAACTTACTGTGTTTGGGGTCTCCTTTTCGCAGGCTGTAGGTTCCTAGTTCCTGATGTTTTTGGTGTTTGTCCCCAGTGGCTAAGTTGGTTCAGCGGGTTATGTAAGCTTCCTGGGGGAGCAGACTATTGCTTGTGTTTTGGTGGATGAGTCTCGATCTTGTCTTTCTAGTGGGCAAGTCCACGTCTGGTGGTGTGTTTTGGCATGTATCTTGCCTTATTATGATTTTAGGCAGCCTCTGTCCTAATGAATGGTGTTGTGTTCCTGTCTTCATCGTTGTTTGGTGTAGGGTGTCCAGCACTGTAGCTCCAGAGACGGTCGCGGAGCTGCTGAAGAGGCAAGAGACATTTTCTTTCCTCTTTATTTCCTGGTGCGCGAGGAGAGGAGATTAAGCGTGCTGCTTAAAGGAGATCCAGAAACGGGCGTGAGCCGCAGCTATCAGCCTGGACACCAGAGATGGGCATGACACGCTAAGCTGCTGCTGCCACCACCAAGAAGCCTGTGTGAGAGCACAGGTCACTCTCCACACCTCCCCTCCCGGGAGCCTGTGCAGCCCACCACTGAGAGTGTCCCGGGATCCAGGGACAGCTTCCTAAGAAGAATGCATGGGGCACCTCAGGCTGGTGCAACTTCACACCAGCTTCTGCCACCACAGGCTCACCCTGCATCCATACCTCCCCTTCCCACCGGCCTGAGTGAGCCAGAGCACCCAAATCAGCTGCTCCTTTAACCCCATCATGTCTGAGTGAAGAGCAGACACCCTCAGGCGACTTACATGCAGAGGCGGGGCCAAGTCCAAGGCTGAAAACCAGGAGCTATGCGAACAAAGAAAAGAAAGGGAAATTTCTCCCAGCAGCCTCAGAAGCAGCAGATTAAAACTCCACACTCAATTTGAAGTGCCCTGCATCTGTGGAATACCTGAATAGACAGCGAATCATCCCAAGTTGAGCAGGTGGACTTTGGGAGCAAGATATATTATTTTTTCCCTTTTTCTCTTTTTGTGAGTGTGTATGTCTCTAATTCTCTGTGAGATTTTGTCTGTATACCTTTGCTTTCACCATTTCTCCTAGGGGTCTAACCGTCCTGGTTTTTTTATGTTTGTTTTTCTTTTAACATTTTTTCTTCTTAATAATTATTTTTTATATTAATAAATTTATTTTAACCTACTTTATTTTATCTTCTTTCTTTCTTTCTTTCTTTTTTTCCTTTCTTTCTTCCTTTCCTTCTTATTTTCTTCCTTTCTCCCTTCCTCTTTCTTTCCTTCTTCCTTCCTTTCTTCCTTCCTTTCTTCATTTCTCCATTTCTTCCATCTTCCTTCTTTCCTTTCTTCCTCACTTCCTTCCTTCCTTCCTTTCTTTCTTTCCTTTCTATTTTTTTCTCCCTTTAATTCTGAACCATTTGGATTAAAGGCTCTTGGTGCTCCAGCCAGGTGTCAGGGCTGTGTCTCTGAGGTTGGAGAGCCAACCTCAGGACACTGGTCCAGAAGAGACCTCCCAGCTCCATGTAATATCAAACAGCAAAAATCTCCCAGAGATCTCCAGCTCAACACCAAGAACCAGCTTCACTCAATGACCAGCAAGCAACAGTGCTGGACACCCTATGCCAAACAACTTGCAAGATAGGACCACAGCCCCATCCATTAGCAGAGAGACTGCCTATAATCATAATAAGGTTACAAACACCCCAAAACACACCACCAGACGAAGAGCTGCCCACCAGAAAGACAAGATTCAGCCTCATCCACCAGAACACAGACACTAGTACCCTCAAACCAGAAACCTACTCAACCCACTGAACCAACCTTAGCCACTGGGGACAGACACCAAAAACAATGAGAAGTATGAACCTGCAGCCTGCAAAAAGGAGATCCAAAACACAGTAAAATAAACAAAATTAAAAGACAGAAGAAAATACAGCAGATGAATGAGCAAGGTAAAAACTCACCAGACCTAACAAATGAAGAGGAAATAGGCAGTCTACCTGAAAAAATATGCAGAATAATGATAGTAAAGTTGATCCAAAATCTTGGAAATAGAATAGACAAAATGCAAGAAACATTTAACAAGGACCTAGAAGAACTAAAGAGGAAGCAATCAACGATGAACAACACAATAAATGAAATTTAAAAAACTCTACATGGGATCAATAACAGAATAACTGAGGCAGAAGAACGGATATGTGACCTGGAAGATAAAATAGTGGAAATAACCACTGCAGAGCAGAATAAAGAAAAAAGAATGAAAAGAACTGAGGACAGTCTCAGAGACCTCTGGGACAACATTAAACTCACCAATATTCGAATTATAGTGCTCCCAGAAGAAGAAGAGAAAAAGAAAGGGACCGAGAAAATATAAGAAGAGATTATACTTGAAAACTTCCCTAATATGGAAAGGAAATCAAGTCCAGGAAGCACAGAGAGTCCCATACAGGATAAATCCAAGGAGAAACATGCCAAAACACATATTAATGAAACTATAAAAATTAAATACAAAGAAAACATATTAAAAGCAGCAAGGGAAAAGCAACAAATTACACACAAGGGAATCCCCATAAGGTTAACAGCTGATGTTTCAGCATAAATACTGCAAGCCAGAAGGGAGTGGCAGGACATATTTTAAGTGATGAAGGATAAAAACCTACAACCAAGATTGCTCTACCCAGCACGGATCTCATTCAGATTTGATGGAGATATTAAAACCTTTACAGACAAGCAAAAGCTGAGAGAGTTCAGCACCACCAAACCAGGTTTCCAACAAATGCTAAAGGATCTTCTCTAGGCAAGAAACACTAGAGAAGGAAAAGACTTACAAGAACAAACTCGAAACAATTAAGTAAATGGTAATAGGAACATACATATCGATAATTACCTTAAAGGTAAGTGGATTAAATGCTCCCACCAAAAGACACAGACTGGGGGCTTCCCTGGTGGTGCAGTGGTTGGGAGTCTGCCTGCCGATGCAGGGGACACGGGTTCGTGCCCTGGTCCGGGAGGATCCCACGTGCCGCGGAGCGGCTGGGCCTGTGAGCCATGGCCACTGGGCCTGCGTGTCCGGAGCCTGTGCTCCGCAACCGGAGAGGCCACAGCAGTGAGAGGCCCGCATACCGCAAAAAAATAAAATAAAATAAAATAAAAAATACACAGACTGGCTGAATGGATACAAAAGCAAGATCCATATATATGCTGTCTACAAGAGACCCACTTCAGACCTAGGGACACATAGAGATTGAAAGTGAGGACATGGAAAAAGATATTGCATGCAAATGGAAATCAGAAGAAAGCTGGAGCAGCAATTCTCATATTAGTCAAAATAGACTTTAAAATTAAGACTCTTAGAAGAGACAATGAAGGGCACTACATAATGATCAAGGGATTGATGCAGGAAGAAGATATAAAAATTGTAAATATTTATGCACCCAACATAGGGGCATCTGAATACATAAGGTGAATATTAGCATCAATAAAAGGGGAAATCGACAGTAACACAATCATAGTAGGGGACTTTTACACCCCACCTTCACCACTGGGCAGATCATCCAAAATAAAAATAAATAAACAAACACTAGTTTTAAGTCATACATTTAACAAGATGGAGTTGATTGATATTTATAGGACATTTCATCCAAAAACAACAGAATACACATTTTTCTCAAGTGCTCATGCAATATTCTGCAGGATAGATCATATCTCGGGTCACAAATCAAGCCTTGGTAAATTTCAGAAAACTGAAATGGTATCAAGTATCTTTTCAGACCACAACGCTATGAGACTAGATATCAATTACAGGAAAAGATCTGCAAAAAATACAAACACATGGAGGCTAAACAATACACTACTTAATAAGGAAGTGAACACTGAAGAAATCAAAGAGAATATCAAAAAATACTTAGAAACAAATGACAATGGAGACACGACAACCCAAAACCTATGGGATGCAGCAAAAGCAGTTCTAAGGGGGAAGTTTATAGCAATAAAATCCTACCTTAAGAAACAGGAAACATCTCAAATAAGCAACCTAACTTTGCACCTAAAGCAATTAGAAAAAGAATCACAAAAAAACTCCAAATTTAGCAGAAGGAAAGAAATCATAAAGATCAGATCAGAAATAAATGAAAAAGAAATGAAGGAAATGATAGCAAACATCAATAAAACTAAAAGCTGGTTATTTGAGAAGATAAAATTCATAAACCATTAGCCATATTCATCAAGAAAAAAAGGGAGAAAACTCAAATCAATAGAATTAGAAATGAAAAAGGAAAAGTAACAACAGACACTGCAGAAATATAAAAGATTATTAGAGATTACTAGAAGCAACACTATCCCAATAAAATTGAAAACCTGGAAGAAATGGACAAATTCTTAGAAATGCACACCCTGCCGAGACTGAACCAGGAAGAAACAGAATATATGAACAGACCAATCACAAGCACTGAAATTGAAACTGTGATTAAAAGTCTTCCAACAAACAAAAGCCCAGGACTAGATGGCTTTACAGGCGAATTCTATCAAACATTTAGAGAAGAACTAACACCTATTCTTCTCAAACTCTTCCTAAAGATAGCAGAGCGAGGAACACTCCCAAACTCATTCTGTGAGGCCACCATCACCCTGATACCAAAACCAGACAAAGACGTCATAAAGAAAGAAAACTACAGGCCAATATCACTGATGAACATAGATGCAAAAATCCTCAACAAAATACTAGCAAACAGAATCCAACAGCACATTCAAAGGATCATACACCATGATCAAGTGGGGTTTATTCCAGGAATGCAACAATTCTTCACTATACACAAATCAGTCAACATGATACACCATATCAACAAACTGAAGGAAAAACAACATGATAATCTCAATAGATGCAGAGAAATCTTTCAACAAAATTCAACACCCATTTATGATAAAAGCCCTGCAGAAAGTAGGCATAGAAGGAACTTTCTTCAAAATAGTAAAGGCCATATATGGCAAACCTACAGGCCACATCATCCTCAATGGTGAAAAACAAACTATTTCCACTAAGATCAGGAACAAGACAAGGTTGCCCACTCTCACCACTATTCTTCAACATAGTTTTGGAAGTCCTAGCCACAGCAACCAGAAAAGAAAAAGAAATAAAAGTAATCCAAATCAGAAAAGAAGCAGTAAAGCTGTCACTGTTTGCAGATGACATGATACTATACATAGAGATTCCTAATGATGCCACCAGAAAAATACTAGAGCAAATCAATGAATTTGGTGAAGTAGCAGGATACAAAATTAATGCACAGAAATCTCTGGCATTCTTATACACTAATGATGAAAAATCTGACAGTGAAATTAAGAAAACACTCCCATTTATCATTGCAACAAAAAGAATAAAATATCTAGGACTAAACCTACCTAAGGAGACAAAACATCTGTATGCAGAAAACTATAAGACACTGATGAAATAAATTAAAGATGATACAAATAGATGGAGAGATATACCATGTTCTTGAATTGAAAGAATCAACATAGTGAAAATGACTGTATTACCCAAAGCAATCTACAGATTCAATGCAATCCCTATCAAACTACCACTGGCATTTTTTACAGAACTAGAACAAAGAATTTCACAATTTGTATGGAAACACAAAAGACCCCGAATAGCCAAAGCAGTCTTGAGAACGAAAAATGGAGCTGGAGGAATCAGGCTCCCTGACTTCAGACTATCCTACAAAGCTACAGTAATCAAGACAGTATGGTACTGGCCCAAAAACAGAAATATAGATCAATGCAACAGGATAGAAAGCCCAGAGATAAACCCACACACATATGGTAACCTTATCTTTGATAAAGGAGGCAAGAATATACAGTGGAGAAAAGACAGCCTCTTCAATAAGTGGTGCTGGGAAAACTGGACAGCTACATGTAAAAGTATGTAATTAGAACAATCCCTAACACCACACACAAAAATAAACTCAAAATGGTTTAAAGACCTAAATGTAAGAGCCTAAGGGTAGGACGGGAATAAAACACAGACCTACTAGAGAATGGACTTGAGGATATGAGGAGGGGGAAGGGTAAGCTGTGACGAAGTGAGAGAGTGGCATGGACATTTATACAGTACCAAACGTAGGGTGGATTGCTAGTGGGAAGCAGCCGCATGACACAGGGAGATCAGTGAGGTGGTTTGTGACCACCTAGAGTGGTGGTATAGGGAGGGTGGGAGGGAGGAAAATGCAAGAGGGAAGAGATGTAGGAACATATGTATATGTATAACTCATTCACTTTGTTGTAAATCAGAAACTAACACACCATTGTAAAGCAATTATACTTCAATAAAGATGTTAAAAAAAAAACTATACTAAAAAAAAACCAAACAGACAGACAGAACCCTAGGACCAATATCAAAAGCAAAGCTATACAGACAAAATCATATACAGAAGCATACACATACACACTCACAAAAGAGAAAAAGGGAAAATTATATATATATATATATATATATATATATATATATATATATATATATATATATATACTTAGTCACTCCCAAACTCCACCTCATCAATTTGTGATGATTCGTTCTGTATTCAGGTATTCCAGAGATGCAGGGTACATCAAGTTGATTTTGGAGATTTAATCCGCAGCTACTGAGGCTGCTGGGAGGGATTTCCCTTTCTCTTCTTTGTTCTCACAGCTCCTGGTGTTCAGCTTTGGATTTGGCCCTGCCTCTGTGTGTAGGTTGCCTGAGGGCATCTGTTCTTCGCTCAGACAGGACATGGTTGAAGGAGCAGCTGCTTTGGGGCTGTGGGTCGTTCAGGTCAGTGTGAATGAGGGGTACGGAGTTCAGGGCAAGCCTGTGGCGGCAGAGGCCGGCATGACTCTGTATCAGCCTGAGACATGCTGTGTGTTCTCCCACGGAAATTGTCCCTGGATCACGGGACCCTGTCAGTGGTGGGCTACACAGGCTCCTGGGAGGGGAGGTGTGGATAGTGACATGTGCTTGCACACAGGCTTCTTGATGGCTGCAGCAGCAGTCTTCGCGTCTCATGCCCTTCTCTGAGGTTCGCACTGATAGTCGCAGCTCATGCCCATCTGTGGAGCTACTTTTAATCCCCTCCCCTCGTGCACCATGAAACAGAGCCAAGAAAAAGTCTCTTGCCTCTTCGGCAGCTGCAGACTTTATCTGGACTCCCTCCCAGCTAGCTGTGGCACACTAGCCCCCTTCATTCTGTGTTCACGCAGACAACCCCAGTCCTCTCTCTGGGTTCTGACCTCCGAAGCCCGAGCCTCAGCTCCCAGCCCCTACCTGTCCCGGTGGGTGAGCAGAAAAGCCTCTGAGGCTGGTGAGTACTGGTCGGCACCAGTTCTCTGTAGGAGAATCTCTCTGCTCTGCCCTCCACACCCCTGTTGCTGTGCCCTTCTCCGTGGCTCCGAAGCTTCCCCCCTCCACCAGTCTCTGCCCATGAAGGGGCTTCTTAGTGTGTGGAAACTTTTCCTCCTTCACAGCTCCCTCCCACAGGTGCAGGTCGCATCCCTATTCTTTTGTCTCTGTTTTTTTGTTTTTGTTTTTGTTTTTTTTCTTTGCCCTACCGAGGTACGTGGGGTGTTTCTTGCCTTTTGGGAGGTCTGAGGCCTTCTGCCAGTGTTCAGTAGGTGTTCTGTAAGAGTTGTTCCACATGTAGATGTATTTCTGATGTATTTCTTGGGAGGAATGTGATCTCCACGTCTTACTCTTCCACCATCTTGAAGCTCCCCCCCCCCATATTATTACTTTGACTTGAAAGATAAAACACTTACTGGCATATATATTATATACATTGTATATCTTTACATGTATGTTTACACATATATACCTGAAAGTAAGCAATTCATTTTTTTGGTGACACTCAAGTTACATGGAGTTGTATGATACATTCATGTGTCTGTCTCCCTATTACTGTAACCTCTACAATATGGGAGAGTCTCCATTTGTTCAACCTTATGTGAATTGCCATTGCTTTGCACAGTGCCATCCCATAGTAAATGCATAATAACTGTTGAATATATAAGCATTCCCGATCCTTAATGAAATATGTCATCTAATATCACTACTAGTTTATGGGATCTTTGAAACTCTTCAAGCCTTTCACCTTGGTTGTATTTTTGAAACATCTACTTTATGTTTTAATTTCTTTACCTAACGTACTGAATTACTTCCCTTCAAAATAGTTCTTCACTGAGCTCTTCCAGTGCTCTTATCTCATTTACAATGAAGCTAGGAGATGAAGCTAGAAGTGTTAGTTATGATAGTAAACATATGGTCTTATCAAGTACTTACTCTGTATTGAATCTGACAAACATATCCAGGAAACTGAAGTTTGAAAGCAAAGAAGTGACCAAGTGCTCACAATTGTATATTTCTTACCCTCTGCTTTATTTTGACTAAATTTTAATCGAGTTTCTTTCTTCTCCATAAATTCTTGGACTTTGGCTCCCTCCAAGTCTGAACAAGCACTAAAATGTAAAACATACCCCCTTAACAGCATGTGATGCTTAATTGTATGCATCAACTTGGCTGGGCAATGATACCCAGATATTTGGTTAAATGTTATTCTGGATGTTTCTGTGAAGGTTTTTTTGGATGAGATTAACATTTAAATTGGTAGATTGAATAAAGCAGATTACCCTCCATAATGCGAGTGAGCCTCATCCAATCAGTGAAGCCTTAATAGAACAAAGACTGATCTCCCCATGACAAGAAGGAATTCTGCCAGAAGATTGCCCTTGGACTCAAACTGCCACTCTTCCCAGGGTCTCCATCCTGCCTGGGCTACCTTGAAGATTTTAGGGTTACCAAGCCTCTACAATCACGAGGCAATTGTCTTTCTATGTATACACATCCTGTTGGTTTTGTTTTTCTGGAGAACCCTGACTAATACACAACACACCCATAGAATTGAAGTGGACAAACCACAGTGAGAAACATTTTCTGTCAGACCACCCTGAACATGCTATCTGCTTACTCACTCCTTTGACTAGTTTCCCCTCAAAAGTTTCTGTTGGCTCTGATTATCCCTCCCTACATGAGAAAAGCCTTTTTCTGTTTGGTTTTGAGACACTTGCAGATCCTGAGGTTGGAATGTTCTCCCGATTGCAGTAGGTCTTTTTGGAAGAAGTTTCATCTTACCTAAGTCTGGATTTGTTTTTATTTGACACAAGTAACCATTAAGGAAGAACAGGAAGATTAGAATATAAAAATAGAAACGTGTTTAGGAGAAGTCAGGGATAAATGCAGGTGAACAACACCAACAAAGAAAGGTCAGAAAAGAATTTAAGATGAGAATACAAATGAATGTAAGATATGCACAAGGAAGAAGAGAATAGATAAAATGATAAAACAACTAAGATTAAAGAAGTTAAGATAGCTGTTTCTTGGTTGCTAAAGTGTACTTTTTTGTTCACTAAATAAGCATGATAGATGGTCAGTGAGAGCTGCCCAAAGGAAATATGTGTTTAGATTATATTTAGAGAATTGTTCCTGAGATTATTAGCTGAATATATTTGTAGCTCTCTTTCTAATAGAGATCTATGGTAATAGAATCATTATCCTATTGGTTAATATCTTAATCATAGTATCCTCAGTGGAATTAAATTAGAATTCTCTTGATCATCACAGAAATCATGCTGGCATCCATATTCTGTACTTAAAATAGAAAAAAACTAGACAAAAATCCTTCTTTTCTTCTCCTCACTCAGCAAAATACCTCAGATTTCTTTAGACAAACAATTAAAGAAACATATTTTTGTGTAATATGTTTAGTTTCTATCTTATAGATTGTAAGTGGAATGGAGGAAAAGATGACAATAATTGTGCAAAAGCTAGGAAGAGACTTCTCTCTAGTATATAAACTGAGTGACTTTCTAGGCCATAGCTATCCTACTACACATGTGCCCACCTCTCAGTGGGCATTACTCAGGTGGGGATGGATGCATCCTGGGTAGGAATTCCATGCTTAAAACTTCCCTCAAGAAAATGTTTGATTTGGAGTGTTGACAGTCTTTGCTAAGCCCATTACAAGAATGTAGTAAAAGGAAAGTGCAGCATTAAACTCATTAATTAGTTTTCTTGTATATTTCAGGGAGGACAAAATGTCAGACACACATAGTAATTAGAAGAGGGTTTTAATTTTTCATTAACTCTAATTAATATTGACTCTTCATGTTTCATTAACATTATTTCTGCTGACTAGGGAATTTATCAAAAGTATGGGAAGGATGATCAGTCTACACTAGATAATGTATTCCAGGTGTGGGAGAGTAGATGGTTCTTTAAAATATATTTTTCACTAGAATCAAGTGAAGTTCAATTACCTCAACCACAGAAAATTGTTAAGGGTCAGAAGAAAACTTGGGAAACAGTTGTCTCATGGTCTTAATATTAGGGAGTAATTTCTGTCATTTTAAAAATTATCCAGTTAATGCTCTGTACTTATTGAAGAATCCAGCATTTCTTATCTTCAAAGCAACAGCTGCAGGGCAACACATTTGCTTAATGGAAATCTCTGTGGTTATCATCAGTGTCTTTTTTTTTTTTTTTTTTTTTTTTTTTAGTGTCATCTTTATCAAGTGTGAGTGAATGTTCCCAGTGTACTTCTCTCAACACAGGGGGGAAGACTGATCCTTCAGTTTCCTTCAGTTGCTGCTGCATTTACACTGGGATGCATGGTTCCTGTAAAGGTTGAAGGACAGGAGCCTAAGAGAATGGAAAGTTCCAGAATATAGGCAAACAAAGAACCTCTTTTGAATAAGTTAATAGCTAAAATCTAATGAGCTTTTACAATATGCCAGGCACCATTTTACATACTTTACATAAATAACTCATTTGATCACCACAACACCCAATCCAATGATGTAGGTACTACTGTTACACTCAATTTACAGATGAGAGAACCAAGGGATAGAGTTTTAAGAAAGTCACCCAAAGGTTACAGAGGTATTGACTGTGAGAATCAACATTCAAATCCAGGTGATTGAGCTCCAGAGCCCATGTTCATAACCAATATACTATTTAATAAGTGCAAAGTGTGGATAAATACTTGGGTTTAGAGTAGATCTGGCAGAATGGGATGGTCTGTTTAACTAAATCGTTTTGGAGACGGTTTTTTGAGGTACAAAATGGGAAAGGAAAGGATGTGGTTTGCTGGACCAGGGAAGGAGTGAGTCTCTATGCAGGTGAAAAATTAATCAAAATTAGTAAAAGGCAAGCAAAAAAGCTAAACATAGGAGACAGCAAGAGGGTTTTTTGGAGCTATGTAAGTCATTGAACTTGAATGGATTTTCATCAGATTCTCTTCCTACAGATGAAATATTCACTACACACCTTTGTAATGAAAATAGAGGTGGTAACTTTGCCAAAATGCATTGCATCTCCATACAGGAAAGGCAGTGACTAAAAATATTGATTTTGAAATCAGTTGGCCTGGGATTGATTCTAGATTTCATCACTTATTATGTGTGAAATTAGGCAATGAGGTGAATTGCACTTCCTTAGTAAAATGGTGATAACAATAGTACCTACCTCATGGGCAGTTGTAGAATGAGATATTGTTTTTAAAGAAGATAGCAAATACTCCATAAATGGCAGTTATTGTGAAGAAAGGAGGAGGAAGAAGTGAAAGAAGAAGAGAAGGAGGGCTTCTGCTATTAAGGCTGTCTTAATTTAGGTTGTGGTACACCATGGCTATAGGTAACTAACTCTTCCTAAAAGAAAAATTTTAAGAGTTTTAAAGGCTGTAATTTTCAAAGAGTATACCTGCATCCTTTGTCATATAAGACAACTTCAAAGTGTTCTTCATTTTCAGTCAACTATATTCAAATATAAATTGAAATATACTTCTTCAGTTGAAGATGTATTCCATAATTTGTAGAACACATGAAGTATTATCATCTGTGTAACCCCAGTTTTTCTTTTCTCTCAAAATTAGCATGTCACTTAGTATTCACTTACACTATGCTTTATTGTGATAAAAGATAAGCCAATTAAATATGACAGACAATATGAGATTTTTTAAAAAACTGAGCTCAAGTCTAATTTATTTAAAGATTATGTGACCCATGTCTCTTTTTGAATTATGGTTTTCTCAGGGTATATGCCCAGTAGTGGGATTGCTGGGTCATATGGTAGTTCTATTTTTAGTATTTTAAGGAACCCCCATACTGTTCTCCATAGTGGCTGTATCAATTTACATTCCCACCAACAGTGCAAAAGGGTTCCCGTTTCTCCACACCCTCTCCAGCATTTATTGTTTCTAGATTTTTTGATGATGGCCATTCTGATCGGTGTGAGGTGATACATCAAAGTAGTTTTGATTTGCATTTGTCTAATGATTAGTGATGTTGAGCATACTTTCATGTGTTTCTTGGCAATCTGTATATCTTCTTTGGAGAAATATCTATTTAGGTCTTCTGCTCATTTTGAATTGGGTTGTTTGTTTTTTGGATATTGAGCTGCAATAGCCAGGACATGGAAGCAACCTAAGTGTCCATTGACAGATGAATGGATAAAGAAGATGTGGAACATATATACAATGGTATATTACTCAGCCATAAAAAATGAGATTGAACTATTTGTAGTGAGGTGGATGGATGTAGAAACTGTCATACAGAGTGAAGTAAGTCGGAAAGAGAAAAACAAATACCATATACTAACACATGTATATGGAATTTTAAAAATGGTTCTGATGAACCTTAGCGCAGGACAGGAATAAAGATGCAGAAGTAGAGAATGGACTTGAGGACACGGAGAGGTGGAAGGGTAAGCTGGGATGAAATGAGAGAGTAGCATTGACATATATACACTACCAAGTGTAAAATAGGTAGCTAGTGGGAAGCAGCTGCATAGCACAGGGAGATCATGTTGGTGCTTTGTGACCACCTAGAGGGGTGGGGTAGGGAGGGTGGGAGGGAAAAGCAAGAAGGAGGGGATATGGAGATATACATATAGCTGATTCACTTTGTTTTACAGAAGAAACTCACACATTGTAAAGCAATTCTACTCCAATAAAGATGTTAAGAAAAAAAAATTATTGGAAGTCTATCAGTTAGAAAGAAATACAATTTCCTGAATTGGCTTTCTCTCCTAATTATCTCGGTAATTACCCTTTCCTATTATTTTGTACCCTTGTAATACAATACCCTCTTAACTGGTGTCTCTAACTTTTGTGTCTCCCTTCCCCAATCTTTATTCCATGTAGCAAATACAAAATTATGTTTGTGACACACAAAAAATAAAAAATTATGTGACCAACAAAAATAAGTAAGGAAAACTTTTAGGTATTTTCCTTTTTATTCTTTTTTTACACAGCTTTGAGCTGTATTTCATATACAATAAAATTCACCCATTTAAAGTGTGAAGTTCAGTGCTTTTTAGTATATTAACAGAATTGTGGAACTATTACTACAATTTAACCTTATAACATTTTCATTAACACCAAAATATACTCCTTAGCTATTACCCAACAACCCCCATCCTCTGTGGATTACCTATTCTGGACATTTTGTAAAAATGTTATTGTATTGGGTTGGTCAAAAAGTTCATTCAGTTAGTGAATACATTGTTCAACAGAGTTCTTGGTGAAAATGAAAAAAAGTCTTTTATTTTTACTTAAAACCGAATGAACTTTTTGGCCAACACAATTTATGTGGTCTTTTGTCACCAGCTTCTTTCTCAGTTATCATGTTTTCAAGGCTAACCCATGTTGTAGCATGTATCAGTACTCCATTTCTTCTTAGATTAATAATATTCCTTTGTATGGATATGTCACATTTTACTTACTCATTTATCAACTGATGGACATTTGGATTATTTCCACTTTTTGGACATTATTAATGCTGCTAGGAATATTCTTGTACAAGTGAGTGTATATATGTTTTCATATCTCTTGGATATACACCTAGGAGTGTGATTGCTGGGTCATATGGTAATTGTACGTTTAACATTTTGATGAAGTACCAAACATTTTCCCCAAATGTACCATTTTACACTCTCATCAGCAATAAATGAGGGATCCATTTCTCTATATCTTTGCCAACACTTGTTATTATCTAATGATGTTGAGCATCTTTTCACATGCTTATTGGCCATTTTTATGCCCTTTTTTGGAGACATACCTATTCAGATACTTTGATCATTCTTTACTTGGGTTATTTGTCTTTTTATTATTTTATTGCCTTTTATTATTAAATACATGCTCTGGATACTTACTAGTAATGTGATCTGCAAATATTTTCTCCCATTTTGTGGGTTGTCTTTTCATATTCCTGATGATGTCTTTTGAAGCACAAAAGGTTTTAGATTTTATGAAGTCCGTTATCTAATTTTTCTTTTGTCACTTAAACTTTTTGGTGTAATAAAACCATTGCATAACCCAAGGTCATGAAGATTTATTCCCTTGTTTCCTTCTAGGAATTTTATAGTTTTACCTCATACGTGTAGGTCCCTGATCCACTTTGAATTAACATTTGTGCATGGTGTGAGATAAGGGTCTAATGTTATTCCTTTGCACAAGATATCCAGTTGTCTGAGCACCATTTGTTAAAAGGACTGTTCATTCTCCCATTGAATGGTCTTGGCACCCTCACTGAATATCAAGTGATCATAGATATACAGATTTACTTATGAACTCAATTATATTACATTAATCTATCTATCCTATGCCAGCACCACAATGTTTTAGTTACTGTAGCTTTGTAGTAAGTTTTGAAATTGTGAAGTGTGAGTACTCCAGTTTGTTCTTTTCAGGATTGTTTTGGCTATAGGTACATTCACTTTTTTTTTAATAATCTTTTTTTTTACTTTTAAAAAAATTTATTTATTTTAGTTTTTGGCTGCATTGGATCTCCATTGCTGCACACAGGCTCTCTCTAGTTGCGGCAAGTGGAGGCCACTCTTCGTTGTGGTGTTCAGGTTTCTCATTGCGGTGGCTTCTCCTGTTGCAGAGCATGGGCTCTAGGGGTGCAGGCTTCAGTAGTTGTGGCACACAGGCTCAGTAGTTGTGGCTTGTGGGCTCTAGAGCCCACGAGGCTCAGTAGTTGTGAAGCAAGGTCTTAGTTGCTCTGTGGCACGTGGGATCCTCCTGGACCAGGGCTCCAACCCATGTTCCCTGTGTTGGCAGGCAGATTCTTAACCACTGCACCACCAGGGAAGTCCCTACATTCACTTTTTTTAAAAACATCTTTATTGGAGTATAATTGCTTTGCAATGGTATGTTAGTTTCTGCTTTATAACAAAGTGAATCAGTTATACATATACATATGTCCCCATATCTCTTCCCTCTTGCATCTCCCTCCCTCCCACCCTCCCTATCCCACCCCGCTAGGTGGTCACAAAGCACTGAGCTGATCCCCCTGTGCTATGTGGCTGCTTCCCACTAACTATCTATTTTATGTTTGGTAGCATATATATGTCCATGCCACTCTCTCACTTTGTTCCAGTTTACCCTTCCTCCTCCCCATATCCTCAAGTCCATTCTCTAGTAGGTCTGCATCTTTATTCCCATCTTATGCCTAAGTTCTTCATGACCATTAAAAACAATTTTTTTTAGATTCCATATATATGTGTTAGCATACGGTATTTGTTTTTCTCTTTCTGACTTACTTCACTCTGTATGACAGACTCTAGGTCCATCCACCTCACTACAAATAACTCAGTTTCGTTCCTTTTTTTGGCTGAGTAATATTCCATTGTATATATGTGCCACACCTTCTTTATCCATTCATCTTTTGATGGACACTTCGGTTGCTTCCATGTCCTGGCTATTGTAAATAGAGCTGCAGTGAACATTTTGGCACATGACTCTTTTTGAATTATGGTTTTCTCAGGGTATATGCCCAGCAGTGGGTTGCTGGGTCATATGGTAATTCTATTTTTAGTTTTTTAAGGAACCTCCATACTCTTCACCATAGTGGCTGTATCAAATTACATTCCCACGAACAGTGCAAGAGGGTTCCCTTTTCTCTACACCCTCTCCAGCATTTATTGTTTCTAGATTTTTTGATGATGGCCATTCTGACCGGTGTGAGATGATATCTCATTGTAGTTTTGATTTGCATTTCTCTAATGATTAATGATGTTGAGCATTCTTTCATGTGTCTGTTCACAATCTGTATATCTTCTTTGGAGAAATGTCTATTTAGGTTCTACATTCACTTTTAAACTGAAAAGAAACGCTAAGCATAAGAGACCTATACATTTCTAAATAAATACAAAGATGCTTATAGGTGTTTTGCCTTGTTTCTGGTTTTGAAGCTTTTTATAATGCATACCATTTGTTAATAAAATATTTTCTATTGAACCAAACTCCTGTAATAGGCAGTGGCTGAATCGGTACATTTTAATTGAATATAATTGTCTTAGCTGGGGCTTCTGTAACAAAATACCACGGAGTGGGTACCTGAACAATGGACATTTGTTTCATACATTCTGGAGGCTGGGAAGTCTGAAATCAGGGTATCAGCATCGTTGGGTTCTGTTGAGAGCTCTCTTCCTGGCTGGCAGACAACAGGCAGTTTTCTTGCTGTGTCCTTAACACAGTCAAGTGTGGGGTACGGTGGGGGTAGGAGGTGAAGTGGGGGCTTGAGGAAGAATGAGGGGAGAGACTAGGAGAATCTAAGATGTTTCTCTTGGCTGCAATTTGCTTGCTATTGCTGAATGTTCTTTTAGGATGACCATTTGATTTCCTTCCTTCTATAGGATGAGAGTAAATCATAGTAGTTCATTGAGCACATGAACTCTGAAATCAAGAGAGAAGTGGGTGGAGCACAGGCTCTGCCTCCTTCAGCTGTGATACTGGCGAGGCCTTTAACCTTTCTGACACCACACATCCCCATTTGTAAGGTGGGATTAATAATAATAGTGCCTTACTCATAAGATTGTTGTGACAATTACATTGCTAAGTTGTGTAAAACCCATAGTATAGGGCCTGGCCTATAGTAAAGCTCAATAAATTCTAGCTATTATAATTTATTGTAACATAGACTTTATTATATTTAGGGAAAATTATCCATTTAGATACGTCAAAAAGTAACAGCCAGGATTCCAATTTTGAATTCCTTTTTGTGAAGTGTAAGCTGAGTAAGAAGTCACATATGCACTCAGAATTGTTCATTCAGAATGCTCAGTACTGCTTAAAAAAAGATGCACACACAGGGTTTTGCTTTCCCTATCCTCCTCTTGACAGATTTTTCTCTAAGAAGGTAGCTGAGCATGGAAACCAATTAATCTCTCTCCTGAGGCAAAGCAATCATTTGCAAAAAGAATGCACTGAAGTGCCACCCCCAAATGCTCCAGAACAGCTAGAGGGTAGAAGGCTGCTTTTTCTTTGATTTTCAAGGCTGATGAAAGCAGTTATTTAGGAAGTACATGAGGGTGGACGCACACATGCATGTGTGTGTGCACGCATGTGTGTGTGTGTGTGTGTGTGTGTAGTGGGAGAGGACCTAATTCAGTCATTACTACACAGCTTCATGAAGCATTATGTGGGGTTTGAGAACTTATCTAGACACAGACATTTATTTATCACACATTTTGCGTCTTCCTTCATGTTCATGGATCTATTTTTCCCTCTTGGCTTCCCCAGTGCCTGGTGCAGTAAACAGCACATAATAAGCAGAAAACATGCATTACTGCACAGAAATAGTTTGCAGTCTAAGGTGGTTCAGTACATGGATCTTGGAGTCAGGAGCTGAATCCCAACTCCACCAGTTACTGGCTCTGTGATCTAGGGTAAATTATTAACTTCTTAGAGTCTCAGTTGCTTTACTTGTAAAACTTAATTAATATATAAACCATAGGTTGTTTTGAAACTTAAGTGAGGAAGTGTGGGCAGAGTATCTAACAAAGTTCTTGGCATGTTATAAGCTCGCAGTGAATGATAGTTATAGGAACCAAAGAAATGTTTGTCAGTTGAATGAATACATAGTCATTTACTAATCATTTAATTTAGGATTGATTTATTCAATATACATTAAATAATATCTACTATGTACTAGTGTGCTAAATGTCAAAATACAGAGGTAAGACACAGTCTCAATCCTCAATGAACTCCCAGGAGAGTATGGAATATAGCAAGGTAAAATAACTAAAAGCATTTGAGAAGTTACTGTGGCAGAAGCCTGTATAAAGGCACAATAGGGGCCTATAGGTGGACTTCAGGGTACAGTTGAACTTGACTGAAATAATTGTAATTTTTCTAACATTTCACTAAGAAAAATGTCAACCATAGAAGAAAAACTTAAAAGAATTGTACAATAAGAATCTATACACCAGCCACCTATAGTCCCCGACTATTGAACTTTAGTTAATAATATGTTTTCTGAGGAGTAAAGCACACTATTTGCATCGAACTTTGAAATGCATTAAAAATTTGAAAGACTGGTGGGTGGATAGAGTTTTAGATATGTGATAAGCGAAAAACCCTTCTTGACTATATTTCCACATGTGATTCTCTACTTAACATAATGAAAACATTCCGTTTTTAAAACAAATTGTGACGGATGATGAAAAGTGGATACTGTACAATAATGTGGAATGGAAGAGATCATGGGGCAAGCGAAATGTACCACTACCAACCACACCAAAGGTCGGTCTTCATCCAAAGAAGGTGATGTGTATATGGTGGGATTGGAAGGGAGTCCTCTATTATGAGTTCCTCCTGGAAAACCAAACGATTAATTCCAACAAGTACTGCTCCCAATTAGACCAACTGGAAGCAGCACTCGATGAAAAGTATCTGGAATTGGTCAACAGAAAATGCATAATCTTCCATCAAGATAATGCAAGACCACGTGTTTCTTTGATGACCAGGGAAAAACTGTTACAGCTTGACTGAAAAGTTCTGGTTCATCTGCCATATTCACCAGACATTGCACCTTTGGATTTCCATTTATTTTGGTCTTTACAAAATTATCTTAATGGAAAAAATTTCAATTCCCTGGAAGACTGTAAAAGGCACCTGGAACAGTTCTCTGCTCAAAACGTTAAGAAGTTTTGGGAAGATGGAATTCTGAAGCTGCCTGAAAAATGGCAGAAGGTAGTGGAACAAAACAGTGAATTTGTTCTACAACAAAGTTCTTGGTAAAAATGAAAAACGTGTCTTTTATTTTTACTTAAAAACCGAAGGAATTTTTGGTGAACCCAGTACTTTTTTTCTATGAATTTGCCTACTTTAGATACCTCATATAAATGGAATCATACCATATTTGATTTTTGTGACTGATTTATTTCACTTACATAATGTCCTCAAGGTTCATAAATGTTGTAGCATATGACAGAGTTTCCTTCCATTTTTAAGGCTGAATTATAGTCCATTGTATGTATATACCACATTTTGTTTATCCATATCTCCATCTACGGACACTTGGGTTGCTTCTACTTCTTGGCTATTGTAAATATTGATGCTATGAACATGGGTGTGCCAATCTCTCTTTGAGATACTGTTTTTTTTTAATTCTTTTGGATATATAGCCAGAAGTGGGATTGCTGATTATTCTATTTTTAATTTTTTGAGGAATTGTCATATTGTTTTCCACAGTGACTGCACCATTTTATATTCTCACCAATAGTGCACAGCATTCCAATTTCTCTACATCCTCACCAGTATTTGTTACTTTCTGTTTTTTTTTTTTTTTTTTTTTTTTTTGATAGTAGCCATCCTAAAGTGATTGAAGTGATATCTCATTCAGTGGTTTTGATTTGCATTTCCCTAATGAGTAATGATGTTGATTGTCTTTTCATATGCTCATTGGCCATTTGCATGTAATCCTTGAAGAAATGTCTATTTAAGTCCTTTGCTCAATTTTTACTTGGGTTATTTGCTTTTTTTGTGTGGTTGAGTTTTAGGAGCTCTTTATATATTCTAGATATTAACCCTTAATTATACAGGTAGTTGGAAAATATTTTCTCCCATTCCATAGGTTGCATCTTTAATCTATGTTGATTATGTCCTTTGATGCACAAAGGTTTTTACTTGATATAGTTCCATTTATTTATTTTTGATTTTGTTGCCTATGCTTTTGGTGTCATATTTAAGAATGCATTGCCAGATCTAAATCCAATGTCATAAAGTTTTTCCCCTGTGTTTTCTTTGAGGAGTTTTATATTTTTCAGTCTTTGATCAATTTTGAAATATTTTTTTGTATATGATGTAAGGTAAGGGCCAAACTTTATTCTTTTGCATTTGGATGTCCAGTTTTCCCAGCACCATTTGTTAATAAGATTGTCCTTTCCCCATATGATCTTGGCACCACTGTTGAAAATAATTTCACCATATATGTGAGAGTTTATTTCTGGGCTGTCAGTTCTATCCCATGGTCTATATGCCTGACTTTACACTAATACCACACTGTTTTGATGACTGTAACTTTGTAATAAGTTTTGAAATCAGAAGTGTGAGACCTCCAACTTTGTTCCTTTTCAATATAATTCTGGCTATTTGAGTTTAGATATGCATTTTAGGATGGAGTTTCATATTTCTTCAAAAAATGCCATTAGCATTTTGATAGGGATTACATTGAATCTGTAAACTGCTTTGGGCAATATTTATATTTTAACAATATTAAGTCTTTCAATCCATGGACATGGGATGCCTTTTCATTTATTTGAATCTTCTTTAACTTCTTTAAGTAGTGTTTTGACATTTACTTCCACACATGGCACCCCCCCCCCATTTACATGGTCTGGAACACACACTTGCACACCCAATCTCTGATGCCAACAAACTTTATTCCACATATTCTATTCAGCTCTTAAAGTGGGAGATGTTGTACAAAGGTATCGTGTGGTTGTTAGACTCCTGGTTATATGAGTTGAGACATCGCTAAGGGTAAGTGATACACTGAATATACCAAACTGCTCCAAAGTCACTTTAGGAAAAACTGGAAAAAGAACTCAGATCCCTAACTTAGGTCACACAAAAGGGATTTCAGAGTAGTGTCATATGCCTAATACTTAGATTTGCTGCCCTAGTATGGCTCTAGAGGGCCTTGAGCAATTCTCTAAAAGAGTAATTTCTGGGATATCTGAGCAATTTGGTAGCTATTTTACAGTTCAGCAGGGACTTTGTTATGCATGAGGTGCCTCCTAGTGGCCTCTGAAGGAAATTGCCTAACTGCTCATGGGAAAGGGAGGTTTATGAACTGGAAGAGGTCAGTCATTCAATAGTAGCTAGACCTGAGACTGCACTTGGAAGTTGTGAAAGAAGGTGGTGAATTGCAAAGTAAAAGGAATCTAAGGAACTACTAGATAAGTTATTGGCTAAGGAAGCCCTTTACTGCCTGGAGGCCTAAGTCCTGCTCTGTCACAGCAGGGATTACCTGCAGGAGAAGAAGAGATGTGTTAACCTGGGAAAGCAAATTAGATTTAATTATTAGATTCTAAATCAATATTCACATTACATGATTCATCACCAAGCCTGATGCCTGCAGAGACCTCATTGGCAGTGCATCAATTTCACAAAGATAACACTCATCATAACTGGAAATAGGGTGTTTTATTTCACTATGTCTCTTATTTTCTTCTGGATTACTTTCTATCCTTTGTTTCAAGGGGAACCCTTGTGAGAGGAAAGATCATGAGGTTTCTGAATAGCCTATCTGCTCCCTTCCTTTTTTCCCTCTAGACAACCTGGTTGCTTTCAAACTGATACTGAAACAAGACAGGCATCCAGGTTTACCTAAAGCCAGCCAGCCTCAGCATTGTTAACATAAGTCAAAAGGTTACAAATCACAGTGGGAAGTTTATTCATCTGTTAAAAAAGTATAGAATGTATCTGAAATTTATATCAGGGCTAGAAATCCAAGTTTAAAAGCAGTCTTTGAAATTCTTATTATTCAAAATCAACACAGGCAATAGTAATCAGCCAGGTACATTTTGTTAGCTCCCACAGGGTGTACAGGTGCTTAAGTCAGAGGCCATTTAGACCACTTGTGTTGCCTGAATCCAGAAAATGCCACAGGAATGAAAGACATCTTAACTAGAAGAGTTGCTACCTTAAGCCTGGAGCTTGCTACCAAGGAAGGTTATAGAACATGGGATAGTGTGTGGAAGGAAAACTGTCATTGAGAGATATAACCCCAATGTACAGTGAATGGTCCCTTCCAGAACTTTTCTGTTTCCCTAATAAATTCTCAGCAGGAAACATCTCTGTTACCTTGAACAACTATCAGGAGAATTTAAGAATTAGGAGTTTGGGCTTGATAAGTGCTTGTCTTTACTCATTATAACTTCTCCTTTTTTGTATAGGAAAGAGTGACCTTTAAAATATAGCTGATTCACTTTGTTATACAGCAGAAACGAACACAACATTGTAAAGCAATTATACTCCAATAAACATGTTAAAAAAATCTAATCTTTCATGTTCTTTTAGACACAGAAAGATGTAAGTTGTTCAAAAGGATATTAAGAAGTTGTGTTCAATGTTAAAAACATAATAAAGAGGTATTTCCAGAACATTGCAACTGTGCTACCTAGTCAGGAAATTTATATAACTGAAAAACATTCCTCGGGGTCCTCTCAAAATGAAGTATATTCACCATTCCTGCAAGGGATTTGGGGGTTACTCCAGCCAGCATTGTGCCTATTCTCAATTTTCCTCACCTTTCCCCCACACATAGAGCCTTAACAGGTTTTAAAGCTCAGGGCACAAATGTCTGTCTCTGTTATCCCATTCAAATTTTGTCCATCTTAATTAGCTAGGTTTTATCATTTTCACAAGTAAAGACTTACTAGGATTGAGGACTCCGTGGCCATATGGCCATTCCCTCCACAGTAGCCACAGAACAAATCTGACAAGTGAAATGTACTTATTTTAATAGAGTATTTCTGTTTGTGACAGTTAGATTTTTGCCTACAGCTTGCCCTGTAGGGTGTTGGGAGTAGGTTGGTAGATATCCTTTCACCTCTGAATGAAAATCTCTTCATCAAATAGACCCCTTTAAAAAAGGGGAAAAACTTTAAGGCAATAAATTTGATTTAATTAATCACGCAGTCTTCAGGGGAGACAGTGTGCTTATAACGTATTGTGACTGCTGAACTGAAAAAGTACTTTTGTGCTATATAGATGTAGCATCATTCTCTGCAGTCCAACTACTTCTCTTCACTTTTTATAGGAATTAACAACTTTGGTACCTGATACTGATGAGATGCCATTTACTATGGTTGAAACCAACCACAGAATTGCTTTACCCACAATCTATCTTATTTATCAACTTAAATTTCTTTCCATCCTACAGGAAAATGACTGTATAATGCACAAGTATCACATCAGTATATTTCATCCTTTTCTGTTCTACAACATAATCACACATAGTAAATCTCAAATTGCAATTGCTGACAGGCCAATAGTTGCTAGGTGATAGGACAGATATAGGTCATCTTGGAGGAGGTGTTCCAAGGCATTGAAAGCATTGGCATATATTGCTAGAGGAATAGCATTATACAATCATGATAATCCATTTTCATGTTTATTTATTTATTTATTTTTTAACATCTTTATTGGAGTATAACTGCTTTACAATGTTGCATTAGTTTTTGCTGTATAACAAAGTGAATCAGGCATATGTATACATATATCCCCATATCCCCTCCCTCTTGCATCTCCCTCCCACCCTCCCTATGCCACCCCTCTAGGTGGTCACAAAGCACTGAGCTGATCTCCCTGTGCTATGCAGCTGCTTCCCACTAGCTGTTTTACATTTGATGGTGTATATATGTCCATGCCACTCTCTCAAGTCATCCCAGCTTACCCTTCCTCCTCCCTGTATCCTCAAGTCCATTCTCTATATCTGCGTCTTTATTCCTGTCCTGCCCCTAGGTTCTTCAGAACCATTTTTTTTTTAAATTTTAAATTCCATATATATGTGTTAGCATACAGTATTTGTTTTTCTCTTTCTGACTTACTTCACTCTGTATGACAGTCTCTAGGTCCACCCACTTCACTGCAAATAACTCAATTTCATTTCTTTTCATGGCTAAGTAATATTCCATTGTATATATGTGCCATATCTTCTTTATCCATTCATCTGTCGATGGCCACTTAGGTTGTTTCCATGTCCTGGCTATTGCAGCTCAATATCCAAAAAACAATCCAATCCAAAATGGGCAGAAGACCTAAATAGACATTTCTCCAAAGAAGATATACAGATTGCCAACAAACACATGAAAGGATGCTCAACATCACTAATCATTAGAGAAATGCAAATCAAAACTACAATGAGATATCACCTCACACCAGTCCGAATGGGTGTGGAGAAATGGGTGTGGAGAAAAGGGAACCCTCTTTCACTGTTGGTGGGAATGTAAATTGATACAGCCACTATGGAGAACAGTATGGAGGTTCCTTAAAAAACTAAAAATAGAACTACCATACAACCCAATAATCCCACTACTGGGCATATACCCTGAGAAAACCATAATTCAAAAAAGAGTCAGGGCTTCCCTGGTGGCACAGTGGTTGAGAATCCGCCTGCCAATGCAGGGGACACGGGTTCGTTCCCCAGTCCGGGAAGATCCCACATGCCACGGAGCTGCTGGCCCCGTGAGCCATGGCCACTGAGCCTGTGCGTCCAGAGCCTGTGCTCTGCAATGGAAGAGGCCACAACAGTGAGAGGCCCGCCTAGCACAAAAAAAAAAAAAAAAAAAAAAAAAAATAGAGTCATGTAACACAATGTTCATTGCAACACTATTTACAATTTTCCTTTTTTGAAAGCCTTACAGAAATTCACTAAACTCATGAAAGTAAATAAATTGTGACTGGATCCACAACATGAAGGGAAAGGATTACCTACTTAGAACACTTTGAAAAAAGTTTGCAATGGTCACAGATTCACTGGAAATTTCAGATCATTTGTATATTTGTACATGATTCTGTTATGCTTTGTTTGATAAACTTAGTATGAAATTTCTTCTCACAGGAGAAATCAAGGATAGGACAGGTGGTGCTTCTACCAAACAAGGGTTCATTCATACAAGGTAGATATTGTGAATGATGTAATTGTGTATCCTTCTTTAAGTCCCTTGACTGACAGAGCCAAAATTGTGGCTCACTTTTTCCATTGTATAGGACTTCATGAATGTTTTTGCTGGCTAACTTGATACACTGAACTCACTCCTACTTTACAGCTTTACTTTTCCTTTGCCTTATGACCCCACTTATTTATAATTTATTACATGTTACTTTATTATATGCATATTTGAACTGCTATGCTGCCTTATAATTTTTTTGGAACAAGGCATGGTAAGGAGGTGAGGGCGGAGTTGGGGGGAGAGGGGGACAGACAGAGGGAGGGAGAGGGAGAGAGAGAATATGAGACACAGAGAATGATTGTGTGAAAGCAGCCTGGCTGATCTATACAACTACCTCGGTGGTGAATTCAAATTGCTGACAAGTAAACATGATAGCAATAAGACTGAAAAAATAAAAATAGAAACACTGAATCAGGCCCACTGCTGTCCAACCTGCCACCTAAGTCAGCTGCAAGTTCTTAAGATAAAACCCAAATCTTGGACCATATTTCATGTACTGTAGTTAGATTCACCCCACCACCTCCCCTGCTACATTGATTGTTGTTGCTTTAAACCCGTAATTACTCAGACACCTCAATTAATGGGAATTGGTCTTCATTTTTTTTGGAAAATGGAAGATAAGAAGAACGTAAGCTGATTTCGATGATTCGTTTCTTAAAACTTAGCTTCTACTGCTATATGGTCTTGTGTGTGTTACCATCAACCCATTGTTCGTGCCACCCTTGAGCTCTGTATTTAGAGTTTTCTCTGCTTGGAATACACTACTCCCTCATTCAGTACATTGGCAAACTACTTATCTTTCAAGCCTTAGCTCAAGTATCCTCTCTGGAAATCTTTATGAACCATCTTCTTTATGAACCTGCCTAAGTACTACCATAAGATCTTGTGCCCACTTCTGTTGGCCCACACTCTATTTAAATCTATGTCTGTCCTTCTACTAGAATCTGAGCAACCCGAGAGGGAAAAAAAGTGTGTCTTATTTATTCATTGTTGTGTCCCTAGCACCTTCAATAGTATATCCTTCTAACAGGTATTCAATTAAATTAATTAATGGAATAATTGTCTGTATACTTTGTTTGGCAGTCTAAATGACCAGAGGTTCACATGATCTAAGCACGCTTAGAAAATGATGCTCTCTTTGACCATTTTATAATTTGGTTTATTTTGAAATGGAAACAGCCAGAATCTCACCTCTAAATATATGTCTATATGCCTCATTTAGTGATTGAGCAGCTGAGAAAATCCTGTGATAGCCCTTCGTTGTTAGGGCTTACAAGGGCATTCTTCAGTGGGTGACATCTCTCCCACAGAGCACCTGCCTTTAGCCTATCTTCACTAAACCCCAAATGACTAGGTAATTTTCCCTCTGGTGTCTGCCCACATTGAAAAACCCTCAGTAATTATTTTCAACCCTGTGGAGGCAGTTAAACAATTCAGTTGGTAAGGACACAACCCAATTATAGAGAGAACTGCTGAATCTTTTAGATAAAATCAGTAATGCAGAGACTAGGCACTGGGTGCTTAGATTTTGCACTGTACTCCAGGTGAATTTCTTGTTATTCTTATTACAGTGTTATCAGATCAGTTTCTGAAATGCAAATGTCATGAGTGACCTGATGTGCCAAGTCCTTTAGTATCACCAGTTTTAAATGGAATTAAATTTATAATCTAAAGCTTTAAATGGCTCATGAAAATAGACTAAAAAAGGCCCTCATTAATTTAAAGCTAGTTCAAATAGGCCAGGTGTCAGAGTTCATCTGCTTGGTGAATTTCATAAAACACTTGTCATTCCCCATGGTCAAATAATTATACTGATAGAAAATAATTTTTTTCTGAACATGTGGCAGAGAAAATTATTGCACAGGAGGGGGTTAATGAAATTGTCTTCCAGTGGAGTAAATAATCGAGGGACAGAGAGCTGGGTATTAGGTTGATTAGAGGCTTGGTGCCCTAAATTATGCCTTGTTACAGGTAGGGCATCGACACATTTTAAGTGGAAACAGATGACTTAAATTTAAGTAACACCGCATACCTAATACTTTGATGACTATGAATTTGTGTTGTTTTTCCTCTTAAATTTTGTGATTAAAGCTGTAAATTGTAGTACCACTTAAACACTTTCTTTCTAATCCTGTCATAATCTATCCACTGTGATATGAGGGACAACTTTTTAGAGACATTTATAAAAACACTATGACATATATTCTGTGAACACCATATTTTTCAATTATGTATTTCATAATTTTCAAAAGCAGAGTGAAAAAAGTATGTACTTCAATTTTAATTGAATGTAAAATTCCACATAAAATTATTTAAGACTCAGAAAGTAGAGAGTCACATATTTTAGAGCTTAAATGAACTTAGAAGTCCTCTAATATGCCCTCCCCTCCCCCCATTTTATAGATGAGAAATTGGAAAGAGAAGGTAAATGCCATTCACCAAGTCACACAGCTTGCTGGTCCCAAACAGGCAGTCACGTGATAAACTTTTCTTTCTTGACAAATACTTTTATTTCTTTCTTTGCTTTTTTTTTTTTTTTTTTAACATCTTTATTGGAGTATAATTGTTTTACAATAGTGTGTTAGTTTTCCCTCTACAACAAACTAAATCAGTTATACATACACACATGCTCCCACATCTCCTCCCTCTTGCATCACCCTCTCTCCCACCCTCCCTATCCCACCCCCCCAGGCGGTCACACAGCACAGAGGTGATCTCCCTGTGCTATGCAGCAGCTTCCCACCAGCTATCTAATTTACATTTGATAGTGTATATATGTCCCTGCCACTCCCCCACTTTGTCACAGCCCACCCCTCCCCCTCCCCATATCCTCAAGTCCATGCTCGAGTAAGTCTGTAAAGAAGATGTGGCACATATATACAATGGAATATTACTCAGCCATAAAAAGAAATGAAACTGAGTTATTTATAATGAGGTGGATGGACCTGGAGTCTGTCATACAGAGTGAAGTAAGTCAGAAGGAGAAAAACAAATACCGTATGCTAACACATATATATGGACTCTAAGGGAAAAAAATGTCATGAAGAGGTTAGTGGTAGGACGGGAATAAAACACAGACTTACTCTTTCTTTGCTTTTTAATTTATTTTTTAAAGTACCATTCTTCTAGCCCTCTATCAATGGGGAGGCCCTAAAGCACAAGGGTAATATCAGTGAAGAAATGAAGTGTCAAAATACATATTTGATTTATAGTATCAGTACAGTATTAAAATGAAAATTTTAAAGGTCCTTTGATTATGTCTGGAGAGAAGAGCAACTTGAAGGATGCTTTAATATCTGTCTTATAATCTCCAAAGGTGTTTTAACTTGAAGAAGAGTAAGCAGTTGTTCTCATATTTTATTGGGGATATAAGTGTTTTCAAGGAAGTTAAAATCAACATCAGTATGGAAAATTAAGATAAGATGTGAAAGATTTTCTGATAGTGAGTTATTAAATATTACAATGAGTTAGTAAAAGAAGATACATAATTGAGGGACTCATATTCAAGGAAAATTTTTATCTATTTGGGATAAATCTATCTACATATGTCACTGAAATAGTATTTTTTCATATACCTACATAGAGAAAAAATGACTGAACAATGATTTGTACTAAACATTTAACAAATAAATGAAATTGCTTTAGTGTTTTTATGAAAAAAATCATATTCTGTGACTTCAGGGACCAATTAAAGAGTTAAGGAAGAGAACATGACATAGCAAAGCAAATATGGGCTTTTGTGAGAGGCAGACATGTGTTTGATACCTGGCTTGGATAAATAATACTTCTACAATCATGGGCATGTCATTTAATCACTCTTAAATGTAGTGTCTCAACTGTAAAATGGAGGTAATAATGCCGACAGTGTGTTGTTGTCTTCAGGTTTAACACTAATGCATGTAAAGTACTTGGATCATTGTAAATGATCAATAATTGGTAAATGTCATTATTTGAGAAGTAATAGGAGCTATGGTTTAAAAGGATGAAACTCCATGAATGCCAGTGGTTCAAAGGAAATATAACATCAGGAGATTCTGTCTTGAGGGAAGAGATGAAGGGTAGGACTGTAACAGACAAGAGAAGCCACTAGTTAAGCTGAATAGCTACAGAATCAACTCATTCATTCAACAAATATTTATTGAGTTTCTACTCAAATAGTGGTATACACTGTTCTAAGTCCTAGGGATTCAGCAGTGAATAAGACAGAAAATTGTCAAATTAGCAAAGAGGCAATCTACAAGGCATTTTTCTTGATCTTTTTTTTTCAATGTTGGTAAGTTGTGTAATTTGTAGTTTTATTAAGAGATATCTATTTAGAGGAAAACATTTTTCAATGTAGGAGCCTGTGTTTTTATGTTTGAAAGTTAATTAGATATCCCTGAAATGACCAAATTATCTTGGCTAGTATTCCAGAAAAAGTTACCTCCACCATCTCATGGCAAGTACCCTAAATTTTAATAAGATGGTAACTAGAGTGGGTCATCCTTGTATTGATATATTCACCAAATTATATGTTTTAAGTGCCTTCTAAGGTCCAGACTGGATTCATAGTGATAAACAAAGAGAAATAATTCGTGTTTTATAGTGTATTTTGGGAAATAGACATTAACACATTAAATATAATTGTAAATTTTATGAAATTACATGAAGGAAAAAAATCAAAGTCTATGAGAAAGAATAACAAGCAGGCGCTGATTTCATAGTGCAGTGGTGAGCAAAGTCCTCTCTGAGGAAGTGCTATTAAAAACCGAGAATTGGGGCTTCCCTGGTGGCGCAGTGGTTGAGAGTCCGCCTGCCGATGCAGGAGACACGGGTTCGTGCCCCGATCCGGGAGGATCCCACATGCCGCAGAGCGGCTGGGCCCGTGAGCCATGGCCGCTGAGCCTGCGCGGCTGGAGCCTGTGCTCCGCAATGGGAGAGGGAGGCCCGCAAAAAAAAAAAAACCGAGAATTGAAGGATGAATAGGAGTTAACTAAGCAGAGAGAGCGAGAGAGAGATTGAGAGCGTCTGTGCCCTGTGGGGTAGGATGGTGGTGGTGGGCATATTCTGGGAGAGGGAACATATGAGTGCAGGAAAAAATAACTGGTTTGAAGAACTCAAAGAAAATGAGCATTTTTAGGCAGTACAGAAGAACAAAGCTGGCCTATCAACACAACTTCAGGAACATGAACAACATATTCTCTCTAACTTTAAAATTTGGGCAAACAGCTCTTTAGTCAAGCTCTTCCTGAAATTTAGATGTTGGGTAGGCCCATTCACTATCTCATGCCTCTTCATGTTAGTGTAGGTGATGCAGTGCCCTGTACCTAAATTATACCTGGAAGGTATGATGTTGAAATGAACTATTCCCACAAATGTAAAACACTTCCAACTTCTTTCCCCCTCATACCGTGTTGTTGCAGCAAATATTTGAGAAATTGGAGAGTTTATCTCATTCATCTCTTATAACTACTAGCTTGACTGTGCCCCTTAGACTTTTCAAAAGAATATGCTTGAGAAAACTAGGTATTTTATCCCGGTAGCAACTCCTACCAACACACACACAAGTTTATTTTTACTGTGACATAGTAGGAGACCCATAAAACAAACTAGACCTGTTCAGGGGTCACTTTCTGAATGTGGCCTCTAAAAGGGTATCTTGGATTTGTGATAATGGATCACAAAAAATGGACTACACAAATAGAAATATAATTTTTAAACTAAACTGATCACTTGATGAGGGATTGGGCATGAGGAGAGGGAAGGTGTCGGGGACAGTGTAATAAGACTTTTTAACATCAACTAAAGCCTTGATTATGAAAATTGGGGTGAGAGTAAGGGGCAAATGGAGGTCTCACCAATTCCACAGCCCAGAATACTGACCTATTTTTATTTTTAGGTTAAAGCTGTTTAAAAGCTATTTGAGAAGACTGGAGTAATATATTATCCAACAAAACTTGAGAAAAATGTGACAGTGAACAGATAAGGCACTTAGATAATAAGATGTAGGGAGAGGTACAGCACCTTATTAGGTATTCTTCAGGAGACATTTCCCTTTTGACTGATGGGGCAAATTGGGGGAACTTGTACTCTGTTTAATATCTATTCACTATGCTCTATGTGTAAAGCTTTTATGCCTATTATTCTGCAGTCTAATTTCATTAAAATTTTATTTGGCTATCTACTATGAAACACCTGGCCTTTCTGTTGAGCTTGGCTGCAGACTAGAAAAAGTAAAAAGACAAATCTAATATGCCAAAAAGGAAAACCTGCAGAACTATGTGGCTGGGGGGTGGGGAGAGTCAGCTGTAGATGATACACACCTGGTGTAAACCTGGAAGCTTATGAGATGCAGCAGTTATAAAGCAATATGTCAAACCTTTAGAAGCATCATCACCACTCCCTGAAACCCAACCCCCTTCCATAAGCTTAATTCACCACTGGAATATGTAATGCTTGATACTTATTTCTGCTCTTCTTCATTCCTTAACACCTTTAAGAATTACCAAATTGCTAAATATATATATATATATATATACACATACAAATATAAAGCATATATATATATATATATATACATACATACATATATAAAGCCTTATATCAAAACATCTCCAAGGGTAGGTCAAACAAACATTTCCCAGAACATGTAAATCTGTTTGAAGGAGTTAACCTAATCATCAGTATGTCTGTCAAACCTCAAGGAAAGTGATACGTAAATCAAGTAATTCCATGAAATACGGACTTTTACTTTGCTACAAAAAAAGCCATATTATCTTTTTAAAAAACTTTTTATCTTATTGAAGTATAATTGATTTACAATGTTGTGTTAGTTTCCAATGTACAGTGCAGTGATTGTTATATATATATATATATATATATATATATATATATATATATATATATATTCGTTTTCAGATTCCTTTCCATAACAGGTTATTACAAGATATTGAGTATAGTTCCCTGTGCTATACAGTAGGTCCTTGTTGTTTATTTTATATATAGTAGTGTGTATGTATAAATCCCAACCTCCTAATTTATTTGGCACCCTCCCGCCCTTAGTAAAGAGTTCCTAACAGTACCCAGCAGTGTTTTGCACTGAGTGGACTATCAATAAATTATTGTGTAAAGAAAAAGGAGGGGGAACAAGAAGATGGCGGAAGAGTAAGACGCGGGGATGACACTTCCTCCTCACAGATACATCAGAAATACAGCTACATGTGGAACTTCTCCTATAGAACACCCACTGAACGCTGGCAGAAGACCTCAGACCTCAGACCTCAGGCAAGAAACCCCCCCATGTACCTCGGTAGGGCAAAAGAAAAAAGAATAAACAGAGACAAAAGAATAGGGACGGGACCTGCACCAGTGGGAGGGAGCCGAGAGGGAGGAAAGGTCCCCACACACTAGAAGCCCCTTCGTGGGCGGAGACTGCGGGTGGCGGAGAGGGAAGCTTCAGAGCTGCGGAGGAGACCGCAGCCAACAGGGTGCGGAGGGCAAAGCGGAGAGATTCCCGCACGGAGGATCGGTGCCGATCAGCACTCACCAGCCCGAGAGGCTTGTCTGCTCACCCGCTGTGGCGGGCGGGGCTGGGAACTGAGCCTTGGGCGGATCCCAGGGAAAGGTCTGGAGTTGGCAGAGCGGAAAACAGCCTGAAGGGGTTAGCGCACCACGGCTGGCTGGGAGGGAGTTCCGGAGAAGTCTGGAGCTGCCGAAGAGGCAAGAGACCTTTTCTTCCCTCTTTACCTCCTGCTGCGCGAGGAGAGGGGTTTAAGCGCGCCGCTTAAAGGAGCTCCAGAAACGGGCGCAGAGCTGCCGAAGAGACAAGAGACTTTTTCTTGCCTCTTCGCTTCCTGGGGCGCGAGGAAAGGGAATTAAGGGCACCACATAAAGGAGCTCCAGAAACGGGCGCGAGCTGCGGCTGTCGGCACGGACGACAGAGACGGGTGTGGGACGCTAGGGTTGCTACTGCCGCCACCAAGAGGCCTGTGTGCGAGCACAGGTCACTCTCCACACCGCCCCTCCTGGGAGCCTGTGCAGCCCGCCAGTGCCGGGGTCCCGGGATCCTGGGAATGCTTCCCCGGGAAAACGCGCGGTGTGCCTCGGGCCGGTGCAGCGTCACGCCGGCCTCTGCGGCGGGGACTCACCCCACATCTGTGCCCCACCTGCCCAGCCTGAGTGAGCCAGAGACCACGAATTAGCAGCTCCATTAACGCTGCTCCTTTGACCCCGCCCTCTCTGAGCGAAGGGCAGACGCCCTCGGACGACCTGCGCACAGAGGCGGGGCCAGGTCCAGGGCTGAGCCCCAGGAGCTGTGCGAACAAAGAGAGGGGGTGGTCCCTCCCAGCAGCCTCAGAAACAGCGGGTTAAAGCTCCACAGTCAGCTTGAAGTGCCCTGCATCTGTGGAAAACCTGAATAGACAGCGAAATATCCCAGGTTTAGGAAGTGGACTTTGGGAGCAAGATATACTATTATTTTCCCCTTTTTTCTTTTTGTGAGTGTGTATGTGGGTGCTGCTGTGTGAGATTTTGTCTGTGTAGCTTTGTTTTCACCATTTGTCCTGGGGTTAGACCGACCATTTTTTTTTTTTTTTGGTCTTTTTATTTTTTCTTTAATAGAAATTATTCTTCTTAATAATTATTTTGTTATTTTAATAACTGTATTTTACCCTACTTTATTTTGTCTTCTCCCCTTTCTTTCTTCCTTTCTTCCCTCCTTTCTTTCCTATTTCCCTCCTTCCTTCCTTCCTCCCTTCCTTCCTTTATTCCCTCCTTCCTTCCTCCCTTCTTTTCTTTATTCCCTCCTTCCTTTCTTTATTCCCTCCTTCCTTCCTCCCTTCCTTTCTTCCTCCCTCCCTTCCTTTCTTCCTCCCTCCCTTCCTTTCTTTATTCCCTCCTTCCTTCCTCCCTTCCTTTCTTCCTCCCTCCCTTCCTTTCTTTATTCCCTCCTTCCTTCCTCCCTTCCTTTCTTCCTCCCTCCCTTCCTTCTTCCTTCCTTCCCTCCCTTCCTCCTTTCTTCCTTCCTTTCTTGACTTTCTACTTTTTTCTCCCTTTTGTTTTGAGCCGTGTGGATTAAAGGCTCTTGGCACTCCAGCCAGGTGTCAAGGCTGTGTCTCTGAGGTGGGAGAACTAACCTCAGGACACTGGTCCACAAGAGACCTCTCAGCTCCACGTAATATCAAACGGCGAAAATCTCCCAGAGATCTCCATCTCAACACCAAGACACAGATTCACTCAAGGACCAGCAACGAACAGTGCTGGACACCCTATACCCAACAAAGAGCGAGACAGGTCTACAGCCCCATCCATTAGCAGAGAGGCTGCCTAGAATCACAGTAAGGCTACCGACATCCCCATACACGCCCCCAGACGTGGACCTACCCACCAGGGAGACGGGATCCAGCCTCATCCACCAGAACAGGGGAACTGGTCCCCCCAACCAGGAAACCTGCTCAACCCACTGAACCAACCTCAGCCACTGGGGACAGCCACCAAAAATAGATAGAAATATGAACCTGCAGCCTGCAAAAGGGAGACCCCAAACACAGTAAGATAAGCAAAATGAGAAGACAGAAAAACACACAGCAGATGAAGGAACAAGATAAAAACACACCAGACCTAACAGATGAAGAGGTAATAGCCAATCTACCTGAAAGAGAATTTAGAATAATGATGGTGAAGATGATGCAAAATCTTGGAAATAGAATAGACAATTTGCAAGAAACAGTTAACAGGGACCTAGAAGAAATAAAGAGGAAGCAAGTAACGATGAGCAACACAATAAATGAAATGAAAAATACTCTAGACGGGATCAGTAGCAGAATAACTGAGGCAGAAGGACGGATAAGTGACCTGGAAGATAAAATAGTGTAAATAACTACTGCAGAGCAGAAGAAAGAAAAAAGAATGAAAAGAACTGAGGACAGTCTCAGAGATCTCTGGGACAACATTAAACGCACCAACATTCGAATCCTAGGGGTCCCAGAAGAAGAAGAGAAAAAGAAAGGGACTGAGAAAATATTTGAAGAGATTATAGTTGAAAACTTCCCTAATATAGGAAAGAAAATAGTCAACCAAGTCCAGGAAGCACAGAGAGTCCCATACAGGATAAACCCAAGGATAAACACGCCGAGACACATAATAATCAAACTGTCAAAAATTAAATACAAAGAAAACATATTAAAAGCAGCAAGGGAAAAACAACAAATAACACACAAGGGAATAACCATAAGGCTAACATCTGATCTTTCAGCAGAAACTCTACAAGCCAGAAGGGAGTGGCAGGACATATTTAAAGTGATGAAGGAAAAAAACCTACAACCAAGACTACTCTACCCAGCAAGGATCTCATTCAGATTCGATGGAGAAATTAAAACCTTTACAGACAACCAAAAGCTGAGAGAGTACAGCACCACCAAACCAGCTTTACAACAAATGCTAAAGGAACTTCTCTAAGCAAGAAACATAAGAGAAGGAAAAGACCTACAAGAACAACCTGAAACAATTAAGTAAATGGTAATAGGAACGCACATATCAATAATTACCTTAAATGTAAATGGATTAAATGCTCCCACCAAAAGACACAGACTGGCTGAATGGATACAAAAACAGGACCCATATATATGCTGTCTACAAGAGACCCACTTCAGACCTAGGGACACTTACAGGCTGAAAGTGAGGGGATGGAAAAAGATATTCCATGCAAATGGAAATCAGAAGAAAGCTGGAGTAGCAATTCTCATATCAGACAAAATAGACTTTAAAATAAAAACTATTACAAGAGACAAAGAAGGACACTATATAATGATCAAGGGATCGATCCATGAAGAAGATATAAGAATTGTAAATAATTATGCACCCAACATAGGCGCACCTCAATACATAAGGCAAATACTAACAGCCATAAAAGGGGAAATCGACAGTAACACAATCATAGTAGGGGACTTTAACACCCCACTGTCACCAATGGACAGATCATCCAAAATGAAAATAAATAAGGAAACACAAGTTTTAAATGATACATTATACAAGATGGATTTACTTGATATTTATAGGACATTGCATCCAAAAACAACAGAATACACATTTTTCTCAAGTGCCCATGGAACATTCTCCAGGATAGATCATATCTTGGGTCACAAATCTAGCCTTGGCAAATTTAAGAAAATTGAAATCGTATCAAGTATCTTTTCTGACCACAACGCTATGAGACTAGATATCAATTACAGGAAAAGATCTGTAAAAAATACAAACACATGGAGGCTAAACAATACACTACTTAATAACGAAGTGATCACTGAAGAAATCAAAGAGGAAATCAAAAGTACTTAGAAACAAATGACAACGGAGACATGACGACTGAAACCCTATGGGATAGAGCAAAAGCAGTTCTAAGAGGGAAGTTTATAGCAATACAATCATACCTTAAGAAACAGGAAACATCTCGAATACACAACTTAACTTTGCACCTAAAGCAATTAGAGAAGGAAGAACAAAAAAACCCCAAATTTAGCAGAAGAAAAGAAATCATAAAGATCAGATCAGAAATTAATGAAAAAGAAATGAAGGAAACAATAGCAAAGATCAATAAAAGTAAAAGCTGGTTCTTTGTGAAGATAAATAAAATTGATAAACCATTAGCCAGACTCATCAAAAAAAAAAAAGGGAGAAGACTCAAATCAATAGAATTAGAAATGAAAAAGGAGATGTAACAACTGACTCTGCAGAAATACAAAAGATTATTAGAGATTACTACAAGCAACTCTATGAATAAAATGGACAACCTGGAAGAAATGGACAAATTCTTAGAAATGCACAACCTGCCAAGACTGAACCAGGAAGAAATAGAAAACATGAACAGACCAATCACAAGCACTGAAATTGAAACTGTGATTAAAATTCTTCCAACAAACAAAAGCCCAGGACCAGATGGCTTCACAGGCGAATTCTTTCAAACATTTAGAGAAGAGCTAACACCTATCCTTCTCAAACTCTTCCAAAAGATAGCAGAGGGAGGAACACTCCCAAACTCATTCTACGAGGCCACCATCACCCTGAAACCAAAACCAGACAAAGACGTCACAAAGAAAGAAAACTATAGGCCAATATCACTGATGAACATAGATGCAAAAATCCTCAACAAAATACTAGCAATCAGAATCCAACAGCACATGGAAAGGATCATACACCATGATCAAGTGGGGTTTATTCCAGGAATGCAAGGATTCTTCAATAGACGCAAATCAATCAACGTGATACACCATATCAACAAACTGAAGGAGAAAAACCATATGATCATCTCAATAGATGCAGAGAAAGCTTTTGACAAAATTCAACACCCATTTATCATAGAAACCCTGCAGAAAGTAGGCATAGAGGGAACTTTCCTCAATATAATAAAGGCAATATATGACAAACCCACAGCCAGCATTGTTCTCAATGGTGAAAAACTGAAACCATTTCCACTAAGATCAGGAACAAGACAAGGTTGCCCACTCTCACCACTCTTATTCAACCTAGTTTTGGAAGTTCTAGCCACAGCAATTAGAGAAAATAAAGAAATAAAAGGAATCCAAATAGGAAAAGAAGAAGTAAAGCTGTCACTGTTTGCAGATGACATGATACTATACATAGAGAATACTAAGGATGCTACCAGAAAACTACTAGAACTAATCAATGAATTTAGTAAAGTAGCAGGATACAAAGTTAATGCACAGAAATCTCTGGCATTCTTATACACTAATGATGAAAAATCTGAGAATGAAATTAAGAAAACACTCCCATTTACCATTGCAACAAAAAGAATAAAATATCTAGGAATAAACCTACCTAAGGAGACAAAAGACTTGTATGCAGAAAACTATAAGACACTGATGAAAGAAATTAAAGATGATACAAATAGGTGGAGAAATATACCATGTTCTTGGATTGGAAGAATCAAGATAGTGAAAATGACTGTATTACCCAAAGCAATATACAGATTCAATGCAATCCCTATCAAATTACCACTGGCATTTTTTACAGAACTAGAACAAAGAATTTCACAATTTGTACGGAAACACAAAAGACCCCGAATAGCCAAAGCAATCTTGAGAACGAAAAATGGAGCTGGAGGAATCAGGCTCCCTGACTTCAGACTATACTACAAGGCCACAGTAATCAAGACAGTATGGTACTGGCACAAAAACAGAAATATAGATCAATGGAACAGGATAGAAAGCCCAGAGATAAACCCACACACATATGGTCACCTTATCTTTGATAAAGGAGGCAAGAATATACATTGGAGAAAAGACAGCCTCTTCAATAAGTGGTGCTGGGAAAACTGGACAGCTACCTGTAGAAGTATGAAATTAGAACACTCCCTAACACCATACACAAAAATAAACTCAAAATGGGTTAAAGACCTAAATGTAAGGCCAGACACTAGCAAACTCTTAGAGGAAAACCTAGGCAGAACACTCTATGACATCAATCACAGCAAGATCCTTTTTGACCCATCTCCTAGAGAAATGGAAATAAAAACAAAAATAAACAAATGGGATCTAATGAAACTTAAAAGCTTTTGCACAGCAAAGGATACCATAAACAAGACCAAAAGACAACCCTCAGAATGGGAGAAAATATTTGCAAATGAAGCAACTGACAAAGGATTAATATCCAAAATTTATAAACAACTCATGCAGCTCAATAACAAAAAAACAAACAGCCCAATCCAAAAATGGGCAGAAGAACTAAATAGACATTTCTCCAAAGAAGATATACAGATAGCCAACAAACACATGAAAGAATGCTCAACATCATTAATCATTAGAGAAATGCAAATCAAAACTACAATGAGATATCATCTCACACCGGGCAGATTGGCCATCATCAAAAACTCTAGAAACAATAAATGCTGGAGAGGGTGTGGAGAAAAGGGAACACTCTTGCACTGCTGGTGGGAATGTAAGTTGATACAGCCACTATGGTGAACAGTATGGAGGTTCCTTAAAAAACTACAAATAGAACTACCGTATGACCCAGCAATCCCACTACTGAGCATATACCCTGAGAAAACCATAATTCAAAAAGAGTCATGTACCAAAATGTTTATTGCAGCTTTATTTACGATAGCCAGGACATGGAAGCAACCTAAGTGTCCATCAACAGATGAATGGATAAGGAAGATGTGGCACATATATACAATGGAATATTACTCAGCCATAAAAAGAAATGAAACTGAGTTATTTGTAATGAGGTGGATAGACCTGGAATCTGTCATACAGAGTGAAGTAAGTCAGAAGGATAAAAACAAACACCGTATGCTAACACATATATATGGAATCAAAAAAAAAATGTCATGAAGAGATTAGTGGTAGGATGGTAATAAAACACAGACCTACTAGAGCATGGACTTGAGGATATGGGGAGGGGGAAGGGTAAGCTGTGATGATGTGAGAGAGTGGCAGGGACATATACACACTACCAAATGTAAATTAGATAGCTAATGGGAAGCTACAGCATAGCACAGGGAGTTCACCTCTGTACTTAGTGACCACCTAGAGGGGTGGGATAGGGAGGGTGGGAGGGAGGGAGATCCAAGAGGGAAGAGATATGGGAACATATGTATATGTATAACTGATTCACTTTGTTGTAAAAGAGAAACTAACACACTATTGTAAAACAGTTATACTCAAATAAAGATGTTTAAAAAAAAAAGAAAAAGGAGGGAAAAATACAGGTAGCAGAGTTTCAAAGGAGTTTCATATTCTCTTTAGGCCATTTAGCTGTAGATCCTGGGATCTGAAATGGAGGGGCTCAGTTGTTGTTGTTGATAGTCTGAAGATCAGTTTAGGAAAATATATTCACGTTCCCAATCAACAGAAGCCAGAGTATTAGGCAGTCTATAATCAATAAGTTTGGCTGGTTAATAAAATGAAGGAACAAAGCTTTCACATCCACACAATCTCGGAATGTGTGGGGAAGTATAAATACAGTAAATGCTTTTTTTTTTTTTTTTGAAAACAATTGTGATTATCTGTTTGGTGTATTTGTTTAGTGTTGCGCTTATTTATTTTTTTTAATGGGATAAAGACCTCTCTAATACTCAATACCATAGGCTTTCTGCAGCATAGGATAACTGCCCTCCTTTCCTACATAGTGTGATTCCTCTTTTCACATTATTTAGGTAAAAGTAGATTATATTGAATTGAATTATAGCAGGTGTTGCTGACAGGTTCTGACCTTTTGACTCAAACTTTTTTATTATGCTTTTTTTTTCCTGTAATGTGGATGTTCTTTTTTCTTTCATGATGCTTCAAGACTCAGCTACTGCTTTATGATATTTAATTCATATTCTTTAAAAATATGTTCCTTCCTATAAACAAAAGACTCAAATATGTGGAGTCATCTATATAATATTAATTACAATTTTTAGTCCTCACCTTTTTTTATTTAAGAAAATACACATATACAAGTCACTATAAGGGTTATATTTTTGGAAGATATTTTACTGAGAGAAATATAAGTATTTTCAACTTTTCATAAAAATAGAAATGTAATCTCTCTCCTCCCCTAATGCACACTCTTGTTTGGAATGGAGTGAACAACTTGTTTCAGCTTAAAATACCTTTATTGGGCAAATAAGCTAAAAAGAAAAATATTAGCTGCTTTGAAATATATTCTTTTCAAACATGGCTTTATTTTATTTACAGGGTACTGTTTTTATTTCTTTTACGTTCAACTTTAGTCTTAATTTCTACCACCTATAGGAAAAGAAAGCATCCTCGTGGTAATTATTTGACATCAATTTCATAGCTTCACATTGTGATTGGTATTTTTGATGACATGGATGATAGTGGGGACACATTGAAAGATAAATTCACAGAAGATAAATGACTTGAGTTTTATCTATATACACAAACTATACCAGTTGAAGGTTAAAATGCAACTAAGCAGCTCCACTAAACCAAATTACCATTCTGACTCATTTTTTCACTAAATTGTATAATTTATTTAACCTTATTGAAATCGCCAAATCAATCATGCTTTGGTGTCATGTAGACACAGTCATAAAATATTTTCCTGGAGAAATGAGACCATTTTAATAGCTTCATTTTTCCCCCTTCAGTATAAAGCACTCATTTGGACTGTGAAAGAGACATCTTCCTCTTATAAATCCTTCAGAATTCAAAATATTAGAATATTCAACTGTCACAATGTCACTTCCATCTACACCTTTCTATTGTGGTGATTCTTATTGCCAAGTAAAGATTAGCACTAGATACTCTATAGAATTATTTTTTTCAGGTTTTTTGTGAATGTAAAAGGATATTTTCAAGTGTATTTTTGCAGAATTATATTGCAGTAAGACCTAAGAGCTATTTAGTAACTGTCTTCAAGAATTTGGTATATATTTTCATGAACAGCCCATCTGAAAAGATACCATTGTATTATGTTGAGGTAGTTAAAAGCAAAGACACTGATGCCTTATCAATTCTGAAAATAAACAATTATATATACTAAATAGAAGTGTTAAATTTTAATTGAAAAAATAAAACTATTGGAATAGCTTTTTAAATCATTTCATCAGAGTAAGAAATTATTTGATTCATGAATAAAAAGATTTCCAAAGCAATTACTGTAAAAAGTAGCTGCCTCTAGTGCAGCTTGAAAAAATGACTTTATTTGAAATTTCAGAATAATGGAATATTGATGAAATTACCATTATTAATATGTCAAAAGAAGTAATGCTATTTACCTGTAACAAAAACCAAAGTGCTTATAAATTGCAAATACATCAGATAACAGTAAAGAGCACAAGCTTTAGGTTTCACAGGCTTGGACCAAAATCTTGGTTCTACCACTTATTAACTGTGCAGAAGTTGCTTTGTCTCTTTGATCCTCAGTTTCCTTGTCTGTGAAATAAGGATAATAGTTTCCATTTTATTTTTTTTAAATTAATTAATTTTATTTTTGGCTGCATTGGGTCTTCGTTGCTGCGTGCGGGCTTTCTCTAGTTGCAGCAAGTGGGGACTACTCTTGTTGCATTTCATGGGCTTCTCATTGTGGTGGCTTCTCTTGTTGTGGGGCACGGGCTCTAGGCATGTTGGCTTCAGTAGTTGTGGCATGCATGCTCGGTAGTTGTGGCTCGTGGGTCCTAGAGCGCAGGCTCAGTAGTTGTGGCACACAGGCTTAGTTGCTCTGTGACATGTGGAATCTTCCCAGACCAGGGATTGAGCCCATGTCCCCAGCATTGGCAGGCAGATTCTTAACCACTGTGCCACCAGGGAAGTCCCCAATAGTTTCCATTTTAAAATATTGTAAGCAATTATGTATATTATGAAAAGGTGTGTATATGTTAGGTTCCCGATTAAGAGCTCAATAAATATTAGATATTATTACAAGCACCATAGTTGTTTACTTGTCTTCTTCAAATTTATATTAATATAAAGATATATCATTTATAAAGTAGAATGGAAAATCCATATGAATTTTAAAGATAAGAGGTGTGTGTGTGTGTGTGTGTGTGTGTGTGTGTGTGTGTGTGTGTGTTGGTCCGTGTCCTTATGGATGTCTATTTTAGGCTATACCCCTTAGATTACTAGGGACAGGAGTTTACTTTCCTTTGTTGTTAAGAATATGTTGATGGAATAAATTTTGTCATTCATAGGTCTGAATTTAACAAGTTTAGATAAAACATTAGTTGATTTTTGGATATACAGCATCCACTCACTCTTCCTAAATGCAAGCCAATTTCCTTTTGAGGAATTACCTCTTCCCTACAGTTTGGTGGTACTTTAATTGGGCCTCTCTTTCCCTAAATAAAGGGTAACTATAATCCAAGCTGGACAAGTCAGAAGCTCCATTCCTGGAACTAAAATTTTTAACGGAGCGTAACAGAGATGAAAATGAGTTGACATTCATTCACTCCTAACAGTGGTGAGGCACTGACTAGATTGTTTCTGCAGTCTGCTTCCAAGCTCCTTTGTTTCCAATTCTTTCCAAGATTAGATCTCCAGTCTCCTGTTATCCAGCTCTTTTTAAAAAAATATTATTTTGCTTAAATTACACAGAGCGATATTATGTTACTTTTGATCAAATAATTGTAACTGATAGAGGATAATAGCTAGATTACAAATGGAAGGGACTGTCTGATGTTGGCTTTTGTTGCTGTGGCTCGCCATGGTGTCACTCACAAGCAAGGTGTTTCTAACTTAGTTACTAGAACTTAAGCACAGTGACTGGCACATAGAAGGACTCAATAATGTTTAACTGATTAATTGCCCTGAAAGCAAAGGAACTAACTTCTAAAGGTGGTTTTGTCACTTCATCACAGTATAGCATATATGTGCATGCACGCACATGTGTGTTTGGTGCGGGCAGCTCTGCACGTAGGTTCTCTGCATGGACTCCAGCACTATTCTGAATTATATTCAGATGAATTTGATGTTCAACAACCCTATTTTCCATTACTTCCCAGTACCAGCGCCCTGTTTCAGGGATGCCATTCTTCTCACTGTTCCCCAAACACACCCTTCTCATTCACAGGTCCAAGTTAAGACATGCAATTTCTTATATTGATCTCTTCTACCTCTTGAATAAAATAAGCAGAAGAGTTTTCATGTGTATCACCGTAGCAGAACACTTAAGAGATAGAACTCTAGAACCAGTGTACCCAAGGTTCAAACCCCAATTCTATATAATTTATTAGCTTTTTGACTTTGGACAAGTTCCTTAACCTTGCAATGACTGTTACTGCATCTGTAAAACCGGGCTAATAATGGTGCCTAATTCATTTTTGGGCAGGGAGGTGTAAAGTTAATATTTACAAAGGACTTACCTAGTGCTTGACACAGTGTTGTAGACATTACAACTGTTCAGCAACATTTGGTTCCCTTCCACCTCTGGGCATAGATGAGGATCACAGTTCTCTGCTGTTGCTCACACCACCACTGCCACCATTAAGTTGACCTCCTGATTTGCTCTGACAGGCAAGAAGTGCCCCAAGACATTCTAGAATTCTAGTCATCTTGTCAAAGATATCTCTTCTGGAAAGTCACCTAGACCTGCAGTAGCCTTTTAATGGGTTACATCACAGTGTCAACTAGCCTATCCAGGTGAATATGCATACTACTATACTACAATACTATGAAACTGTTAGTTGATTTTGCTATAAGGTCATCTATTCTGGCAGTCACTTCTGTAAGTTCATATATTTTTAGGTTTGTATCTTATATCTTCCCAACAAAGTGTTAGAGGGGAGATATCATAGCTTACAGTATCTTTTGTTATCCTTCCCCAGTGCCTAATACCATATGAGTACAAGGCACCCTGTGAATATTAATCAAATAAAGAAGCTATTTCAGTATTCTAGCTCTAAAGGAGAATTCGTAGTTTCCCCATGGGATCTTTTAAAAAGGATGATAACAACTTATCGAAGAAGATTGTAGCAGGTATGTATAAATGCATAATCTCCAAAATCTTTCTCTCAGTCTCAGTTTTTGTATCCACCAGGGATCTGAGCCAGAAACCTAAAAGTCATATTTGACTCCTGCCTCTTCTTCATCTCCCACATCGTCTCCAAGTCCTGTCATTTCTACTTCCCAAATATTTCTAAAGTCTGTTTCTTGCTCTTCATTTCCTTAGCAAATATTTTAGTTCTTTTCACCATAATTTCTTTTATGAAAAATTGAAGCAGCTATATGTTAAACTTATCAAATGTAGTAGGTCTTTGAAAATGAGGACTGATTTGCTATTTCCTTAGGAAGGACACAGTTGCCCTATAGAAGCTTTCACTTTATGTGTAGAGAAGAAAGAAGTCTTGCCTTATTCTTCCTTTAAACAAGCAAACTCTAATATAAAAGCCCGGATAATCCATTTTTGTTTTTTATTGTGGTTCCCAGATCTAGGGAAATGGACTTACAAATAACTGCTGCCAAGAACACCTGAATAAAATACTCTGAATGATAAAATAGTGAAAATGATTAAATATTGCTTTTTTCCTAGGGATAAAAAATTCTAAGGGCAAAAGTATGGATCTCTCTCTGCTGTCTATCAAACTTCACTAGGACGTGAAGTGAGCTTTAGGCATATTTCTATCTTAAAGTTCTAAAACCCGCAATATTTATAATTCAGCAGTAGGTGGCACTATAAGATAAGGAAAATGAATTAGCCCCCAAAGAACAAAAGTGTTAGGGAAGATAACCTAAGTAAGGAAAATTCAGAAATAAAAAGGTGATTTCTGTATTTAAATCTTATTCTTCTCCTAGGTGGATAAGACACAAATATTTTCTTCTGGAGAAACATTCTAAGATATGAGGAAATGTACATTTTCTTTCAGAAATTAACAGTAGTACTTGTCAGTACTGAAATTCCCTGTACTGTGGGTGATTTAAATTTCTACACAGTATTATATCATTTAGAGCTCTGTATGGAATTTCAGCAATTTGGAACATACTGGACTTTTGAAAATGTGGGACGACCAAATGAACACAGATACACACACACACACACACACACACACACACACACACACACACACAGAGTGTCAAAGATGACCTTGGCATTGGCAGCTCTGGCATTCAAAATGACTTACAAGTTAAGAGATGCAGGTAGGAAAGTGTCAGGTAGTCATCCATTTCCATAGGACATCTTTTCTTTCCTTTGTAATTTGAGACGAGTTTTTCGAGAGTCAGATTTGCCCCCATTTATACTGTACATCCTCTTTCCTTCTCCACGAATTTATTTACTTGTAATCATCCTTTAACCAGTCGGCTTTGTTGATTTGGTTCACATTATTTGAAGAAATATGTAATCAATAAGATGGAATGTGCTACATATCTTTGGAATTTGTTTCTTGCCTATATTCTTAGCGATAACGCCATTTAACTGAAGAGAATCCAGACAAAACATACTTCACGCTGTGGAGGCAGGCAGCTAGCTGCTTATATAACCCAGCACTGAAAAAAAACTCATTCATGAGAAATACTGATGGAAAAGTAGCCTTAGCTTAAAAACCACTTTGTGATTTTGGTCCTGTGATCTTTCAGCTTATAAGAGAGCTCTCTCTCTCTCTCTCTCTCTCTCTCTCTCTCTCTCTCTCTCTCTCTCTCTCTCTCTCTCTCTCTCTCTCCTTTTTTTTTTTTTTCTTGGTATGGCTTTTCAAATAGCTCCTTTTTTCCTATTGCATTTGGGAAAATTGGCATGAGAGAAAAAAGTTAAAACAACTTAAACAATTAAGTGTTTAACCATCTTAAACTTCTAAAAATACACTCAGTCTATTTCCTTATATTACTGCACTGTTAAAAGGGGGAAATTTTATCCAGTTTTGGAAAGACATGACAGAATGTTAAGATCTCATATGGTTTTATATTCCCAATCCTTCAGGCACTGGGTCTTGGGAGATTACTTCCTTGGAAACTTGAATTGAGATAATTTGTGGTGACCATTCTAGCTGGTTCTTTTTATCTTGTGCTGCCAATCCTCAGAGGTACCATTCTGCTCTGGGAGCAAGAAAGAAAAGAGAAGCATCTTGTGTGTAAATGGCTTCCCTTTGTCTACTTCTACCCCACATGCCCTGATGCAAGTAGCTGTTTGAGGGCAGGTACTTTGTTTTTTTTTTTAACAGGATTTTTTTTTTTTTTTTTTTTAGTTCTTTATCCTTGGCACTTAACACAGTTTCTGGCACAGAGAAGTGGCTTAGTAAATGACTGATAAATGAAGGTGTAAATGAATGAATAAATGCATACTCCTCCCTCAGATCAAAATTTTGTCACAAAGAGCTGATGTTGTATAAGTGGTTCATTGATAGCTGGGGCAAACAAGAATTGGTGCACAGTGAATATTTATTCAACACACATTGCCTTCAAACACATCCAGAAATAGAAATATAAACAGAGCCAGTCCTCAGCAAAATTGTGAATTTTGTCAAATTGGCCTTTGCCACTTCATCTTCTCTACCAAGACCCATTTCTCTCCACCTAAGAAACAAAGTGGTGTCATGGAAAGATTCATGGACTTTGTGACCAACAGATCTGGGTTGGATTCCAATTGTTGGATTCCAGTTGCCACTTGTAGCCTTGAGTAACTTACTTCTCTCCAAACTTTAGTTTCTTTAGTTTCTTCATTTGTAAAAAGAATGAGATTGATACCTATTTTATAAGGTTGCTGAGAGGACTCAGAACCGAAGTGCCTAGTACAGTACCTGGTATACCAATGTTCAATAAATACTGTTCTTTTCCTGTACTTGCTGTTACTTTTCCTCAACACAACTTCATGAGGTAAGTATTGTTCTCATTGTTACTGTATTAAAGTTGAGGAAATGGAGGCTCAGTGAGGTTAAGTAACTTACCCCAGTATGTAGAGGTAAAAGACGGAGGAATTGGGATTCAAAGCTCAACTCTCCAGTTTGTGCTTTTAACCACTACACTATATTAACTAGGAATTTTATTTTGCTTTAGCATGAGAAAAGAAAGGTATGACATATTTATTATTATGTTATCGTTGAAACTTGGTGCACACATGTGTGTGTGCATGCATGCATGCTTCCACACACACACATACACACATGCATGCACATACACAGATATATAGCCAGGAAAGGAAACAGTATAATGGTTAAAAGTACAAGTTGTGGAGTGGAGTCACACATCACGTTGTCTGGGTGAAAAACTTGGCTGTTATTTATTAGCTGTGAATTTAGCCAAGACACTGGCTTTCTGTACCTCTCTACTGTCAGTGTTGCAATGGGGATATTAATGGGTCTCACTTCATAGGGCAGTTGTGAGGATTCTGTAAACACATGTAAAGTACTGTCCCTAGCACATAAGTGCTCAAGAAAAGTTTTAACTATTATGATTATTATTGGGAACAGAAATATGAATAATAAATGGTAGATAACCAGGAAAATATTCTCAAAGATATTTCCAAAGAAAGCTTGTGTACATTTTTATAGATAAAATCATAACATTTAATACATTAACATGTTATTCTTAAGAAGCCTCTCTAAAAGTATTCTCTCTACTTTGTTAGGCAACTACGAACCTAGCCTAAGTTATTGGAAATTCAAGCTAAGTTAGAATATCATTAACATTCTCTAGCTCAACTCCATTGCTAACATATTTTAACCCAGTAACCTAATGCACATTCCTTGCATAAATTTGAGAACAGACTTATGTAAACTAAAATTACATCACATTTGTTTACGGGAGTGTAAGGTAACCATTAGGCAAACCAATCTAATTTGGAGAATGTTGAAAGATCAAAAGTTTAGGACTGAGAATAAGTGTGATTCAGCAAAAGTAGAGACTTGCTAGTAAAGACAAGATACTTTAGAAATAACAGACCCATTCATTATGGGTTCTTGAACGTTTAAAAAGTTCCGTTTAGGGCTTCCCTGGTGGCACGGTGATTGAGAGTCCGCCTGCCGATGCAGGGGACGCGGGTTCGTGCCCCGGTCCGGGAGGATCCCACATGCCACGGAGGGGCTGGGCCCGTGAGCCGTGGGCGCTGAGCCTGTGCGTCCGGGGCCTGTGCTCCGCAACGGGAGAGGCCACAACAGTGAGAGGCTCACGTACCGCAAAAAAAAAAAAAAAAAAAAAAAAAAAGTTCCGTTTAAGAATATCTAAGCTTCCAGATGATTGTTTGTTAAAAGGGAATGGAACATTAAAAAATAAACACAAACATTTAATTAATATAATTATGGATCTATGAATTTTGCAATTAATGGTTCTATGAAAGAACAGACCAGCGAATTCCAAAAGAACAAATATAGAGGGCAAATTTCTGGGCTGTCCATATGGTTTTTTTTTTTTTTTTTTTTTTTTTTTTTTTTGCGGTATGCGGGCCTCTCACTGTTGTGGCCTCTCCCGTTGCGGAGCACAGGCTCCGGACGCGCAGGCTCAGCGGCCATGGCTCACGGGCTTAGTTGCTCCGCGGCATGTGGGATCTTCCCGGACCAGGGCACGAACCCGTGTCTCCTGCATCGGCAGGCGGACTCTCAACCACTGCGCCACCAGGGAAGCCCATGTCCATATGGTTTTATAGTGCAATTCCATTATGACTGTGCTGCCAGTAATCACACTTCTAATCAAGAAACCTAGAGATAAAACAATAGAAGCATCTTCATCAGTAATAAATTACTGAGTTAAAAGAACAGCTTTTTTGTACACTTCATAGGACAGTTATGAATATTCTACAAAATATATGTAAGTCAAAACTGGATACATGTAATCTAAGCGGGTTAGAGTAAGATGTTGAAGATGGAGAAGGAGTGTTTGAGGGGAGACTTGCTTCTCTTTACCAAATCCTAAATTAATTAACTCTTTCTTTTAGTTATAAGGCAGAGAGTGATAGATTTAAAAGTCTAAGAGATTGGGATTGATGTATATACACTAATATGCACTAATATGAATATTAGTGTATTAATATACACTAATATGCATACATATACATATGTATATATGTATATACACTAAAATAGATAACTAATAAGAACCTGCTGTATAAAAAATAAATAAAATAAAATAGAAAAAAGAAAGTATATCTGTCTGATTCTTTCCATTTTCTATCATCTTCACCCCTCGATGAGCTTTTTTCCAATGATTTTATTGGACAGTATTCCTTGAACTTTTATTCTGATTGTAGTTTTGGAGGAGTGCTAGGGGCAGTTTATTATAGAATCCAGCCCTGTAAATTTTATTAGATTAAATAAAAGATCATGACTTGCTCAAGATGACCTGGCTACTTGGAGGTTGAGGTCTTCTGACTCAGCACCCAGTTCTCTTTGCCTAAGTAGAGAATAAATATTCGTAAAGTTTTTGTCACATTATTAATGACTTGACCACAATATTGCTTTTAATAAAAATTCTTCCAACTGCAACACATTATCTATTTTGTAACAATTTGCATGTTTCCATTTTAAAGAATGTAATAATGATCACTTAATAATGATTCTGCTTTATTAAAGTTTGATTTATATGCAACCTCCAGAAAAAATCTACAAAGACATGTCAATTTATAGAGAGGTCAGGCCATAAATTCAGTACAGAAAAAAACCCAAAACTCTAAGAGATAGATATGAATCAAATGAGTTTTTCAAAAAAGCCCTTAAGTTTCCTACTCAAGATAATAGTAAGTATTAATCAGGTAATATCTGTTCTGTTTTCTCAGGTTTCTCCTAGTAATTTATCTTTCTTTGAATTACTTCAGAAGTTCAAACACTAAAGACACCTCTGCTATACCCTACTCTCTGTCTTAGGTTGGCAGACAAAGGATTATCTTTGAACTCAGCCTAGTCAGTGCTTCCTAGGGAGCAAGTTCATCTTCTTTCCTTTTTGCACATGAGAGTTAATTGACAGTGATATCAGGTACTAACAGCATTCTCTTTCTCACTTGGGGCTTCCTCTAGTCTCTAAGAGAAATATTACAAAGTAAAAGTGTGCAAATATTCTCAGAACAGAGAACAAGATGTTAAGATTTTGAAGACCATTGTTAGTTTTTTTTTTCTCATGATTATAATATTAAACTATCAGTTGTGAGTGAAACAGCTCATTTATGTAGCCTTCTTACTGACAGTTTATTCAGTCCATCTATTTTCCCAGAGGAGGAGAGGATTATCTCATGGCAAATGGCCATGAAGCCATGGCTTGTAAGATAGTATTTCCCAAATGTCTCCTGGCACAGAATGGTAAGAACTTTTGAAAGAGAGTTCCTGCTTGATGACAGAATAGAGCTGTGAAAACTTGCATTCTGTTTAGTTTTACTCTCTGCTCTTTATCTCTAGAGGACTGGATGTTTTACCCACATCAATGCTTTTGAAATATAGAAAATGTCTTCATAATGACAGTTGTTAAAAATGACATTTTAAAAAGGGTACAAATGAACTTATTTACAAAAGAGAAGTAGAGTTACAGATGTAGAAAACAAACTTATGGTTCCCAGGGGGTAAGGGAGGGGGAAGGGATAAATTGGGAGATTGAGACTGACATATACACACTACTATATATAAAATAGATAACTAATAAGGACCTACTGTATAACACAGGGAACTCTACTCAATACTCTGTAATGGCCTATATGGGAGAAGAATCTAAAAGAAGAGAGGATATATGTATATGTATAACTGATTCACTTTTCTGTGCACCTGAAACTAACACAACATAGTAAAACAACAATACTCCAATAAAGAATAATAAAAAATAATTTATTATATTCCTTTTATCTATATAAGCTGAATATGCCAACATATGAGAACTGTTTATACTGATTCTATATCTTTTAGTCCAAGCTAGTTTATAGGTGTTATAGCTGTTTTTGGCTGGGAAAACCTTAGATTTTATTGGCCACATGGTTTAACTCATGTCGTGAGAGTCAAGCAATGTCTAGGACAAAGTCAATACATTTTTTTATACATGTAGAAAATACTAGAATTATTGAATGTTAGTTCTATTATCAGGATATTCCCACTCCTCTGTTAAGGTTCCTGCTGGATGAACCTTCTTCTGTTCCTTGCCAAAATATTGTATTTCCACCTCATTTTGCTACCAAGTCCTTCCCCATTCAATTCTATGACTGTTTTGTTAAAGACTGGGGAGCCTCCATGAGTTCATCTATCAAGGTTGTCCATTAAGGGCCTTCCATCCTCTTATCCACGTGAGCCAAAAGAGGGAAAGATCCCTATTTGCCCTAGGGGTATATAGAATAGGAACATGGGGAAATGGTAAAAGAACAGAAGAGAGTGATGACAGAGTGAAGTACAGAGAAAGACAAAGCACCGTTAACAAGACGTGTCAAATCTTGAAGTTTATGTTAGAGGGGAGTAATGACTTTTTCCAGCTTCTCTGGATTTGACAAGGAGAGAATTTTCTAGACACACTCCTGGCAATTCTGCACTCCTTTTAATCACTCTGCCCCAGGTGATTTGCAATGACATGTGATTGGTAGACAAGTGGCACGCTTGACTAAGCTCCATCTTTTTCCTTTTAGGGAATAGGCCTGCCTACAGGCCTAATTGTGCTCTGCCCCTTATGGGGAAGGGGGGGGGTGTCCTGATTCAGCTGCTATGAATCAGTGAATTTGCCTGTCTGATTTCAGGGTTTATTATTAATATGTCCGCCGGGTTAATAGAACTAAAGCTACATCTTTCAGTTTATATTCCATTAATAATCAAGGCGATATGTTGGTTCTTTACCTCCCTCTCCTATGTTTTATTTTTCAATTTGTTCAGAACCTGGGCAGGGAGCCTTTTGGAGACCTCAAAAGTATGCAAGAAAGCGGGATTAAAAAATCAAATTAATAACAAATTTTATGGTTGTCTTTACAATCACTACACAATTAAAAAAAGAACAGATTCCAATTTTAACTTTCCTGTCTGCAAAAAGTGTCAGAGAAATAGCATCTCCTATATGTAAAATACTTGGACAATTCAAATAAATGCTGGTTCTGGAATTCTGATCATTCTAATTGTCATTTGAGCTTTGTGTTGTGTTGAAATTTCACATATTTTCATAGGTAAATGAAGTACAATAAGGGTATATTTGTTTGATATATATATATCCTGCCATTGATCATTAATATTTTCAGACTTCCTTTATGTAAAAAGGGAAATAATTTTAATATTAAAGAGGTACTTGGTTTTTAATGGAGATTAATTTTATAACACTGTAGGGTACGAACAAATATAACCTCCTAAATTCCATAGAATAGATTTTAGTTTTATGAGTAAATATGTGTCTTAGAGTATTTTTAAGGGAGCAGTGTTGGGAAATCAAATAATCCCATAGATGTACTCAAATTTCTGAAGAATTGCAGCTCACTCTTTTAAATGATAATAATGAGGAAAAAAAATCCTCATAGTGGGGAAATTTTTTTCTTCTATGTGACAAGATGTGAGCAATACAATTTGATACTATTAGAAATTGTCAACAAAATGATGTTGACCCATTCAACAGTGACCTTTTCTTGAATGGACTGACAGGCAGAGAAATCAGAAAAAGAAATTTTACCACATGAGTCATCAACTAGAATGGGGAAACTTTTTCATTAAAGCCTAAGTCAATATCCATTTCTACTCACCCATCACATACCCTTTGGGCTTTTTGAGTTTATAGATGATTCAAGCAGAGAGTTTCATGCCAGAAAAGTTACCCACGGTAGTTCACGTACAGATTTTGAAGTCCTTGTTAAACAACCTTACAAACATCTGCTTTCTAGAGTAGTCCAGGGCTTAGCTGCCTTTTGGGTGATGCCTGATAAAGAATGGCAACATTTTAATGGTACTGTCCCAGAGAACAGCTTAGCTTAGGCAAAGAGCATGTCTGCTTCACCATCTCATAAATCCCTATTATTATCTTTTTAAGTTTAGCTGACATATTAATTCATGGTATAGAGAGCACTGAACAAGGATTCAAGAGAACTTGATTCTAGTCCTGGTTATGTTATTATTAAACTATATAATCTTGGGCTAACCACTTAGAATCTTTGAGTTTCAATTTCCACGTGTATAAAATATGAGAGATAAATTCTTTAAGATTCTTTTCCATTCTGAACACACTAATTCCATTAATTTACTCATTGTGGGACAACAAGGAATATAAACAAAGAAAAAATTATATGATTTAATTATTGATAAAAATGGCCCATGGGAATCTGTGGGTACATATCTTCCACTGATCAGATTAATTTCATGGCATTAAAACTGGGTCTGCACAGAAGATGCAATACCTCTATATAGCTATATTTATATGCAAGAGGTTTTACAACCATAAGCATTTGGAGGATACTAAAGAGCTCCTTGAATCTATCAATATTAATTTAAATTTTTATCCCTAACCTTTTTTCTGCATTTTGTTCAAATGGATTTAAAAACATGCTGTTGGTGGCCGCAATAACTTAATTTTACCTTTTGTAAAAATAAAGCATAAGATTTATAGGCAATTAAGTGGAAGAAAGTTAACTATATAGTAGAAGCCCTCCTCCAACATGCTGAAACACCTTAAACTATTAAGTTTAGAAAGTAAGAATGGTATTTCATTATTGTCCATACTACAAACAATAGTATATCAATTTACATCTCCCTTCTAGCTCCAGAGTATGTATACCCATACCAGTGAACCTTTCAGTGCTGCAGAGATGCTAAAATTATTTCTCTGTATCCTGTCCTGATTATCCCTTTTATACTGGTCTTTAAATATCTGGATATTATACTATGGTAGGTTTACAAAAGGAGAAACACAAACTGGTTTGAGCAATACTGGACAGCCAGCTTAAGGGAAAATTTTTGAATTCAGTAACTCTTTCAAATCTGTGTTGACTGGGTCTTCTCTGAGGAGACACTGACGACAGGGGGTGGGGGTCATCTATTTGGGGCCACACAGGTGCCACTTTACGGCAGGGGTGGATGTGAGGCACCGTCGAGTCCCGCCATCCCCCACACAAAGTTCAGCACTGACCGGGTTTATCCCGCTGGAGCGTGGCCTCAGCCAGAGGAGGCAGAGCGGAAGGAAAGGCTGAGGAGGGAAATGGGAGATGTCAGTCGTCTCCAGGCACTGGTGTTCTGGAGGAGGCAGAGCGGAAGGAAAGGAGGAGGAGGGAAATCAGGGACGTTGGTCATCTCCAGGCGCTAGTGTTCTGGCCGTGTGGATGACAGGCTGTTGGTGCTCCAGCCAGGCGTCAGGGCTGTGTCTCTGAGGTGGGAGAACCAACTTCAGGACACCGGTCCACAAGAGGCCTCCCAGATCCATGTAATATCAAATGGCGAAAATCTCCCAGAGATCTCCATCTCAACACCAAAACGCAGCTTCACTCAACGACCAGCAAGCTACAGTGCTGAACACCCTGTGCACAACAACTAACAAGACAGAACCACAGCCCCATCCATTAGCAGAGAGGCTGCCTAAAGGCTACAGACACCCCAAAAAACACCACCAGATGTGGACCTGCCCACTAGAAAGTGAGAGACCTGTGTACCATAAAAAAAAAAAAAAAAATCTTGGAAATAGAATAGACAAAATGCACAAAACACTTAACAAGGACCTAGAAGAACTAAAGAGGAAGCAAGTAATGATGAACACAATAAATTAAAAATACTCTAGATGGGAGCAATAGCAGAATAACTGAGGCAGAAGAATGGATAAGTGACCTGGAAGATAAAATAGTAGAAATAACTATTGCAGAGCAGAATAAAGAAAAAAGAATGAAAATAACTTAGGACAGTCTCAGAGACCTCTGGGACAATATTAAATACACTAACATTCGAATTATAGGGGTCCCAGAAGAAGAAGAGAAAAAGAAAGGGACTGAGAAAATATTTGAATAGATTATAGTTGAAAACTTCCCTAATATGGGAACGGAAATAGTTAATCAAGTCCAGGAAGCACAGGGAGTCCCATACAGGATAAATCCAAGGAGAAACATGCCAAGACACATATTAATCAAACAATCAAAAATTAAATACAAAGAAAACATATTAAAAGCAGCAAGGGAAAAATAACACACAAGGGAATCCCCATAAGGTTAACAGCTGATGTTTCAGCAGAAACTCTGCAAGCCAGAAGGGAGTGGCAGGACATATTTAAAGTGATGAAGGAGAAAAACCTACAACTAAGATTACTCTACCCAGCAAAGATCTCATTCAGATTTGATGGAGAAATTAAAACCTTGACAGACAAGCAAAACCTGAGAGAGTTCAGCACCACCAAACCAGCTTTACAACAAATGCTAAAGGAATTTCTCTAGGAAAGAAACACAAGAGAAGGAAAAGACCTACAAGAACAAAATTGAAACAATTAAGTAAATGGTAATAGGAACATACATATCGATAATTACCTTAAATGTAAATGGATTAATTGCTCCCGCCAAAAGGAACAGACTGGGTGAATGGATACAAAAATGAAACCCATATATATGCTGTCTACAAGAGATCCACTTCAGACCTAGGGACATATACAGACTGAAAGTGAGGGGATGGATAAAGATATTCCATGCAAATGGAAATCAGAAGAAAGCTGGAGTAGCAATTCTCATATCAGACAAAATACACTATAAAATAAAAGCTATTACAAGAGACAGAGGACACTACATAATGATCAAGGGATCGACCCAAGAAAAAGATATAAAAATTGTAAATATTGATGCACCCAACATAGGAGCACCTCAATACATAAGGCAAATACTAACAGCCGTAAAAGGGGAAATCAACAGTAACACAATCATAGTAGGGAACATTAACACCCCACTTTCACCAATGGACAGATCATCCAAAATGAAAATAAATAAGGAAACACAAGTTTTAAATGATACATTAAACAACATGGACTTAATTGATATTTATAGGACATTCCATCCAAAAACAACAGAACACACATTTTTCTCAAGTACTCATGCAACATTCTCCAGGATCGATCATACCTTGGGTCACAAATCTAACCTTGGTAAGTTTAAGAAAATTGAAATCGTATCAAGTATCTTTTCAAAACACAATGCTATGAGACTAGATATCAATTACAGGAAAAGATCTGTAAAAACTACAAACACATGGAGGCTACACAATATACTACTTAATAACGAAGTAATCACTGAAGAAATCAAAGAGGAAATTAAAAAATACTTAGAAACAAATGATAATGGAGACTTGACGACCCAAAACCTATGAGATGCAGCAAAAGCAGTTCTAAGAGAGAAGTTTATAGCAATACAATCCTACCTTAAGAAACAGGAAACATCTCGATAAACAACCTAACCTTGCACCTAAAGCAATTAGAGTAAGAAAAACAAAAAAACCTCCAAATTTAGTAGAAGGAAAGAAATCATAAAGATCAGATCAGAAATAAATGAAAAAGAAATGAAGGAAATGATAGCAAAGATCAATAAAACTAAAAGCTGGTTCTTTGAGAAGATAAACAAAATTGATAAACCATTAGCCAGACTCATCAAGAAAAAAAGGGAGAAGACTCAAATCAATAAAAATGAAAAGGGAGAAGTAACAATGGACAGTGCAGAAATACAAGAGTATTAGAGATTACTACACGCAACTGTATGCCAATAAAATGGACAACCTGGAAGAAATGAACAAATTCTTAGAAATGCACAACCTGCCAAGACAGAACCAGGAAGAAATAGAAAATATGAACAGACCAATCACAAGCACTGAAATTGAAACTGTGATTTAAAATCTTCCAACAAACAAAAGCCAGGGACCAGATGACTTCACAGACGAATTGTATCAAATATTTAGAGAAGAGCTAACACCTTTCCTTCTCAAACTCTTCCAAAAGATAGCAGAGGGAGGAACACTCCCAAACTCATTCTATGAGGCCACCATCACCCTGATACCAAAACCAGACAAAGACGTCACAAAGAAAGAAAACTAGAGGCCAATATCACTGATGAACATAGATGCAAAAATCTTCAACAAAATACTAGCAAACAGAATCTTCAACAAAATACTAGCAAACAGAATCTCCAACAGCACATTAAAAGGATCATACACCATGATCAAGTGGGGTTTATTCCAGGAATGCAAGGATTCTTCAATATATGCAAATCAATCAATGTGATACACCATATCGACAAACTGAAGGAGAAAAATCATATGATCATCTCAATAGATGCAGAAAAAGCTTTCAACAAAATTCAACACCATTTATGATAAAAACCCTGCAGAAAGTAGGCTTAGAGGGAACTTTCCTCAACATAATAAAGGCCATGTATGACAAACCCACAGCCAACATCGTCATCAATGGTGAAAAACTGAAACCATTTCCACTAACATCAGGAACAAGACAAGGTTGCCCACTCTCACCACTATACTTCGACATAGTTTTGGAAGTTCTAGCCACTGTGATTTGAGAAGAAAAAGAAATAAAAGGAATCCAAATAGGAAAAGAAGAAGTAGAGCTATCACTGTTTGCATATGACATGACACTATACATAGAGAATCCTCAGGATGCTACCAGAAAACTACTAGAGCTAATCAATGAATTTGGTAAAGTAGAAGGATAGAAAATTAATACACAGAAATCCCTGGCATTCGTTTACACTAATGATGAAAAATCTGAGAGTGAAATTAAGAAAAAACCCCCATTTACCATTGCAACAAAAAGAATAAAATATCTAGGAATAAACCTAGCTAAGGAGACAAAAGACCTGTATGCAGAAAATTATAAGACACTGATGAATGAAATTAAGTATGATACGTATAGATGGAGAGATATACCATGTTCTTGGATTGGAAGAATCAACCTTGTGAAAACGAGTCTACTACCCAAAGCAATATACAGATTCAATGCAATCGCTATCTAACTACCACTGGCATTTTTTACAGAACTAGAACAAAAAATTTCACAATTTGTATGGAAACACAAAAGACCACGAATAGCCAAAGAAATCTTGAGAACGAAAAATGGAGCTGGAGGAATCAGGCTCCCTGACTTCAGACTGTACTACAAAGCTACAGTAATTAAGACAGTATGGTACTGGCACGAAAACAGAAATATAGATCAATGGAACAGGATAGAAATCCCAGAGATTAAACCCACACACATATGGTCACCTTATCTTTGATAAAGGAGGCAAGAATATACAGTGGATAAAAGACAGCCTCTTCAATATGTGGTGCTGGGAAAACTGGACAGGTACCTGTAAAAGTATGAGATTAGAACACTCTCTAACACCATACACAAAAATAAACTCAAAATGGGTTATATACCTAAATGTAAGGCCAGACACTATCAAACTCTTAGAGGAAAACATAGGCAAAACGCTCTATGGCATAAATCACAGCAAGATCCTTTTTGACCCACCTTCTATAGAAATGGAAATAAAAACAAAAATGAACAAATGAGACCTAATGAAATGTAAAAGATTTTGCACAGCAAAGGATACCGTAAACAAGACCAAAAGACAACCCTCAGAATGGGAGAAAATATTTGCAAATGAAGCAACTGACAAAGGATTAATCTCCAAAATTTATAAGCAACTCATGCAGCTGAATAACAAAAAAACAAATAACCCAATCCAAGAATGGACACAAGACCTAAATAGACATTTCTCCAAAGAAGATATACAGATTGCCAACAAACACATGAAAGAATTCTCAATATCATTAATCATTAGGGAAATGCAAATCAGAACTACAGTGAGATATCATCTCACACTGGTCAGATTGGCCATCATCAAAAAATCTAGAAAGAATAAGTGCTGGATAGGGTGTGGAGAAAAGGGAACACTCTTGCACTGTTGGTGGGAATGTAAATTGATACAGCCAGTATGGAGAACAGTATGGAGCCTCCTTAAAAAACTACAAATAGAACTACCATATGACCCAGCAATCCCACTACTAGGCATATACCCTGAGAAAAGCACAATTCAAAAAGAGTCATGTACCAAAATGTTCATTGCAGCTCTATTTACAATAGCCAGGACATGGAAGCAACCTAAGTGTCCATCAACAGATGAATGGATAAAGAAGATGTGGCACATATATACAATGGAATATTACTCAGCCATAAAAAGAAATGAACCCGAGTTTTTTGTATTGAAGTGAATGGACCTGGAGTCTGTCATACAGAGTGAAGTAAGTTAGAAGGAGAAAAACAAATACCATATGCTAACACATATATATGGAATCTAAGAAAAAATAATGTCATGAAGAGACTAGGTGCATGATGGGAATAAAATACAGACCTACTAAAGCATGGACTTGAGGATATGGGGAGGGGAATGGGTAAGCTGTGATGAAGTGAGAGAGTGGCATGGACATATATACGCTACTAAACTTAGGGTAGATAGCTAGTGGGAAGCAGCGGCATGGCACAGGGCGATCAGTTATGTGGTTTGTGACCACCTAGAGAGGTGGGATAGTTTGGCTGAAAGGGAGGGAGATGCAAGGTGGAAGACTTATGGGAACATATGTATATGTATAACTGATTCACTTTGTTGTAAAGGAGAAACTAACACACCATTGTACAGCAATTATACTCCAATAAAGATGTTAAAAAAAATCTGTGCTGACCCTTTCTTCTTCCCTATGTTTATATTGACCGTGCTTTTGTAGCTCTTGAATATCCTAAATTTCCTTATGGATAGACCTACCCACTCATGACCTGCATTCCCTTTAGCAATGAATGTGTAATTTATATTTTCTCCTAGGTGTATAGTTCTAGTATTTGTCTTATCTGTAAGTATCATATATTGGTAATTATATGTATGGTTGTAAGCCAAAGATATGCAACCAGTGTGCTGCTAGTTTGCAGCACAGTGGGTCACAGGTGAGCTGGGATATCATTTCTCTTGGTCCTGAGGTGGCTGTATAGGGCCTAGGGCAGCCAAATTCCCTAGAGTCCAATTGTTTCTTGCTAAGAGCAGCCTTATCCAGAAATGGCAGTGTGCTTTACAAATATATATTATCATTTTCTAGAAATCGGGAAACAGTGATCTTGGCTCTTGTTCCTCAAAGTATAGCCTTCAACAACCAGCAGCAGCATCATTAGGGTGCTTATAAGAAAAGCAAAACCTCATTTCCCACCTAATGAATCAGAATCTGTAATTTCATAAGATCCTCAGGTGATGCATATACACATTAGAGTTTGAGAAGCTATGGACTAAACTCTATCCTTAGTGCCCAGATGGTTTACAAGCTTATCTGTGCCTCAAAATCACCTGGAAGGCTTTTACAAATCCTGATGTCCAGACTGCACCACAGACTATATAATCTCTGGGGCTGGATCCTAGGCATAGTGGTTTTAAGATTTCCCCTGGGGACCTGGGGACTCTAATATGCAACTAATGTCGAGAACCACTGATTAGCAACACCTCCACTTCTAGTAGGTGGGCAGTACATGTCATGAGATAACCAAGAATCAAAAATAAATGTATAATATGGTAATCATCTACTCATTGTGTGTTGTACAACGCTGATATGAGTGGGTGTGTGTGTGTGTTGGGGGCAGAGGGAATTGTGTACCATTGAGATGGGCATAATTCACATAAGTCTGTAAGTGTCTACAACTTTGAGTTGGGTTTGAGGTGTCATACTGTCAATCAAATAATCTAAGATTCTACCCCAAACAAACCTTGTCTCTTTTCTTAATTGTATCACCCCTGGGTCCATGGCTACTCGTGCCCTGATGTGAGTTCCAGGGTAACATTTTCAAGCAATGCTAGCTCTAAATACATTATGTTTCCTTCAATCAACTTAGGTTACCCCTTGCTTTTATCTTTCATTTTGTCTCTGCTGTCAATTTTTAAAAACCATAACCCATTTTTCTTGGAAAATTATCTTCAAAGAAAAAGTCTAGTTTGATAGCCACAACTGTGATATATCTTTAAACTATTTATGTACACAGAAGATTCTGTCAGGTATAAAATAACATAAAATAAAATAAGAAATATTGAAAGCTAACAACCATGGAAATGCGAAGTATGAATATATTTATTTTATTCTGGTTTCAGAACTCTTATAAAAATTTTATAATATCCCTTAGTAGCAATAATAAATGTCCAGAGGATCCTGGTTTCTTGTATCACCACCAGCCGAGATTTAAGGAGGTGATGTTTCAGGGTTATGACCTTAGGAACTCAGCTTTTTCTCCTTTTCTCACTCGTAGTGACTTAGCACCCAGATCAGCTGTTGGTCATGTTAAGATACTTGTATAAAGTTTTCTGTGACTGCTGAAACAAATTACCACAAACTTGCTGGCTTAAAACAACAGAAATTCATTCCTTCACAGTTCTGGAGGCCAGAAGTCCAAACTCAGTATCACTAGGCTGAATCAAGTTGTTGTCAGGGCCACACTTCCTCTGCAGTCTCTACAGCAGAATCCATTCCTTGCTTCTTTTAGCTTCTGGTAACTGTCAGCATTACTTGGCTTGTGGCTGCATTGCTCCAATCTCTGTCTCTGTCTTCACATTACCCTCTTTAAGCAGTGCAAAGAATCTCAGGGCACAGTTGGTAAATCACAGATATATATTATAACTACAGTGTATACCTAAGAAGGTTTCTTAGGGAAACCATGCTTCTGGGCATCTTTGTTCATCCCCCATGGTTATCATTCCCAACCCAGTTCTTTCTGTCTAGATCCCCATCATGTCTGATTTCATCTGCTGATTTTACCATGGTTTTATCAGTATTCCAAGCCAGCATCTTTGCTTTCTCAATGTCCCTTACTCCAGCTCCAATAAAATAATCGTATGAAATGCTGGTGTCACTGAAATAGGGCTGACCTAGTAGAAGTCTGCAACTAGTGAATGCTTAGCTTATACATTCAAGTAGCTACTTTGAGATAATGCCTGTGATTCTAATGTATGAACTGAAGAGATCAACACTTTATGTATAAAGTTATTGTTAATATATCATTTCATTAAGAGGTAACCAACAGATCAAGTCTCCATTTTGCTGTTCAACCAGTATAAAGTTCTAGTTATACAAGATAATTTCTAGAGATCTGCCATACAACCTTGTACTTATAGTTAACAATATTGTATTGTACTTAAAATTTAAGAGGGTAGATCTCATGATGTGCTCTCACCACAATAAAAAAATATTTTAAAGAAGAGGTAAACAACATATATTCAAAATATACACGAATCACATCACAAGACAGAATTCTAGGCAGAGCTAGTGCCTTTATTTTTTTAACATTCTCCCATGACCTGCTCTTTAGCTCTAGAAACTGTCTAATATTTCCGTTTCAGCTGTGTTCGTTTACTCTGTTAATACTTTCAAGGATCAACTGAGCATGGCAGTCTTGTTTCTTTAGGTGAAATGATCCTTTGAACGTGCAGGTTATGTTTCTCAGATGGTTCCTAACTCCTCTTCCCCCCACTTGCTCACGACTCTATTCCCAGTACCTAGCCCAGTGCCAGTCACATAGTAGGAGCTTACAAACTACTTGCTGACTGAATGAAAAGAAAATCTATCTTCTGATTTAGAGAGGGAACAGACTGGCTGATTACTGATTAAACCAGACTGGTAACATCTGATAATGATCATGAACTGTTTCTCTTCCTAAATTATTTATAAAAATGCTTCTTAAAGGTGCTGGACTTCCTCTTCCTTGAAAATATTCCAGATATTCTGAACACAGTCGATTTTTAAGAATGTTTGTAGTATCTTGCACATACTCATTATCTAGCCTTGGTTCTGTGGAATAACCAGTACTTGATTGAAATAGTATGAGAGAAGTTGTGGAGTAAAGCATTCTTCTCATTTGGACTCACTGCTGCTTTTTTTCTAATTGCTCACTGGTTTTTCATTCCATGAATGCTTCAATCTATATTTTTTACCTGTTAATTGAATACCCATTAGAAATTTACAAAGGTATACAACTTCATGTACATAGTTTTACTTAAGATCTCTGTAAACATAGATAATGCATATGATAGAAATGATTATCTACCTAGCTTTGTGGAAAATGTGTTAATTGGAATGAAAGACTGGTGTCCAGTATCATATAATAAAATTTTGCTAGTTATAACCATGGTAAATGAAAATGTGTTTGAATTACTGTAAAGTTCGTTTAAATTTCACAGCATAAGTCCAGGCTTACCTCCCAGTTTATAGGCTGAAACTTGTAATCACGGCATAGCATTAAATAAAAGAGAAATATATTTGTGGTAATAGAAATCTAAAGATAATGATTGCAAACTTGTTCATTTTTCTTTGTGACAATTCCCAGATGGAGTTACATGGAACTGAAACACTTGAGGAGAATGTTAATGTCTTTCTTTATCACTTAACTCTTTAGTGCATAAATAAAAGTTAAACTAATTGGTTTCATAGGACACATTCATATAGCCAAATGAAGCAAAGGGAATGCAATTACTCGGTGATAGTGAGGACAGTTAATCCCAGTCTGTTCTCTTCACACAGTTTATGAAATTTATACCCAAAGAACTAAGGAGGACAAGATATTATGTATTTCCATATAGCAGAAATTAACTCTCTGAGTGCCAGAGCTTTATTTAACAGATTTCATTTTGAAGTTTTCAAAAATGTGGTACATGTTTTTTCCTACCTCATTAAGTGTGTTAGGTTGTCATCTAATCTTTTATTAGTGACTCGGAATCATGGTTTCAGACCTGAAAATATAGTTTTATTTACACTCTCGATGATGTAAAGACCTCAGAGAGATTTTGGGACTTCCTTTCTGGAAAAAGACCCAGAAATGACATGAGCCTTCATCTTAATTGCTTACCTCTCTGTATAGAGGTACCACAGATGAACATCTTGAGTAATATGATATGGCTATCTTTATGCACAATTAATAAGTGGATTGAATGCTAACATAAGTGGTTTTCTTGTTCTCCAGAAAATCATCATCTTTATTTCTTCTTGATTTTGTTGCAGGATTCGGAACACTATCTCTTACTTCTTCATACTTTACCGAACATATCAGGGACTTATCTTCATATGCTCATATGTAATTTTCTTCTTTGCATTATTTGCTACAAAGATAAAGGAAAACTTGCCATCACCATTTCAAGAATTTGTGAAGTTGTGCTCTGCTGGAGGGAATATCTCAAGAATGATAAATTGTTCATCATCACTATGAGGTGACAGCAGTCTGGCTGATGAGATACCACACTTCAGTGTTCTCCAACCCTTATGTAATATTTGGCTTATAATAGAATCCCAAGCAAATATATTATTAAAATATCTATAATCTTTGTTAAAATCAGAATGAAAGCCTTGTATCATCCCTGCATAATGCATCAACTTTCCCAAGAAATTTCATCTGTCATGTCATGTCATATTCTGAAAAGCACCTAGTTTTATAGGATCAGTGAGGTAACATCCTAGGTACAGAGAAGTGCTAAAAAAAAAAAAAAATTCCCTGGAGAGCTAGGCTTGCTTTTTTAGAGTTCTTCAGAAATCCAGAGCAGTGGTTCTCAAACACAGTGAATAAAACGATCACTTGGGAATGTTCTAAAAAATGCCCCACCCCCCAAATCCTGATTTAGTAAGTGTGGGCTGTGATCTGGACTTTTGCATTTTTAATAAATACTCCAGATGATTATGATACAGGTGATCCAGAAACAATATTTTGAGAAGCAGTGTCTAGATCGGTAGTTTTCAACCATGGCTGCATATTAGAATCCTCTGAGGAAATTTTTAAAAATTACTAGTATTTGGAACCCACCCCAGACCAATGAAATAGAACCTCTGAGTGTGAGGCACAGGCATTGGTAGTTTAAAAACTTCTCTAGGTGATTTCAAAGTGCACCTGTGTTTGAGAAGCAAGAGTGTAAAGGTAGATATTTTCTCATCTTCTGATTCTGAGGAACACAAAAGATAATGGGACAAGAAAAAATAATGTGTTTCTATCCATGCAAATTTTCCTTCTTGCGGGCTTATGGCATTAAGCTGTAAAGATCTATACTGAAATTTGTTCCAGCTGAATGAATATGTTACACAGTGTGGCTGCATAGAACTTCCCCCAAATCTAACTGTAATCGTATACTTGGTTCCCAACCCATGCAGCCTTCTTAACATTTCAGGGCTACGTAACTTATATATGTATGCTCAGAATGTTGGACTAAACCTGTCAGTAAGCAGAAGGACTACACAGAGCCTTACACTAGTAACTTACCTGAGTTAGCTGTGCTGCTGGTTCTCTTTAGATTCTGATTTTGTCACTTGAGTTCTTGCCTTATTCCTTGCTAGCCAGTCTTTGTTTGACACTCTGTTGCTAAAAACTTGGTTCCTTCATTATTCCCTGCATGCCTGGGCCCCTACCTAGATTCTGTGTTCAATGACTTCATTCACTGGAAGTTCAAAAGCATTCAAGCCCCAAGATGGAATCCCAAGAACTTTGCCCGAGGGTAAAAATTCATATTTACAGAAAAGTTGCATGAATAGAAAAAGGAACTCTCATATATTCTATACCCAGATTCACTGATTATTTATATTTTGCTTCTCTCTTTCTCTCTTTATATATGTATGTAGTTATGCATTTTTTGAGAGAGAATAAGTTATAGACACAATGCCCACTTTTCCCTAAATACTTCAGCATGTATTTCCTAGGAACAAGGGTGTTCTCCTACATGACTACAGTTATCAAAATCAGGAAATTAAACAACTTAAATCAGGATAATATACAACTATTATCTAATCCATAGTTAATATTCAAATTTCATCAGTTGTCCCAATAATGTCTTTTTAAATTAATTAATTAATTAATTTATTTATTTAATTTTTTGCCTGTGTTGGGTCTTCATTGTGCGCGGGCTTTCTCTAGTTGCAGCGGCTACTCTTCGTTGTGGTGCACGGGCTTCTTATTGCAGTGGCTTCTCTTGTTGTGGAGCAAGGGCTCTAGGTACACAGGCTTCGGTAGTTGTGGCACACGGGCTCAGTAGTTGTGGTTTGTGGGCTCTAGAGCGCAGGCTCAGTAGTTGTAGCGCACGGGCTTAGTTGCTCCATGGCACGTGGGATCTTCCCGGACCAGGGCTCGAACCCATGTCCCTTGCATTGGGAGACAGATTCTTAACCACTGTGCCATCAGGGAAACCCCCCAATAATGTCTTGTATAGCTCTTTTTCCTGGTCCAGAAACCAACCTTGTATCACTCATTGAATTTAATAGTCATGTCTCTTGAAGCTCCTTTAATTCAGAACGGTCCCTCTATCCTTCTTTGTGGTTTTTGGCTTTGACATCTTTGAAGTGTACAGGCCAGGTACTTTGCAGAATATCCCTCAATGATGTTTCCTTATGTATAGATTCAGGTTATGAATTTTGGGACAGGAATATCTTATAAGTGATATTGTATCCTTCTCAGGGCATCATATCAGGAGCCTTATGATAGTAGTTTGCCCCAACATTGGTGATGTTAACTTTGATAATTTGATTAAGATGGTGTCTGTTAGCTTTCTCACCTGTAACTTTGTAATTGATAAGTAATTTGTAGGGAGGTCCTTTTAAGGCCTGATGTATACATTCTGTTTCTCATCAAAATTTCACCCAGTGGTTTTAGCATGCATCAATGATTTTCTAACTCTGTTATTATTTATATATTAATTAGTTGTTATTCAACTGTAAGAAAGAATTTCCCCTACCCTGCCATTGATTTATTTATAACCATATAGGCTCTCAGATTCTTTTCTTTTTCATTAATGTATTTATTTTTATTTTTTTTTAAATTTATTTATTTATTTATTTTTGGCTGTGTTGGGTCTTTGTTGCTGCACACAGGCTTTCTTTTTAGTTGTGGTGAGCAGGGGCTACTCTTCGTTGTGGTGCACAGGCTTCTCATTGCTGTGGCTTCTCTTGTTGCAGAACACGGGCTCTAGGCACAAGGGCTTTAGTAGTTGTGGCTCGTGGGCTCAATAGTTGTGGTGCATGGGCTTAGTTGATCCATGGCATGTGAGATCTTCCCGGACCAGGGCTCAAACCTGTGTCCCCTGCTTTGGCAGATGGATTTTTAACCACTGAGCCACCAGGAAAGCCCCATTAATGAATTTATTGGTCACTTAATTCAACAGTTATTTTCCCTCCCCACCCCCCTTCCTTCCTTTCCTTCTCTTATTCCTTGTTGGTTCATTTAGTAAGAAGTGTTTTTTATTTAATTTTTATTGGGGTATAGTTAATTTACAATGTTGTGTTAGTTTCAGGTGTATAGCAAAGTGTAATGGCCTATATGGGGAAAGAATCTAAAGAAGCGTGAATATATGTATATGTATAACAGATTCACTTTGTTGGGCTCATGGATTCTTATTTTATTCAGTGGGATATAATCCATTATTATTATTATTTATTTGAAAGTTCATGTTGTTCCTTTGAGCTGTCTTCTCTACCTTTTTCACATGTCCCCACTATTCTTTAAATACTTTCTTATTTTCTGGTTTCAAATGATGTTCTAGGCACATCTTGTACTTTCCCTGTTCCTGCCCTGGAATCAACCAAGGAGCCCAGGTTCCTTTTATTGGAGAATAATATTTAGAAACCACGATCTGGGCTTGAGATGTGCTTGTTATTATTGGTGTTTCATTTCTTTTAGATTATTTCAGCAGATTGAGCTAGGAAATATATCTTTGCATAGGTGTACGTTTCTCTCTCTCTCATATATATACGTGTGTGTGTGTGTGTGTGTGTGTGTGTGTGTGTGTTTTTGCCACACTGATACTTTCAATTCTAATTCAGCAAAACAGGGTACATTTTTGTTTCCTCCCTTTCCATACTTGTAACTCCTGCAACAGTGAGAAAATTAGCTCTCATCATCCTCAATATATTTAATCATATGCTCAAGTCTGGAATATACAAGAATGTAGTTTCAAAATTTCTAACCCATATCACTGTAAAAACCTTGCCTAGGTTTTAAATTTAAGTTCCAAGCCTCTAAAAGAGGGATCCTGATGAACAGCATCCCAGTTTGCTCTCCCAGAATCCATCCTGAAATTAAAGTCTTTTTTCTTAAATGCAGTTTCCTTGTCCTAACCCCCATCATTTGCTGATAGACTTGTCTGAAGTTGAAGGTTTGCTTCCTTGAATCTTTGACTACTGTCTATTTTAAATAGCACTTCCAATCCCCTAGCACCATATTGCAAATTATTTTTGCTAGTGCTTCTCTCTATCTCCAGCTGGTCTCTGTGATCTCTGTCTGACACAGTTCACTTCCAACAAAGCCCCGATTCAGACCAGTACAAGGAAGAATTGGTCGTCTATCCTTATTGTGCTTGAAAGAGAAATTGTACTGTGTGTATATGCATGAAAGCATGTGTGTCTGTGTTTGTGTGTGTGTATGTGTCTGTGTGTAGAGGGGGTTGTGGATGTGTGTGGAAATGAGTCTTTGACAGGCAAAACTGTTCAGTTTTATCACCATTGCAAATATATTATATATTCAGATAATTTTCAGAAGGCGTTTTTTTTTCGTGGAAAAAAATTACATTATTTTGCAGCATCATAAATTGCTGTCTTTTTTTGAATACCAACTGTATGTAGCCTTCTAATGCTACATCTCACTTTGAAATGTCAAAGTCATCCTTCTTAAAAGTCACACAATTAGGTGAAAAGTATTGCCTAATAAAAATCTTTCACCTTCTCAATGAACACTGGGACAAAAATAAGAGGCCTTTAAGAACCATTCACACAGGATATGGCCTGGGTCTTCTAATTTGAATATCTAGTGTTCTAATGATTCAAAATCTATTTTAAAAATCAAGCACTACTCTTTTGGGGAAGACACTGAGAAGAGACAAAATTCCATTTAAGATTGTGAACTCAGGAGTCAGATAAAACTAAGTCTTAGTTACTTAACTTTTCTATAATTCAGTTTCTTTACCTGTAAAGTGGGTATAATAACAGAACTTCACTTGCAGGCTTGTTGCATTAAATAATATATTGCAATAAAACATTTAATGGTGTACTTACATCTAGGAAATACTCAATAAATGTTATCTCTTCTTATAAATATTATTCAGATCTATAATTATTTTCTGTACTTTTAGTTCTTGGTTGGTTTGCCTGTTCCCCTTGTGACTGTTTACAATTCTGCTCCTTGCCCTTCATTGAAGGGAGATTATTGGATGATTTCCATGCTGCCCCATTTCTACTGTGTTGCTTGTGCATGTGGTATTGGTCAAGGCTTATTGCTTATTCTGCTTATTCTAATATAGCTCAGCTTGTGCCCATAGTGCTGTAAGGTCTTCAGAGGCACTGTATTGAGGCCCTATGATGCATTTACTTGCTTCTCACAACTAAGGTGATATTAATGAGGTACAAGGGATTCTCAGTCATCGTCCTACCCCTAACTACACTGCCAATCAGGTTTGTCTTTTGTTTTTCATTGTTAGCTATCTTCTTTCTTCTTTTATATGCCGCTTTTTGCTACTCCAGCTCCCAATTGCTTCAAGTCACTGCCATTATACCTATCTTTTCTCTTTTCTTCTTTTAATTGCTTCTCTAATATTTTCCTTACTTTGTTTGTATGAACTGTCTTAGGCTGATATCTTGTAAAATCACCAGTCAATGGAATACTCTTCACACTACATAGTGAATTGACCAATCATGATATACTAGTTGAAATATTTGGGTCTCTTGTACTTTTTTCATTTGTCTATTTGCTGGTGGCTATTTAGAGGTTACTCCTTTGATCTTAAATATGGTTTTATTTTACTTGGATAACTTTTAAGATATGTGCTCTTACAGTAGACTGAGGCTTTCAGATAGCTAATCTTTGGGGGAGCTGAGGTCTTATCACATTTTGAACCCAGAAAAATCTTTCCTGTAACATTTTTTTTTTAAATCAGGAGATGCTCTGTCTGGGAAGATACCAGGAAGAGGCAATATAGGATTTAAGAATATAGCCTCTGGAGTCAGACAGAGTTGTCCTTGGAAAGGCACAGATAACATCCTTTTTTATCTTCTCCTTTTTTCGATTTTTATCTCTAAAGAAATTACTCACATGGAAGTGAGGGCCTCTGAAATCATGTAGGGCCATAATTTTACTTTACTTTCCTGTTCCTGAAAAAGCACAGAAACCTTTTTGAAGTAAAGGGCATCATATTAGCTATAGACACTGGTTTCTGCTCCTCTTCAGAGCTAAGCTACCTAATTGGGTTTGCACAGAGCGTCAGGCATGTATGTGCCTTAGTCTTGGAGGGGAGCATGAGAACCTGCAGAGGGCTTCCTCTAAAATAATGATTTTGATGATGATAAGAAAATAATGTTCCTATAGAAGCAGCATTTATTGAGAGTTTACCATGTACCAGGTATTCATAAACACATTTAGTTTTGTAAAAACTTTGAGTTATTACTGTTATTCCCATTTTTACAAATGAGTGAACTGAAGCCCAGAGAGGCTAATTAACTTGTCCCAAGGCACGAAAGTAGGAAAGCTACAGAGGAGAGAATTCACATTCAATGTTATCTTACTCTAAAGCCCATGCTTTTTTTTTTTTTTTTTTTTTTTATCACAGTAGGCTACTGATAGGCCTACATGAGACTTGCATATTCTATACTCTGTCTTACCTGAGATTCACACACAGAGAAGGAATCAGACTGGATTTCATTTGCATGAATAAGGTTCCAGAAGTCTAGCTGAAAAAAAAGACATATTTATTATTCACTCACATTCAGAGCCAATTGAACAGTAAATACAGTGGCCAGAAGATAGAGATCAAACTGTCATGTTTATTACTAAGTTATTTTTGAAGCAGTGGCTTAGCATTCCTCCCTCCATCTTGGAACTGCTCACCCGAGGGTCAATTTGGTTTTGCAGAGGATACCATTTACCTAGAGTTGCTGCTGTACACTGATCTGGTGTGAAGAAGGAAGGAGAATGCTTACAGATTTAGACTATTGACCTACTAACGTAATTTTGGACCAGTGGCTATAGCCCACCTACCAGGAAACTCACTGCATCTCAGTGGAGAGGAGTAAGGGGCGGGGCAAGAGGCCTCAAGATTTAATCCCTCCTCAGCGAAACCAGAGCATTGAGGAATAAACACTCCCTTTAATATCTCCGAAGTTTAGAGATTTTACCCAATGACTCATACATTAAAAATGATAGATCAAGGCTACAGTCAATCTGTAGCTTTCTTTGAAAAGAAAAATAAAGGCTGGGTGAAAAGAAGCCAAAGAATTTCTTCTTGTTAGAAATATAATACTTTCTGTGGCCCTGGCAGACATGGCTTTGAGGTCAATTTCCTTTTCAAATCAATGAAACCTATATAAGTGCTTCTCTGCTGAATCCTTTAGGTGTTTATATTTCATGAATAGTCCATTTCCCCAAGAAAGTCATATTAGAGAAATGCTTTCTCTTGGTCTTCCAAGAATGTATATGACCAAGCCCACTGGAATATGGAGGACAAACAGGGCAATCAAAAAAGAGAAACTGTGTAAATGTGTGTACACCTCTTTTGTCTATCAAAGAAACTAATGGATACATCTATACAAATACATGGTAATTAAACTTGATGAGTCTCAATCTTCAGGGCTGATTCAAGGGGCGACGTACGCTTGGGCCTTTGTTCAGTGTTCTAGCTCCCATGGTTTGTCCGTTCCTGGATTGCTTGTTGGATGCACTATTTGCTGTGGGATTAAGGTACCTGGATTTCCCTGGCTTCTTTGCTTTTGGAAGCTGAAGATCAAAAGCCGTGTGGATTAAAGGCTCTTGGCGCCCCAGCCAGGCACCAGGCCTGTGTCTCTGAGGTGGGAGAACCAACCTCAAGACACTAGTCCACAAGAGACCTCCCAGCTCCACGCAATATCAGACGGCGAATATCTCCCAGAGATCTCCATCTCAACACCAAGACCCAGCTTCACTCAAGGACCAGCAACGAACAGTGCTGGACACCCTATTCCCAACAAAGAGCAAGACAGGTCTACAGCCCCATCCATTAGCAGAGAGGCTGCCAAAAATCATAATAAGGTTACCAACATCCCCAAACACACCACCAGATGTAGACCTTCCCACCAGAAAGACAAGATCCAGCCTCATTCACCAGAACAGAGTCACTAGACCGCCAACCAGGGAACCTACTCAACCCACTGAACCAACCTTAGCCACTGGGGACAGCCACCAAAAACAACGGGAACTACGAACCTGCAGCGTGCAAAAAGGAGACCCCAAACACAGTAAGATAAGCGAAATGAGAAGACAGAAAAACACACAGCAGATGAAGGAGCAAAATAAAAACACACCGGACCTAACAAATGAAGAGGAAATAGGCAGTCTACCTGAAAAAGAATTCAGAATAATGATAGTAAAGATGATTCAAAATCTTGGAAATAGAATAGACAAATTGCAAGAAACAGTTAACAAGGACCTAGAAGAAATAAAGAGGAAGCAAGCAACGATGAGCAACACAATAAATGAAATGAAAAATACTCTAACTGGGATCAATAGCAGAATAACTGAGGCAGAAGGACGGATAAGTGACCTGGAAGATAAAATAGTGGAAATAACTACTGCAGAGCAGAAGAAAGAAAAAAGAATGAAAAGAACTGAGGACAGTCTCAGAGACCTCTGGGACAACATTAAATGCACCAACATTCGAATTATAGGGGTTCCAGAAGAAGAAGAGAAAAAGAAAGGGACAGAGAAAATATTTGAAGAGATTATAGTTGAAAATTTCCCTAATATAGGAAAGGAAATAGTCAATCAAGTCCAGGAACCAGAGAGTCCCATACAGGATAAACCCAAAGAGAAACACGCCAAGACACATAATAATCAAAGTGTCAAAAATTAAATACAAAGAAAACATATTAAAAGCAGCAAGGGAAAAACAACAAATAACACACAAGGGAATCCCCATAAGATTAACATCTGATCTTTCAGCAGAAACTCTACAAGCCAGAAGGGAGTGGCAGGACATATTTAAAGTGATGAAGGAAAAAACCTACAACCAAGATTACTCTACCCAGCAAGGATCTCATTCAGATTTGATGGAGAAATTAAAACCTTTACAGACAAGCAAAAGCTGAGAGTTCAGCACCACCAAACCAGCTTTACAACAAACGCTAAAGGAACTTCTCTAAGCAAGAAACATAAGAGAAGGAAAAGACCTACAAGAACAACCCGAAACAATTAAGTAAATGGTAATAGGAACATACATATCGATAATTACCTTAAATGTGAATGGATTAATTGCTCCCGCCAAAAGGAACAGACTGGGTGAATGGATATAAAAATGAAACCCATATATATGCTGTCTACAAGAGATCCACTTCAGACCTAGGGACACATACAGACTGAAAGTAAGGGGATGGAAAAAGATATTCCATGCAAATGGAAATCAGAAGAAAGCTGGAGTAGCAATTCTCATATCAGACAAAATACACTACAAAATAAAATCTATTACAAGAGACAGAGGACACTACATAATGATCAAGGGCTCAACCCAAGAAAAAGATATAAAAATTGTAAATATTTATGCACCCAACATAGGAGCACCTCAATACATAAGGCAAATACTAACAGCCGTAAAAGGGGAAATCAACAGTAACACAATCATAGTAGGGGACATTAACACCCCACTTTCACCAATGGACAGATCATCCAAAATGAAAATAAATAAGGAAACACAAGTTTTAAATGATACATTAAACAACATGGACTTAATTGATATTTATAGGACATTCCATCCAAAAACAACAGAACACACATTTTTCTCAAGTGCTCATGCAACATTCTCCAGGATCGATCATACCTTGGGTCACAAATCTAGCCTTGGTAAGTTTAAGAAAATTGAAATCGTATCAAGTATCTTTTCAAAACACAATGCTATGAGACTAGATATCAATTACGGGAAAAGTTCTGTAAAAAATACAAACACATGAAGGCTAAACAATACACTACTTAATAACGAAGTGATCACTGAAGAAATCAAAGAGGAAATCAAACAGTACTTAGAAACAAATGACAATGGAGACACGACGAGCCAAAACCTATGGGATACAGCAAAAGCACTTCTAAGAGGTAAGTTTATAGCAATACAATCATACCTTAAGAAACAGGAAACATCTCGAATAAACAACCTAACTTTACACTTAAAGCAATTAGAGAAAGAAGAATAAAAAACCCCCAAATTTAGAAGAAGGAAGGAAATCATAAAGATCAGATCAGAAATAAATGAAAAAGAAGTGAAGGAAACAATAGCAAAGATCAATAAAACTAAAAGCTGGTTCTTTGAGAAGATAAATAAAATTGATAAACCATTAGCCAGACTCATCAAGAATAAAAGGGAGAAGACTCAAATCAATAGAATTAGAAATGAAAAAGGAGATGTAACAACTGACACTGCAGAAATACAAAAGATTATTAGAGATTACTACAAGCAACTGTATGCCAATAAAATGGACAACCTGGAAGAAATGGACAAATTCTTAGAAATGCACAACCTGCCGAGACTGAACCAGAAAGAAATAGAAAATATGAACAGACCAATCACAAGCACTGAAATTGAAACTGTGATTAAAATTCTTCCAACAAACAAAAGCCCAGGACCAGATGGCTTCACAGGCGAATTCTATCAAACATTTAGAGAAGAGCTAACACCTATCCTTCTCAAACTCTTCCAAAAGATAGCAGAGTTAGGAACACTCCCAAACTCATTCTACGAGGCCACCATCACCCTGAAACCAAAACCAGACAAAGACGTCACAAAGAAAGAAAACTACAGGCCAATATCACTGATGAACATAGATGCAAAAATCCTCAACAAAATATTAGCTAACAGAATCCAACAGCACATTAAAAGGATCATACACCATGATCAAGTGGGGTTTATTCCAGGAATGCAAGGATTCTTCAATATACGCAAATCAATCAACGTGATACACCATATCAACAAACTGAAGGAGAAAAACCACATTATCATCTCAATAGATGCAGAGAAAGCTTTTGACAAAATTCAACACTCATTTATGGTAAAAACCCTGCAGAAAGTAGGCATACAGGGAACTTTCCTCAACATAATAAAGGCCATATATGACAAACCCACAGCTAGCATCGTTCTCAATGGTGAAAAACTGAAACCATTTCCACTAAGATCAGGAACAAGACAAGGTTGCCCACTCTCACCACTCTTATTCAACCTAGTTTTGGAAGTTCTAGCCACAGCAATCAGAGAAGAAAAAGAAATAAAAGGAATCCAAATAGGAAAAGAAGAAGTAAAGCTGTCACTGTTTGCAGATGACATGATACTATACATAGAGAATCCTAAGGATGCTACCAGAAAACTACTAGAGCTAATCAATGAATTTGGTAAATTTGCAGGATACAAAATTAATGCACAGAAATCTCTGGCATTCTTATACACTAATGATGAAAAATCTGAAAGTGAAATTAAGAAAACACTCCCATTTACCATTGCAACAAAAAGAATAAAATATCTAGGAATAAACCTACCTAAGGAGACAAAAGACTTGTATGCAGAAAACTATAAGACACTGATGAAAGAAATTAAAGATGATACAAATAGGTGGAGAAATATACCATGTTCTTGGATTGGAAGAATCAACATTGTGAAAATGACTCTACTACCCCAAGCAATCTACAGATTCAATGCTATCCCTATCAAATTACCACTGGCACTTTTTACAGAACTAGAACAAAACATTTCACAATTTGTATGGAAACACAAAAGACCCCGAATAGCCAAAGAAATCTTGAGAACGAAAAATGGAGCTGGAGGAATTAGGCTCCCTGACTTCAGACTCTACTACAAGGCTACAGTAATCAAGACAGTATGGTACTTGCACAAAAACAGAAATATAGATCAATGGAACAGGATAGAAAGCCCAGAGATAAACCCACACACATATGGTCACCTTATCTTTGATAAAGGAGGCAAGAATATACATTGGAGAAAAGACAGCCTCTTCAATAAATGGTGCTGGGAAAACTGGACAGCTACATGTAAAAGTATGAAATTAGAACAATCCCTAACACCACACACAAAAATAAACTCAAAATGGATTAAAGACCTAAATGTAAGGCCAGACACTATCAAACTCTTAGAGGAAAACGTAGGCAGAACACTCTACGACATAAATCACAGCAAGATCCTTTTTGACCCATCTCCTAGAGAAATGGAAATCGAAACAAAAATAAACAAATGGGACCTAATAAAACTTAAAAGCTTTTGCACAGCAACAGATACTATAAACAAGACCAAAAGACAACCCTCAGAATGGGAAAAGATATTTGCAAATGAAGCAACTGACAAAGGATTAATATCCAAAATTTATAAGCAACTCATTCAGCTCAATAACAAAAAAACAAACAACCCAATCCAAAAATGGGCAGAAGAACTAAAGAGACATTTCTCCAAAGAAGATATACAGATTGCTAACACACACATGAAAGAATGCTCAACATCATTAATCATTAGAGAAATGGAAATCAAAACTACAATGAGATATCATCTCACACTCGTCAGATTGGCCATCATCAAAAACTCTAGAAACAATAAATGCTGGAGAGGGTGTGGAGAAAAGGGAACCCTCTTGCACTGCTGGTGGGAATGTAAGTTGATACAGCCACTATGGAGAACAGTATGGAGGTTCCTTAAAAAACTACAAATAGAACTACCATACGACCCAGCAATCCCACTACTGGGCATATACCCTGAGAAAACCATAATTCAAAAAGAGTCATGTACCAAAATGTTCATTGCAGCTCTATTTACAATAGCCAGGACATGGAAGCAACCTAAGTGTCCATCAACAGATGAATGGATAAAGAAGATGTGGCACATATATACAATGGAATATTACTCAGCCATAAAAAGAAATGAAACTGAGTTATTTATAATGAGGTGGATGGGCCTGGAGTCTGTCATACAGAGTGAAGTAAGTCAGAAGGAGAAAAACAAATACTGTATGCTAACACATATATATGGACTCTAAGGGAAAAATATGTCATGAAGAGATTAGTGGTAGGACAGGAATAAAACACAGACTTACTAGAGCATGGACTTGAGGATATGGGGAGGGGGAAGGGTGGGCTGTGGTGAAGTGGGAGAGTGACAGGGACATATATACACTACCAAATGTAAATTAGATAGCTAGTGGGAAGCTGCCACATAGCACAGGGAGATCACCTCTGTGCTTTGTGACCACCTAGAGGGGTGGGATAGGGAGGGTGGGAGAGAGGGTGATGAAAAAAAAAAAAAAAAAAACTTGATGAGTCTCAGTGAATGACAATTTTTATAAAATGGAAAAGGAATGGCAATTTTTATCTTATCTGTAGTTTTTAAAAGGAATTTCATGACTTTGGCGTTTGCATACTAAAGCAGATGTTGGCACTACAGTAGTAATAATGAACATTAATAACAATGTTAACAGTTACTCTGTGCTTTCTTGTATCAGGAACCATGCTAAGACATTTACACATTATCTCATTTAATACAACATTCCTATAATGTATATACTACTGTTATTCCCATTGTACATAGAAAACTAGGATTAGAGAGTTTAGGTTGCTTGCCTAACTTTACTAGTCTAAGTGACTTAGTAAGTCATTCAAGTCTTTCTCACTTCAAAGCCCATACTCTAAACCACTATGCTATAATTCTTCATTTGTTAAAAGACATAATTCTAACCTTCTAATGTTTCTGTGCTTTAACAACCCCTAGGGCTTAGGTATAATTTGTTCATGTATTTATTTATTCAGGAGCTTTGTTCATCTTTATCTAGAGCTTATGACACTAGGCCGTAGCAAAATCAGCACAGCCTTTGCCTTCATGCACTTCACCATCCAGTGCACCATTGCAACTCATCGCATGCTGCTAGGACAGCTTAGTCATCCTCATCTATCTGGATTGAAGAGAGGAAGAGGCTTTGTAAAATACTACAAACTAATTCTTTAAGAGACGTGTCCTCCCCTTATTCTTTGCTCAAATTTGTATAAGTGAGCTGGATTCAATGACTTGAAAACAAGTGATTCTGTATAGGAAAACCATCCCTAGGTGATGTCCAGGGTGGGAGTTCGATGCGTGCCAACTCTGGTGTAGCAAAGGAGGGAGGAGCATGGTGTGTGGTGACATGGTGCTGTGTTTTGTCAGGGGCACAGCCAGGTTACTGGCTACATCCCCAGTAACTTACTTAAGAGCAGATTGTTGTTAGCTGCTGCACAGCTGTTGTGCTCCTGATGGCTGGCTTGGAAAAGCATGTGAGCCAGCCCAACAATGGGAGAGAATGGGAGCCAAGGTGGTTTGGGGCCATTGGGTGCTGGTTTTGAGTGCCACAAGTGTGGATGGCAAATGGAACACAACAGATAAATAAAGAGCTCATGTATTAACATAATCCAACTTTCATCCAAGTGGACTATGGTTTCCAGCCTTCTTTTGTACCTTACTGAGGCAAAACTGCAGTGATACATCTGCTTCCCACCCCCTGCTTTCATTTATTTTAAACATTAACTTATAGCTGGTACTACTGATCTTCATTTCAAAACTGCAATTCCAAAATGAGATTTTAATTTTAATTTTGAATGACATTTGAAGAGTAGTGTAATCTAAAGTGATTTTCTGTTAATACATAGGCTTTAATATTAAAGACTATCCTTTTGGTAGTTGTTAATAGTTCTGTTACTATGGAACATTTATTCCTTTAATTTCATGTAAATTTATATTTTATAATGTTTGCTTTACCAAGATTATATAATCCTTTTTTATTATGGAAAAGAACACAATTATGCAAATGATTATATCCAAGGAGACAAGCAGCAATTAACTGTGAAAGACAGGCTGTTACTGTAAGAATTGTATTCATACTGAATGGAATTGGACTTAAAATAAACCTTCAATAAGAAAATTCAGTTGGTAGAGATTTTAAAGGCAAGCAGTTCGTTAAGACAAGTTTGTACTCTTGCCATAACAGTTTTGCATTTTAATATTTATAGTTTTCTCTTACTCTAGTATGCTTTTAGCTCCTGCCTTATAAAAAAAATGACTGCTTCAGCAAGTAAGAATTATGTGTGGAAAAAAATCTCACTCGGGTTTATATAACTTTAACTACTCACTCTTCATTATTAAGAAAACTACGCAATAATAACCGTTTTAAAGTTTTTTTAAAAACCTAAATGTGCTTCATTTTTATTTATAGCTTTTCTAAAATTAAAACTTGTTTTCATTGTGATTCTTCAACATATATTGAGCAAGAATTTCCCTTGGGCCTACATTTTGGTAGTGAATTGCACATAGAGGGAAGGGCTTTTACTGCTTTAAGTGGTGAGCCTCCATTTACTGCATTTCTTTTGCTACTGTCACTATTCAAAGGGTCCAATAACACCTGGAGGTGGTTTAGCATCTGTTTAAAAGCACAGATTATTTTTTGAGGTTAAGCACTGACTTTTTTTTTGTATTTTAAAAAATTGAAGTATATACAATGTTATATTAGCTTCAGATGTGAATCATAGTGATTTGGTATTTATATACGTTTTGAAATGGTTACCATGATAAGTCTAGTTACCATCTGTCACTATACAAAGTTATTACACTATTATTGAGTATTTTCCCTATACTGTACATTACATCCCATGACTTATTTATTTTATAACTGTAAATTTGTACCTCTTAATTCCCTTCAGCTATTTGCCCACCCCTCCCCAACCCGCTTACCTTCTGGCATCCAACAGTTTGTTTTTTGTACAGTATCTATGAGTCTGTTTCTGTTTTGTTCTCCTGTTTTGTTCTGCAAATTCACATATAAGTGAAATCATACGGTAATTGTCTTTTTTGTCTGACATTTCATTTAGCATAATGCCCTCTAGACCCATCCATGTTATTGCAAGTGGCAAGATTTCTTTCTTATTTATGGCTCAGTAATGTTCCATTGTATGTATATATATATATATATATATATATATATATATATATATATGCCACACCTTTTTTTTTTAACATCTTTATTGGAGTATAATTGCTTCACAATGTTGTGTTAGTTTCTGCTGTACAACAAAATGAATCAGCTATATGTATACATATATCCCCATATCCCTTCCCTCTTGCATCTCCCTCCCACCCTCCCTATCCCACCCCTCTAGGTGGTCACAAAGCACCGAGCTGATCTCCCCATGCTATGCAGCTGCTTCCCACTAGCTATTTGTTTCACATTTGGTAGTGTATATATGTCAGTGCTAGTCTCTCACTTTGTCCCAGCTTACCCTTCCCCCTCCCTGTGTCCTCAAGTCCATTCTCTATGTCTGCATCTTTATTCCTGTCCTGCCCCTAGGTTCATCAGAATGATTTTTTTTTTTTTTAGATTCCATGTATATACGTTAGCATAAGGTATTTGTTTTTCTCTTTCTGACTTACTTCACTCTGTATGACAGACTCTAGGTCCATTCACCTCACTACAAATAACACAATTTCATTTCTTTTTATGGCTAATATTGAATTGTATATATATGCCACATCTTCTTTATCCATTCATCTGTCTATGGACATTTAGGTTGCTTCCATGGCCTGGCTATTCTGAATAGTGCTGCAATGAACATTGTACCACATCTTCTTTATCCATTCATCTGTTGATGGACACTTAGGTTGCTTCCACATCTTGATTATGGTAAATAATGCTGCAATGAACATAGGGGTGCATATCTCTCTTTGAATTAGTATTTTTGTTGTCTTTGGATACATACCTGGGAATGGAATTGCTGGATCTACTGTAGTTCTATGTTTAAATTTTTGAGGAACCTCCATACCATTTTCCACATTTGTTGAACCAATTTACATTCCCACCAACAGTGTAGGAGGGTTCTTTCTTCTTCACAACCTCTCTAACACTTGTTATTTGTTGTCTTTTTGACAATAGCCATTCTAACAAGTGTGAGGTGATGTGTCGTGGTTTTGATTTGCATTTACCTGGTAATTAGTGATATTGGGCATCTTTTTATGTACCTGTTGGCCATCTGTATGTCTTCTTTGGAAAAATGTCTATTCAGGTCCTCTGCCCATTTTAAAATCAGATTGCTTGATTTTTGACATTGAGTTGTATAAGTTCTTTGTATATTTTGGATATTAACCCCTTATCAGATATAACATTTGCATATATCTTCTCCCAGTTAATAGTTTGCCTTTTCATTTTGTTGGTGGTTTCCTTCACTGTGCGAAAGCTTATTGGTTTGATGTTGTCCCATTTGTTTATTTCTGCTTTTGTTTCCCTTGCTTGAGGAGAGAAGTCCAAAAAGATATCACTAAGAATGATGTCAAAGATCATACTGTCTGTTTTCTTTTAGGAATTTTATGGTTTCAGGTCTAACAGTTAAGTCTTTAATCCATTTTGAATTTATTTTTGTATATTCTGTAAGATAATGGCCCAGTATCATTCTTTTGCATTATCTGTCCACTTTTCCCAACACCATTTATTGAAGAGAATGTCCTTTCTCCATTGCTTATTCTTGCCTCCTTTATCATAGATTAATTAACCATATTTGCATGGGTTTATTTCTGGGCCTTCTATTTTGTTCCATTGATTTATGTGTCTGTTTTTGTGCCCGTTCAATACTCTTTTGATTACTGCAGCTTTATAGTAAAATTCTGAGCATAATACCTCCAGCTTTGTTCTTCTTTCTCAAGATTGCTTTGGCTATTCAAGTCTTTCATGGTTCCATACAAATTTTTGAATTATTTGTTCTAGTTGTGTGAAAAATGCCACTGATATTTTGATAGGATTTAGGTAGTCTTGGCATATTACCAATATTAATTCTTCCAATCCATGATCGTGGTATATCTTTTCATTTATTTGTATCATTTTCAGTTTCTTTCATCAATATCTTAAAAGTTTTCAGAGTACAGGTGTTTCATCTCCTTGGTTAAATGTATTCCTAGGTATTTTATTCTTTTTGATGCAGTTGTAAATGAGACTTTTCCTTCATTTCTCTTTTTCATAGCTCGTTATTAGTGTACAGAAACACAACAATTATCTGTATATTAATTTGTATCCTGTGATTTTGCTGAATTCATTTAATAGTTCTAAATTTTTGATGGAGTCTTATTTTATTATTTTTATCATTTTATTATTATTTTCTATAGGTAATATCATATCATCTGTAGATAGTGACAGTTTTATTTCTTCCTTTCCAGTGTGGATGACTTTTATTTCTTTTCATTGACTAATTGCTCTGGCTAGGATTTACTATGTTGAATAAAAGTGGTGAGAGTAGGTTGGCATTCTTGTCTTGTTCCTGATCTCAGAGGAAAATCTTTTAGCTTTTCTCCACTGAACATAATGTTAACTATGGGCTTGTCATGTATGGCCTTTATTATGTTGAGGTATGTTCCCTCTGTACTTACTTGAAATTTTTTATCATAAATGGATGTTGGATTTTGTTAAATGCTTTTTCTGTATCTAATGAGATTATCACATATTTTCTATATTTGGTCTTGTTAATGTGGTGTATCACATTGATTTTTTTGTGAGTGTTGGACTGGACCATCCTTGTATCCATGGAACAAATCCCACTTGGTCATGGTGTATGATATTTTTATTGTATCATTGAATTCAGTTTGTTAATATTTTGTTGAGGATTTCTGTATCAGTGTTCATCAGGGATATTGCCTGTCATTTTTTGTGTGTATAATGTCTTTGTCTGGTTTGGTATCAGGGTAATGCTGGCCTTAAAAAATGTTTAGAAGCATTCCTTCCTCTTCAGTTTTTTGGAGTAGTTTGAGAACAATAGGCATTAACTCTTCTTTAAATGTTTGGTAGAGTTCACCAGCACAGATTATTTTAGAACTCAACAAACCTGGGTTTAATTCCTGCTATTTCCACTTATATTAACTATGTAGCCTTGGGCAAATTAATCTCTTTGAGTCTCAGTGTGCTCATTTGCATAAAGCTTTAATAATAGAAACTGCCTCATGAAAATTAACTGAGTTAATCCAGGTTTAGCACAGTGTCAGGAACATAGTAAGTACTCATACTGATAACTGCTATTATTATTACCTACCTTACTGAATAGTGTGTACTCTGGAGAACTGAGTCTAAAATAGGGACATTCTAGTAACTCTCTGGTGAAAAAGCAGAGATAGAACAAAGTACCAAAGTTTGCACTGAGACTGAACTTCTTAATCGATTTGCTTACATTCAGATGATGATTTCTCACATGTGCAAGAGAGAGAAAGAGAAAGAAAAAGGCATGATGAAGAAATCTGTCATCGATTGCATCAGGTCATCCCGGGAAAAACAAGATGACTGCATATGTTCATTAGAACAAGAAAATCATAAAGCACCAGCACACTTTTTTGAATTGGCACATTCTCACTGTGCCTGGGTAGTTTAACTGGAAGGAATTGCAGAGGTAGGTACATATTGTGGTAATTTGCCTAGAGGCTGCATTTTAAATTGAGAGCTCTCAGGTTTTCATGGAATCTCAGGCTGGAAGCAACCAGTTAAGGAAATTCAACCTCACTTATTAGCCTGGGATCAGTGCGGTCTGGTTCTAATTTAAAACATCAAATATAAATAGGTTGAGGGCCAAGGGAACATGAGCTCTTCCAAACCACCATCACCACCACCACCACTACTTAACACATTCAGTTCCAATTAATGCCAGCTGAATCCCAGCTAACCACCATGAGTCTTGTGGGCAGAGCAAATAATAGAGCAGAGGCAAGTCACTGTGGGGCCCAATAACAGACTTTAGAATGAAGCATATCAGGAAAAAAGCCACTGAATATTTTTTTCTGTTCTTATTCCCCATCCCTTATAATTTGCTGCTTGGGTCTTTAGTCCTGGCTCTGCCACTAACTAACTCAGTGTCCATGGACAGGTCACTCATATCCTCTCTCTCTTAGTTTCCTCTTCTATAAATTTAAAGGGTAGAATTTCTAAGATTCCTTATGCTCTGACAGCTTATGATTCCGATTCTAATAGAAGATTAAGAAGGTAAAGGGGAACATGAGACTAGAATGCATTGAGTATGGGTGGATGAGTATGGGCAGTTCTCTGATTCCTGGAGTATGATAGTGAATGAATCTTCTCCACCAAGAGGGTTATTCTCACATGCTGTCTCTGATTAGTAGTGGTGTGTGTGTGTGTCTCTGTGTGTGTGTAAATAGAGAAAGAGAGAGATAGAGAGAAACAAATGAAAAATCAGAGTGAGAAGATGAAGAGAGAAAGATATTGGAGGGAAGATGGGACTAGGGAAGTAATATTTCCTTTTACACGTCTATTCCTTCTGGGTTCCTGTAGGAGCTCTAACTTCAGAATCACACACAAATTTAATTAGTTTTTTCTAAATTATTAATAAATTAATCAAACCAGATATTCAATCCCAGTAAGCTTCCCCAGACAACTGCTACCACAGAAAACTACAGTCTGATAAAAGAGAAGCAGCAGTACTTTAGGGCTTCTGCACCTCATCCATGAACAGACCTAACTATGTGCTTTTCAGCAAGACCAATTCATTAACAGAGAAAACTCTTAATAATACTGGATTAGCTACCTGAGAGACCATCTCTGCCTCTTATTCTGAGGCAACTGAGAATGACTTGGTTGAGCAGGCTGCATCATTTTCATATAGGTCAGAGGCAGGACTTGGGGGAATTAAATATTCTAGACTGCTATTCCTTTTCATATTTACTGAATATTACCTTTTCTGTCTCTCAAGTCATCAGTCTTAAATTAAAGTAAAATACTCCTTCAAAGTATTTGTTTTCATAAGCTGTGGACTGCACTCTCATAAATGGTGAAATGGCTATCAGAGATGGTTTGATTGTAGGAATGTCTTCATACAGTAGGCATTACAATAGATTTTTTTTTACTAGAGACATCCTGATGCATTGCTGCTTATTCTATTTATTCACATCCAGGGGTAATTACAGTAAGGTTTTATCCAGGGGACTCATGTGTTAAGTGACTCCAACTTTTCTATATCGGATCTCAGCAGCCCCAAATGCCAACCCCACCCTCATCCCATGTTTTTGGGAGTTATCCAGTATATTGTCTGTGTACTTAGAGTATTTAAGCCTTGGAGAAAGAAAGACCTCGGTTCAAATACTATCTTAGTCACTAAATCCTGAACCTGTTATCTCATCTGTAAAATAGAATAACAATAACATCAATCTCACAAGGATAAAGTAGGATGTAAGAATTCAATGAGATAATATTCCTAAAGAGCTTAACAGTGTTTTAGTCATAATTGCAATGTCTTTGCTTTTACCATTGTTTCCCTAAAATTATCTTTAGTGAACCTATAGTTTCAAAAATATGTTGAAAGCTTTTAAACATTAAAAAAAATACAGTTGTTGGATATGAAATGCCATCTTCTTGTTAAAAAAACTTTTTAAATATTTATTTTCGGGCTTCCCTGGTGGCGCAGTGGTTGAGAATCCGCCTGCCAATGCAGGAGACACGGGTTCGTGCCCAGGTCCGGGAAGATCCCACATGCCACGGAGCGGCTAGGCCCGTGAGCCATGGCCGCTGAGCCTGTGCGTCCAGAGCCTGTGCTCCGCAACGGGAGAGGCCACAACAGTGAGAGGCCCGCATACCGCAAAAATAAATAAATAAAAATTATTTTCGTATTTACTAAAATGCTTGTTTTTCAAACTATTAATTTTCTGATAATTGGAGATTCACATGCACTTGTGAGAAATAATCAAGATCCCATGTAACCTATACCCAGTTTCCCCCAATGGTAACATCCTGCAAAGCTATAGTACAGTATCACAACCAAGAAACCAGCATGATATAAGTCATGTTGGTATGATGATATAAGTCACCAATATTACTCAGATTTTTAAGTTGTTTTTTTTTAACATCTTTATTGGAGTATAATTGCTTTACAATGGTTTGTTAGTTTCTGCTTTACAACAAAGTGATTCAGTTATACATAAACATATGTTCCCATATCTCTTCCCTCTTGCATCTCCCTCCCACCCTCCCTATCCCACCCCTCTAGGTGGTCACAAAGCACCGAGCTGATCTCCCTGTGCTATGTGGCTGCTTCTCCCTAGCTATCTATTTTACGTTTGGTAGTGTATATATGTCCATGCCACTCTTTCACTTTGTCACAGCTTACCCTTCCCCCTCTCCATATCCTCAAGTCCATTCTCTAGTAGGTCTGTGTCTTTATTCCCGTCTTATCCCTATTTATTTGTACTCATTTGTGTGTGTGTGTGTTTAATTTGAGGCAATTTATCATGTATCCAGCACCATAGACAGGTAAGACACAGAACAGTTCCATTATCACATGGATCCCTCATGTTGGCCTTTTATAGCTACATCAATCTCCACCCACATTCCCTGTCCCTAACCCCTGCTAAAAAATAATCTTTTATCTATTTCTATAATTTTCTCAATTCAAGAATGTTATGTAAATGGAATTATACAGTATGTAATCTTTTGGCATTGCCTTTTTACGCTCAACATAATTCTCTGGAGATTCATCCAAGTTGTTGAGTATATCAAGCTTGTTCCTTTGTACTGCTGAGTAGTATTTCATGGTATGGATATTCAGTTTTTTAACCTTTCACTCTCTGAGGGATATCTGGGCTGTTTCCAGTTTTTCTCTGTTACGAATAAAGTTGCTTGAACATTCTGGTACAGGTTTTTGTGAGAACATAGTTTTCATTTCTTTGTGATAAATGCCTAAGAGCACAATTGCTGGGTCATATGCTAGTTGCATATTTGGTTTTATAAGAAATTGTCAAACTATTTTCCAGAGTAGTTGTACCATTTTACTTTCCCACCAACGGTGTATTAATGGTCCAATTTTTCAACATCTTCACCAGCATTTTTTATTTTATTTTTTATTTTAGCCATTCTGATAGGTGTGTAGTGTTATCTCATTGTGGCTTTAATTTCCATTTCCTTACTGGCTAATGCTGTTGACCATCTTTTCATGTGCTTATTTGCCATCTGCCTGTGAACTGACTGTGTATATCTTTAGCCCATTTTTAAATTGGATTGTTTGTTTTCTTATTGTTGAATTTTAAGAGTTCTTTATTATATTCTAGATACAATCTCTTTGTTGGAAATATGGTTGCAAATATTTTTCCACTCTGTAGGTTGTCTTCATTCTCTTAACAGGGTTGTCCACAGAGCAAGAGTTTTTAACTTTGGTAAAGTCCACTTTATCATTTTTTCTCTTATGGCTGGTGCTTTTGGTGCCAAGTCTAAACTCTCTTTGCCTAGCCCTAGATCCTGACAATTTTCTCCTATTTTTTTCTGAAAGTTTTATAGTTTTATGTTTTATATTTAAGTCTGTGATCTCTTTTGAGTTAAGTTGTGTATAAGGTGTGAATTAGCGCAAGGTTCTTCTCTTTTATGCCTAACTAATGTCTAATTGATCCAGAAACATTTGTTGAAAAGGCTATCCTTCTCCATTAAATTTCTTTTGCCCCTTTGTCCAAAATCAGTTGGGTATATTTGCATGGGTCTATTTCTGCATTCTCTATTTTGTTTAATTGTTCTATGTGTCTATCTCTTCACCAAGAGCACAGTGTTTTGAATACTATAGATAAATATTAGGCCTTAATATTCCACATGATTCTTCTTTTTTTCAAGATTGTTTTAGCTGTTCTAGGAACTATGCCCTTTCACATATGTTTCAGAAAAATCTTGTCTATGTCTACAAAAAACATGCTGAGACTTGGATAGTGATTGCATTAAAAAGCTATGGGTCAATGTTGGGAAATCTGAAAACTTTACTGTATTGAGTCTTCCAATCTATGAACATAGTATACCTCTCCTTTTATTTTGATATCTTTAATTTCTTTTATCAGGATTTTATAAGTTTTAGCATACAGATCCTGTATATGTTTTGTTACATTTATACCTAATTATGTCATTTCCTCTTGAGTGATTTTAAATTGTAATTTTAATTGTAGTTTCCACATATTCAGTTCTAGTATATAGTAATTTAATTGATTTGTGTGAGTTGGTATATCTTGTGAAGGTGCCCCTTGCAGTGGAAGTGCAGAGTCTTAACCACTGGACCACCAGGGAAGTCCCTTTTTAGTTCTTAAGAGTTTTTTATTTTTCCTTTGGTGTGTAGATTCCTTGGGATTTTCTTGTCATCTACAAATAAGGAAAGTTTTATTTCTTCCTTTACAACCTGAATGTCTTTTGTTTCTTGTAACTGCCTTATTGTAGTGGCTAGAACTTCCAGTACTGTGTGGAATAACAAGGACATTCTTGCCTTGTTCCTGATCTCAGAGTAAAGCCTTCAGTCTTTGACTATTTTGAAACATCAAAATAACACCTGTAGGGTTTTTAGATATTCTATATCAGGTTGAAAAAGTTCCCCCCTGTTCCTAGTTTACTGAGTATTTTTATCATGAAAAGCATGTTGGGTTTTGATACAAGATTTTTTTCTGAATCTATTGAAATGAACATATTTATTTTTTATTTTCTTTTGATATGGTATATTACATTAATTGATAGTCTCGTGTTTAACCACTCTTGCAAACCTGGGATTAATCCCACTTGGCATGGTGTATAATCCTTTTTATATGGTGCAGGATTCAGTTTGCTAGTATTTTGTTGAGAATTTTTGCATCTAAACATGAGAAATATCAGTTTATAGTTTTCTTGTACCATTTTGTCTGCCTTTGGTATCAGGGTAATACTGTTCTCATAGAATGAGTTGGGAAGTGTTCCTCTCTCATCTGTTTTCTTGAAGAGATTGTGTACAATGGTGTCAATATTTCTTTAAATATTTGGTGGAATTCTCCAGTGAAACTGTTTGAGCCTGGAGATTTCCTTTTTTGGGAGCTTCTAAAGTATGAGTTCAATTTTTTTTAGTGGTTATAGGACTATTCAGATTATTTTATCTTTGTTTGCTTTTGGCAGTTTGTGGTTTTCAAAGAATCAGTCCTTCCAATTTCGTTATTTTTTGTTTGTTTGTTTTTCAATTATAAAATTAATATGTTTTCTAATATAATATTCACAAATATGATTTTGGTGAGGTAAGAATGATAATGTCAGTATTTAACAGGACCATGCAGCTGCTCACTTGCTAGCTCCGAGTTTTTAGTTGTGAACTTGGTACAATTAAGATTATCCATCTGTTGGACTACAGAACAAGGCTAATCATTTTGCTCCAACTGAATTTCAAGTAAATAACTATACCCCATTGGATATGGGAAGCAGCAAGAGTATATCACTCACAAAACCCAGGAGATACAAGGACAGGTTTACATGAGAAAAACTAAAGAGTTGGAACCATACTAGTTTGGAATCCCAATTCTGCCACTTACAAACTGTGATCCTGGGGGAGTTAACATCTGTAAGCCTTCTTTTCTTCCTCTGTAAAGTGGAAATAATAATAGTGCCTATCTATAAAGTTATGAGGATTAAATGAATTGGATACATAGAATCTCTCAATATGGTATACACATATGTTTATAATTAGTCTCACTCTTTAAATTGGGTGTGCCTGGATAATGCCACTAAAGTTGCTTCTCTTTGTCCTCACTCCAAATTCTTCCTACCACCCTTGGGGGAGTGGGGGATACAAACTATTGGGTATAAGATAGGCTCAAGGATGTATTGTACAACATGGGGAATATACCCAATATCTTGTAATAACTGTAAGTAGAAACTAACCTTTAAAATTGTATAAAAAATTTAAAAAATTAAAGCAAAACCAAAGAATCAAAAAAAAAACAAAAAACCAAATTCTCCCTACCACCTTTTCTTACTTTGCTCAATATGCTTTTCTGGGAACTTTAACTGAAAACGGAAGACTATGGCACGTGACTCACAATCTTCAACGTCTTGTGAGTGACAAATCCAGCTAATCATATTATATTGGCCATCATAACTACTCTTTATTATTTCTTATTTCAGGGTCTACGTCTTCCAGGAATCTTTCCCCAATGAATACCCATCATTCTCAAGTCATCATTAGAATCCCTCATCATACCATCCCTCCATTCATATATTTGACAATCATTTATTGAGCACATGTTATACATGAGGAACATTTTCCCTCTAAGATTTTTACCTCCTGAAATTCAGTGACCTTCACCTGTTTTCTATTTCTGCTACGCACCATTGACCAGATCTTCACTACCTGTGAAATCTTTAAATTTCAATGTTCTTTTCTCTAACCACAACTTTCTATAACTTTCAGTTGTCTCGGAAATTACCTACCACCCCCCTTTCTTTTTATAACTTAATTAGGCCTTCCAGATCATTTAACTTTTCCACTTTGTGTTAGTTTATCAATTTCCTTTGGATTTTTTTCTTCTACATTCCACCTGGACCCAATGCTAAAATTATCCTTTTAGCAACACCTTCAAATTCCTTCTCTTATGCTTCTGTAGGACCTGTTCAGCAAAACTCAAATGAAGAATTAATTCTAAAATACTTCTTATCCATACTTGGGGGAATGGAGTGCTGCTGAAATAAACCAAAAATGTCTTATGAGTGCATGCTGGGATCATTACAACTGGTGATCATTATTACAGCTGGTGTAATAATCAGCTCCAGCTGGGCCTGCAATGCTGCCCTTCAGTCCTTTTATTTGATCTGAGTCAACTCTTTCCAATTTGCTCCAAGGATATTCCAAAAATAGTCACTTTTCTCAACCCCATATTCAAATGTTGACTTATACCTTTTCAAAAGATGACAGAGGGAATCAGAATGTCCTCTCCCAATTTCTAATCCTTCTACTTACAAACTCATCTATTCCTACAGCCCTCTTCGTATCCTTTCAAGCCAAATCACTTCACTTTTACCCTCATCCCCACTCCTCCTTACCTCCCCTGCAACCTTCACAATCCCCTCTTTCTCTACTGATTCTTTCCTCTCAATCTATAAATATACTAAAATTTCTCCCAAAACAAACACTACCCAACCCTTCCTTAATCTCTGTTGCTACCATTCAGTCTTCTATCTGAAGTTTTCAGAAGGGTAATATACATTTAGTATCTCTATTTTCTAACTTCACTCTGCAACTGACTGCAATCTAGCTTTTACCTCCATGTTCCATCAAATAGCTCTTACACTTATTACCAGTTATCTTCTAAATACCAATGGGTACCCTCCCTGTTTGTGTTTTACTGCATATCAACCCTGTATTAATCATTGTTGATCAAGCTTCCCATCCTGAAATATCAAAACTCTTGGCTTCTGAGAAGTTATACATTTAATAACCTTATTGGGATATAATACTTCTTTGGCTTCTGTGACACCACAGACTTTTAAAAATAAACCTTGTTAAGATATAATTTACTTACAGTAAAATACCTTCATTTTAAGTGTACCATTTGCTGAATATGACAAATGTGCACACTCCTGTAATTATCACTATGATCAAGATATAGAATATTTCTTTCATCCCCAAAAGTCCCCTCTTGCCCCTTTTCAGTCAGTCCTCTCTCTCTCCCGAGCCAGCTGATGATCTGCTTATATAGATAATTACAGATCATTTTTTCCTTTAAAATATTTTGAATGAAAGAAATTGTATAGTATTGACTCTTTGGTGTGGCGTCTTTCACTTCGCATGATGTTTTTGAGATTCATCTGTGTTGTTTGGTGTATTAGTAGTTCATTCCTTTTTATAGCTGTTCAGTATTCCATTGTACAGATATACCTTAATTTGTTTTTCAATTCACCAGCTAGTGAGCCTGTGAGTTGTTTTCAGTTTTTGGCTATTACAAATAAAGTTACTATGAACATTTGAGTGGCACATTCAAGTGGCGCAAGAACTCTTTTAGTTCTCCTGCCTCTCACTGCCCTTCCTTTGTTTCCTTATGGCCTCTTTTTGAACCCCAAATGTTGATACTCTAGAGTTGTATTTTAGTCCCAAAGTTATTCTTACTCAGTAACTTTTACATTGTTCTTTCACCATTTCAACTCCTACCTGTATGGTGATCACTTCCAAATCTATGCCTTTCCTGGCTAAATGTTATACACACATCTAAATTCAATTCTGGTATCAGCTCCTCAGGGAAGTTTTCCTTTATACTACCAGGTTGGTCAGGTGCCCTTCCTCTGAGTTTCTAAAATAACCTGTTTATATCTAGCATTACACTTTACTATATTTCCTAGAAAATAATATTGCTTATGGGTCTGTCTTCCCAACTAGGTTGTGAGCTCTCTCAAAGTAGCATTCAGGGTTCATTCATCTTTGTATTTCCAGTGACTAGCATAGTGCCTTGTGCTAATATGTACTTATTAAATGGCTGTCTGGGGGATCAAATAATGGTATGAACCCTTCCTATGAAGTTAGGAATGAGAAAATAATGCCTTTGCCATTCCCTAAATTTTCTGGCCTGGGCATTGATTTTATTATCATTAACAGTTTGCACGTTGGGAGTGTAACTCATGATCCAATCATCCCTGGGTGTATGTAGAGTTTATACAACCAGCAGTTGCATGAGATCTTTCTCCGCAAATAAGTTCCAAGTGTTTCCACCACTAAGGGAAGTTCTTGATAAGTTCCCAAATCTTTTCCTTCCCCACTCAAACATTATTGAAACTCTATTATGAACCAGGACTTATACTTGGTTTTGGGGATACTAAGATGAATAACATATAGTCCTCATCCCAAAGAATCTTTCAGTTCTGTTTTCCTTAATATTTTGATGCTCCCTCTGTGTCCACATTTGCACTGGGATTAAAATGGAAAGGTAATTGTGGTAGAATTCCAAATTGAATATTGATGTGAGATGAGAAGAACAAAAGTGCTTAAGAAAAAATTAGCAGGGTGACGTGATTGATACTGTTTCCATTTTTATAGTATAATGCTGCATTGTGCATACATCTAAGAAGTAGCGTGGTATGGTAAAGAGTGCCTGAGGTTCAGAGCCAGACAGACCTGAGTTTGAATGCTGGCTCTGCTACTTCCTAACTGTGTGACATTGGGTAGGCAAACTCTATGAGCTTTATATTTTCAACTACAAACTGGAAAAATTGTATCTGTCTCTAGGGCAGTTTTGGAAATTAAATGAGATGGTATATATAAAGAACCTGTGATATAGTAAACATTCAATACTTTTTAGTCCCTAAACTCAAAGACCATCCATATCCCTCCCAGTCTCTCTCAGCAGTTGATAGTTTCAATTTTTAATAATAGTCCAGCTCTATAACAAGAATGTTCCTTTAAAACAGAATGGCAGGCCTTAAAAATGTGAAAAGTTCAACCCCTCCATGAGAAAGCAATTAGCCTTTTGCAAGCACAAATCCTGGCAGAGAATGCTACATGCCTCACCCTCGCAGCCCATCCTTGAGTGACTGAGTGAGTGATCACTGTGCCAGAAAGGTCCACTGTGTGCTTAGAGTTTAGGGAGAGAATCTGCCAGTATGAACTCATTGATGTCTACTTATTTCAGTTTTTAAAAAAGAATATGTCACCTACGTAAACACATTCAGCACACTTTCCCCAACTAGATATGTCCATTTCAAAGACAGAAGACAGCAAACTTGTCAGTCTTGTCAGTTTATAAGCCTTGGAAGAGAAACCTGGATCCATTTAGCTGACAGCTAAATGGAAAAAAAATCTTAAAACCTTGAACACTCAGACTTTAGTGTCTGCTTTGTGTGCTCACCTGAAATGGATTTACAAATGAAAGGATGACACCTTGTGAGATGGCAGCCCATCTTAGAGGCTCAGTCAATCAGGGCAGCCTGGTGGCCCTAACCTGATGGGGCAGAGGCCAAACTTATACTGTGTTCAGCTTCTACTACCCCCGTCTTCACACTCTCCTCTTTCACTGCGTCACCCACTTTCCTTTGCTCTCTCCCCAGCCATCCAAACATGCTCTCAGGAAGGAATGAATAACAGTTATTTAGATCTTAGTATGAACTTAAATCAACTTGATTACCATGTCTAGGGATTTTTCAAATTAATCCTTCCATTGACATTCTTTCATTCATTCAATAAATATTGAATAAGAGAATTATGTCATGCACTCTGCTAGGTGCTGGGAATATAGACACAGTCCCTGGCATCATGGAGGTTACAGTTTAAAGGGGGAGACAGATAGTTTTTAACCTCATAAAATATATATAGTTACATACTTTGATAAATTCAGTGAAGAAAAAATTCAGGGTGCTATGAAAAAATTTAGTAGAAGGCCCTAAGACTGGAAGGCCATGGAAAATACCCCTTGGGCAAGTTCATGGAAGTTGAGATTTGAAGTAAAGGTAGGAAATCATTAGGCTAAGGTGATAGGGGATGGATTCAAGGCTGAATATTGCAGGCAGAAGGATTAGCAGGTGCAATGGACGTGTGGTGTGAAGGGGCTTGGAAATTTCATTGAACAGAGAGAAGGCTAGTAAGCCTGTAGGGCTTTACTTCTAAGGAATAAGATCTTCTCTAGAAACTTTGAAGTGGAAATCCTGCTTTTGGCTACTTATTCTCCCCTAGTATATACTGGGTCTCATCTCCATATACACATTTTCCCCCTAATATAGACTATTAGGATTATATTTTTCCTAATATAGTCTATTTTCAATTAGGTCTGGCTGATACAAGATTATATCTTGGGGCCTTTATACAGTGCTTCCTATGTGAGAACACTGTGAAAAGCATGATCATCTTTGATCCTCACATCAGTCTTATGACATAGGTATAATGACCATCTTCATTTCACAAAAGAGGAAACCAAGGCTGAGAAATTAAATGACTTGCCTAAGGTGAAAGGGATTCATATTTGGCACCAAGACTGTTCTCTCTACCTCTCTGCAATAATGTCTGCTCCAAACTGGAATTTAATTTCAAAGCCAAATTTCACCAAATTAGGTCTCTACATAAAAACAATAAATAAGAATGCTACTTCTGTTTATAGAGCTTAAAAGAGTAGTCTTAGTCATTCAACATTTTATTGGTGAAGCAATGACTGAACTAATATGTATTAAGAAAATGCTGACTTTGCTTGCAAATGATAATATTGTGAAATTGTCAGGGAAGATGTGACAATACCTCATTTAAAATGTTAATTATCCCCAAAGAATTATGCTTTTCTATTGTGCAAAACCCTGAAAACACTTTCTGCAACCAGATTTAGTTTGTTTGCTGACCCATTCGTTAGAAGAGTACATATTCAGATAAAACATAAACTAAAGCTTTTATCTGAAGATACCAGTAATAGAAACCTATGGCTATGGTCTGAATGTTTGTGTCCCTCCAAAATTCATATGTTGAAATCCCAATGACCAATATGATGGTATTCAGAGGTGGGGCCTTTTGGCGGTGCTTATGTCATGAGGGTGGAGTCCTCGTGAATGCGATTAATGCCCTTATAAAACAGGTCCCTGAGAGCTGGCTCAGCCCTTCCACTATGTGAGGATACAATGAGAAATCTGCAATCCAGAAGAGGGCCCTCACCAGACCATGCTGGCACCCTAATCTCTGACATCCAGCCTCCAGAACTGTGAGAAATAAATTTCTGTTGTTTATAAGCCACCCGATTTATGGTATTTTTGTTATAGCAACCCAAATAGACTAAGATACCTACCATTCAAGTTTCACTTGTCTGGAAATATTCCCATATAAGAGTAAGTTGTTCTTTCCATTTAAAGTCACATACATATTCACATAGGTGAATATGGCACATAGTCAAGCTCAGGTTGGCACAGGTTGACTAATTCAAGGTTTTTTAAAACCTAGCCATAGTGGGTAGGGTTTGATGGAGAGGTATGGTTAGGAGTGAGAGGGCCATGGCTGGAAGGCCATGAATGGTAGGCAGGGTTGGGCCTTCTCAAGTTTTAGTGGATGAGGGCTGGCTGAAGGAGCAGAGAAGATTACGGTGGTATCAAAGACAGTGATCACAAGAAGAAAGGTCAGTGGGAGAGGCTGGGGTATAACTAAGGAGAAGAGATTAGACAGAGAAATGGCATTGGCAGAAACTAAGGCCAGAATTTTAAAATAACTCTAAGTGTATCTTATTAACGTCACAATAGTCTTACAGGTTATCTGAGTCAGAAGTTGCAAACTGGCTATCTACAGGACAGAGCCAATCCAAGGCATGTTTTGTCTGGCCTGCACAGTGATGTAAAGTAATTCACATTAGTTGCTAATGTTAAAAAGTGTGAGAGTTTGCATACAAATCTGGACATCCAGTATCTTTTGAAGAATCAGAAGGTTTGGCAAAATGGGACTTGTATTGTCTCAAAGCAATGATCTATTGGAGAAATGAGGTCAGTGGTGGCTGTTCTCTTTAAATGAAACTAGGGCTCTCCAGTTTACCTCACTTCCTATCACTCCCTATTGTTTATCCGATTCTAATGCAGGACATCAATTGCTATAACCTTCCCTCTTGCTCAGACTATCGCTTTTCTCACAGGAGACACAATTACACGATCTGATTTACATTGCCTGCTTGCCCTTTTTAGGCATTTGAGTTTGGGACCCCTGGATCTACGGAAAAACCTCTATTTTAGAGATAGTAAGGTCCAAGGAGGTCAAGGGACTTGCCCTTGGTCTCACAGCTTAAAAAAAAAAAAAAAACCCTGGATTGAAATCTGACTTCTAATTCATTGTACTTGCTTCTACTACATCCTATTATGCAGTTAGGCATGTGTAGCACATTGTGGTCTTTTAACTGGGAGAAGTTAGGTCTTCTGTCCTCAGTGATTTCTCTTTTCCTCTTCCTCCTCCAGACAGGGAAGAAAAACTCTTTTCAGTTATAGATTATTATAGTCTATCAGGATGAATCTTATTTATTTACGTATGCCCTATTATCCATGAACAGCTCACAGGTCTTTTAGGAAGAACCCTAGTTCCTTATGACAGAGTAAGCAATAGCAAGGGTTGGAGAGGAGACTGGGTCATTGGAGCATCTGTAATTATCTACATTGGATTTGTGCTCCTGAACCCTGCTGGCTTCTGACACCCAGATCTTAATAGCTGTGATTTTGACCAGAGTTCTGATACTATCCCTCATGAAAGCACTGGGCAAATTTCCCTCCCCGTTTCTCCTATTAATGCTTCTAAAGATAAAGGTCCCCTATTGAAAATTCTGTAAGACCTATTCTCATTGCCTAAGATTGAGCCTGCATACATTTTCAGGATAAATACAAATATCTAATACAATTCACATTTAATATCTATGCTCATTCGTTGTTAATATTTTCCAGTTCACCCAAGTTGGTTCAATAAAGTAGAGTTAAAGGGGAAATTTTTATTTGATCCAAATTGTCAAATTCATCTCTCTACACATATCCCAGTAATGGTTAATATTTCAAGTTACATAGATTTGGATTTTGAGGTCCAACTAATTCTGGAGTGTCCATTACTTTTATATCAACAATAAAACAAATGTGAAATTTAAATTTTACATTTAAATGAGAGCTCCTTCTCAACTTGGGAATCTAAAAAGTCTTGGGATTTAGAACTTCAATCCAAAAGGTTTATTACTGTTCTGAGCAATTTGGGTACTTGGAGCAGAGATTGGATGAAAGATCCTTAGTAGGCATCAGAGAAGAGAGAATCCGCTAATGTTTAGAGTATGAATTTATCTCTTTTTATTTCTATAAATGCCAAGGATTTTACCACCAAAAGTGTGTATGACAAGGATTTTACCACCAAAAGTGTGTATGAATTTGTATAGCTTCTAATCACAGAAGAAGAATATTAAATTGGCATATATCTGGGAAGCTGCAGGTTCTTGCAGAAATTTGTGAAATGGTAAGCAGAAACTATCATTCCATTTAACTTAAATGCAATAACTAACATAAACATAACATCCATCCTAAAGCAGATGCTAATCAATGAGCCAGTCAATTCAAAATGTATTAGCCAATTCATATTGGATTTCATATACTAGATATTGAATTAAACATTGCTCTTTTATATTGTCTACTACTAAACCAAATGGCAAATTAGCTATAGATTTATAATAATGGAAATTAGGTTGCTAGAAACATAATTCCTAAATTCCTGGGGAAAGAGTTCATATTTTCAAAAAGAAAGCTTTAAAAATACCAAAAGAATAGGGAAAAAATGAATATCATTTTTCCAACAGAGATCTGGTTAAAACAGGACTCTTAATATCAGAAATTTCAGAGCTTGCTTTGACACCAAGATAATTATGGTCTATTTGGCCCAGTCTCCTATCTCTGACTCATAACCTCACTGACTGACTATAAAACAGAATACTCTTCTTTTTTGTTCTACATGAGTTTTGTTTGAATTGTACTCTTTCCTGTCATGAAAATTGATCAAGTATGGAGATGCTGAGTTGTCTTTCTCTTCACACACACACACACACACACACACACACACACACACACACATGCTAAGCAGAAAATCAGGCTTGAAAATTGGTTGGCTGTTTTGCCTTTAAAAGTTTGTTAATGTGTAGGTTTATCGATCAAGGTGTTCAAGAAGAGAAGTATCACTACCCCTAATGATGTTTAGATATTACCTAAAGGCAAGACACAGGAACAGGTGACCTCTTTAAAAAATGAGGCAAGAGATTTTTCTCTTCGGGTCATTACCCTTCTCCCCTTGGAAAGGAAAGTCATTTGATGTATTGGAAGAACTTAATGAGGTCCAATATCCTGCCATCACACATATTCAGGGTAGGTTAGTGACACTCACATAACTACCTGTGTATTTCAGCTGTTAATCTGGGACGTCAGCCCCCCCCCCATTCATGATTTTCCTCGTGCTATTGGTAACTGCAAGTTGATTCATTTTATAAATAAAAAGAAAATGGTAAGTGAGAATATTAAAAAAAATAATCCCACCATTATGAGATAACCATTGTTAACACTTGGTTTATTTCCTTCCAAAATTTTTTCTATGTATGGGTTGTGTGTGTGTGTGTGTGTGTGTGTGTGTGTGTGTGTATACATATAACAGTTTAACAAAAATTGGGGTTATTGTCTATGTAGGTTTTTATCCTGGTATTTTTACTTAAGAATATATTGTAAAGATTTTCCCGTGGCACAGGGAAATATGTTTTTGACAGCTGCTTATTGTTTCTTGACCACACATTATTTTGCAGCTCTCTTACTTTGGGAGATTTAGGTTGTTTTCAATTTATCAGCATTATAAATAACGCTGAAATGAAGTTCATGTACATAATTTTTGTCCACAAATGATTAGTTTCTGAGGATACATTTTTAGAAGAAATATTACTGGGTTAAGGTTATGGACAATTTTAAGGCTTCTGATATATGAAGCTGTGTTACCCTTCAGAAACATCGTTTGATTTAACTCTAGTACCAGCAGTGTCTTTTCTTTGCACTTTTTCCAGCACTAGAATGTGTGTGTGCGTGTGTACAACACACACACAAATAATCTTAGTCAGTGTGGGAAAGTGTAATAGGCAAAAATAGTGTTTTATTAATTTAGTATCTTGTTAGTCATTTTTCTTACCCACTAGGACATTGCATTTTGGATAAATTCTCCATCCCTAAAGATGGCTCCTGTGAAAACAACCAAGCAGTGCATCTTCTTGAAAGAGGAGTGAAGAGTCTCACTGCCTGATTCTCTAATATATGCCTAGAAGGGTAGGGTTGATAATAAAAGCCATGATCTATAGAACCATTAATGTATGTTAGACGTTTTAAGTTACAGTTAACCCTTGAACAACACAGGTTTGAACTGTGAGGGCCCACTTATGATTTTTTTTTCAACAGTAAATACTACAGTATTACACCATCTTCGGTTGGTTGAATCTGAGTATGTGGAAATGCAGATACGGAGAAACCATGTATACCCAGAGCCAACTATAACTTACACACAGATTTTTGCCTGCATGGAAGGTTGGCACTGCTGATACCAGCGTTGTTCAAGGGACAACTGTATTTCTAACTTCACCATGCCATTTCAAAGGACTTTCCTCATTATACTGTTGAGGAAAATAAGGCTCAGGCAGCAGGGTATTAAAATAGGCTAAAAGTATAGACATTAGAGTCAAATAAGCCTGATAAATTATCTGCACTATTTACTGGCTGTATAACCGTGTGTGAACACATGTAAAATGTGGGCCGTTATACCTACCTTTTAGGGTTTTTATGCAGATTAGTGAAATAATTAATTGCAACCTGGATCCTAATAATGCTCAATTAATAGCACTGATTATTTCTTTTTTTAAAAATACATAATAATGGTAGAGATTAAATTTGCTTAAAATTTACATCACTATTATCTAGTAAATCTGAGATTTGAACCCAAATCACATACCCTAAGCCTCATGTTCTTTTTATTGGTCAGAGCCATTACAGCACTGCTTGATGATTCACAGCCAATGAAGTAGCAACAATATGAACCCCAAATACTGTGATATATGTCTGAACTATGCTACTTACAGCTCTGCTTCTCCTCCTCCTCAGTCTCAACCTAGACATGTGTCCTAGTAGGACTGCACAGACTGAAACACAACACTAGAGAAGTCATGGTGATTTTTTTCTTCAGAAGGCTCATTCTTTCCTTCCTTTTTGTTGGGTACCAAGGCTTCAACAACATTTAATTATATATTGGACAGACCACTGTAATTTGATAGCAGTTTTTTGCTCTGAAAATGTTCATTTACTTTAACATGTTTTTATGGGGTGTCAGACTCAGAATCACATACTCTTAAGTATGTGATTAAGTATGTGAGACTTTAAAGATTCTATAGTCCAAGCTCTAACCCACTGTGAAAAAGTTCTCTACAGTATCCCTGATGGGTAGTTAATCCAGCTTCAATTCAAAAGCTCACTACCACACGCAGGAGCACAGTTATAGAACCATGAAAATGAGATTAGAAGGGACCTTGGAGATTGTATGGTATATCTCCTCCTCTTACCTAAAGTTATAAAATCATTGTGAATTCTGTCTCCCTGTCATTGTACAACATGATGAACCTCATACCAGTCTCCATCAGGTCCTGCTTTACTTTTTACCCTGCCCACTCTTATAACGTTGGCCATCCTCTTTTGGATATTGCTTTGTAACATTCCCCTCTAAAATTAAGTTCCCTGAATTTAGTATAATATTGAAGAAGTTGCCTCACCAGAGTAAAAGAACATAATCACCTGTTGTTGTTCTCATAAGGGAATCTACACTTTCATTACTGCAGCCTAACTCAGCATTTACTTCTTGTTGGCCATATCACATTTTAATATGTCAGTCAGTCTTTTAGTAAACTAAAAGTCCTAAGTTCTTTTTTAAATGACTTTGAATCAGGTTTCCCTGTCTTAGCAAACTTAAGTTGCCATATCAAAATACCATATACTAAGTGGCTTAAACAATAAAAATTTATTTTCTCACAGTTGTGGAGGCCAGATGTCTAAGATCAAGGTGCCAGCATGGTCTGTGTGTGGTTGAGACTCTCTTCCTGGCTTATAGATGGCGGCCTTCTCACTGTGTCCTTACATGGCAAGGAGAAAGGGAGAAAGCAAGCTCTTTGGTGTCTCTTCCTATTAGGGCACTAATCCCATCATGAGGGCCCCAGCCTCATGACCTCATCTAAACCAAATTATCTCCGAAGAGCTCCTTCTCCAAATAGCATCACAGTGAGGGTTAGAGCTTCAACATATGAATTTGGAGGAGAGCACAATACATCATATGAAGAACCTAGATACTAGATTTTATATATTTATTATAATTAAATCAATTAATTTAACCTTAGTAATTTCACTCCCTTCTTTCTTGAAAAGGATGCAATCATCTGAGCCTGGAGATTTAAACTTAGTTACAGTAAACTTAGTGCTCTCTCACGATAACTTCCTTGATCATTGGGTTTTAATTTCTTCTCCCCAGTTTTTGTTCTACTTTTTCCAGTTTGGAAACCACTCTGCTTGATACAAAGTTTTATTCTTTTTTTTTCTTTTTTTTTAACATCTTTATTGGAGTATAACTGTTTTACAATGGTGTTTCTGCTTTACAATAAAGTGAATCAGTTATACATATACATATGTTCCCATATCTCTTCCCTCTTGGCTGAATCTAAGTTACTTCAGAAATATTATTCTACTCAATTAATTCTTTCTACAAATGACTGAAATTCTCCTTGACAAGAGCATAAGTTATGTACCACTGTTAACAGTGTTAAGGAATGGTTAAAGATATTCTTGTTACACAGAGTACAACTGTACATTTCTTTTTAGCCACTGAAGATCAAGAGAGATCTGAACTTTTTTATGCTATCAAAGGTCCCAGTGCAAAACTGGAGCTACTGACATGTAATAAAACCAGAAACAGCCATATAGGTGTTAAGGCACACTTTTATCTTGTTTTTTTTTTTTTTTTAATCTTGTTTTAATCTTGTTTTCTGTAAATTGTTTTAGCACTTTCCTTAGACCTTTGATTGGTGAAATGGTATTGACCACTTATAAGCCTTCTTTGTTTCTAGCCTGGTTCCAAAGATTGTTTTACTTTAAAATCTCTGTCAATTATCAGTCCTTTTATGGTATATTATTTGAAATGCAGAACACTTTTAAAATGTAGACAGGGGCTTCTCTGGCGGCGCAGTGGTTGAGAGTCCGCCTGCCGATGCAGGGGACACGGGTTCGTGCCCCGGTCCGGGAAGATCCCACATGCCGCAGAGCGGCTGGGCCTGTGAGCCATGGCCGCTGAGTCTGCGCGTCCAGAACCTGTGCTCCGCAACGGGAGAGGCCACAACAGTGAGAGGCCAGCGTACCGCAAAAAAAAAAAAAAAAAAAAAAAAAAAAAAAAAAAAAAAAAAAAAAAATGTAGACAGTCATGCATCCATACACACATGCATGAGTGTGGACATGTGCACACATATATACACAGGCACACACAAACACACATGACATTTATATATATATTTCACTTCCAAGTTTCCTATTGTACACCAAAGCTGGCTCCAAGCTAAGTTTTGAGGACTATCTTTGGCTCCCTTCTCCCTCTTATATACATAAATCTCCCTTCTTACTTTTGCTTGTCTAGACATCTGTGTCCTCATATTACCGAGAGGCTCTCACAGGGAATTCAGTACAAATCTACTTTTCCTGCACAGTAAAGACTTGCTTTCCTCTCCCTCATCAAAATGCAGCAGTTCCTCTCCTTCCAAGATTTTCTGATGTTTCCCATTGCTACTCCTAGATAACCCACGCAGACACTTTAGTAACTGCTAATGGTTTTACTCTTTGTAGACAATACATTTTTACTTAAATTGGGACTTTCTTAAGACACTGCCCTAACCTAAATGAATTGCTCTGATGGCAGGACTGTCAGGTGCTATAGGGAAAAAGGCAGACATTTTTTGGTTCCTAAATCTGATTCACTAACTAAAGTCTTTCTACAGGTCTAGCATGCTCACCCATACAAAAATAAAAATAAGTACTCAATTTTAATTTTAAAAAGTTGGAAATGGAAGGTTATAATGTTAGTATGATTGATAAGAGAGGATGATAGCATCCTTGTAGAAGGAAAATGATCTTAAATGTAAGTTTAACAGATGTATAACCCTCTCAGCCATTAGTGACCTGGCTGGTTCCAAAAGATTTTTGAAACAGAGTTGAGATCAGCAAAATATCACTTTTTTGATTGTCTAACTGGTAAGACCATCTCTGTGATAGTAGTCCTAGAAGAAACTATGACTCTTGGTTTGGTCGTTTTCCCCCAATATAGCAGGAGAGATGTGGTAACATCTCAGGAAATAGAAAGGGGGAACTTTCGGATATAATCACTGGCTATTTCCTGATGGATTACAGATAAGAAACCCTTATGCCCTGCACTAATACTTTATCTCTAGATTTAAAAGGTGAAATGTGAAGGTAAAAGCAAGTTAAACTGGACAAGGAAAATATTTAACAGGAAATTAAAGTAAATACCAATGAACTTTACTTGGTGTTTTCACTATTAAAATAACAATAAATAGCACTGATAAAAGAAAAATAAATTCAAACCATAAGTTACTCCTTTGGTTGTCTACAAAGTATGACACATCTATGAAAACCTAATTGTTAAGTAGGACTTTAGCTGTTGATTGATTCATGAAAATAAACACTGGAATAAATGTGTGTATCAAATGAAAATTAGGCAGTGACCCTTGCCACAATCTGCTGCTCTTTCCTGGTACCTTGCCTTCCTTCTTAGGGGAATGTATGCTGGCCAATTTATAGGAAGTAAAATAAAAAGTGTTTTATGAAAGGAAAAAAGGAAGAATGGATGGAAACATGGAGAGAAGGAAGGAAGGAAGGAAAGCAGGCAGGCACACAATGCAATCTAAATGAGAGCTAAAGCTTTGGGATTTTTTGCTCTTTATCACTTGTTTTGAAGATGTGGAGATAGAGCATCTCAGTGATTTCTAAACAAGACCCTTTTACCCTTTTATCCTAATGAGATATAAATACTTTTGCCACTCTTACTTATTTTCAAAATTTTACAAAACTTTGTTATTTTTATTCTCATACTCATTAGGGATTTAGTATACCAGTTCAGACCACTTGATCCATCAAGTCTTTCAATATATTTGCCCAGCAGAAGTCCATTTTATGCCTTCTCAAGAAAGAGCATGGACCCAACATAGTTGTAACAAAGTTTATTTTTTACAAATTAGAGTAACTGAGCTATTAACCAAATATAACATATTTATCAATAGGATGGGATTGTTCCTTTTTTACTTTAAAGCTGATTAACAAATTTTTTAAAATGTTGTGGAGTTATGAAAAAATGATAAATTGCCCTCAAGGAGAAATCCCTTTTAGGTTGACTTTGGCCAACTAATAAAATCTCTGAGATATGATGCTAAACCAGAATTTGAATTCCTACATGAATGGCAAGTGAAACGATCAGAAAAGACCACTTAGAGGAGAAAAAATTTTGGCTGGGTCTTAAAGGTGAGGGACGTAAATTAATGCAGAGAAAGAAGGATTCCACATGAAAGAAATAGCTAGAAAACAACACAGATCTGGAAGTTAAGGGAGATGAAATGTGCATACATTATTTTACAGAGAATGGTTTGAAAAGGTAGAACAGAGGAATGTTTGGTGATTCATAAGAACTTTAGATATGAGGTTGCAAATGTATAAGGATGAAGGACAGATTAGGGATTCTGAATTCAGAGCCAAGAAGTATTCCTGCACATGATAATGCAAGGGTAAATCATTCCAGCATTAAATTACCCTGGATTATACAAAACACTTGAGGTGTACTCATTGAAACTTTAGGAGCCACTTTCAAATTTCTTAAGTGTATAAAGCAACTGAAATCATCTCTATCACTAAAGCCGGATAATATATGAATTCTGAAAACAAATATGTAATGATGTGATAATCCATCCCATTCCCCCACCCCCAAATTGTGGAGCTCAGCCTAATTCAATGCAGGTCACAACACTATATTGATAGGGTCCACTTGCAAGGCCATCTTCATTCTACATCCATATCAATCTGCCAACTGTTTCCTTTCAGATTTTTTTTTTAAATAATCTTGTTTAGAGGTTAGAAACTATTTTTTATCTAAGGTGAAATGAATGTTGTGTTTGTTATTTACCCTTCTTGGCCAGAGCAGTTATTAGGTTCTGTGATACAAAGAAAGAGAGGTACATCTTTGACCTTGAGTGAGAAGTTTAAAACACTGTAGTCAAACAGCAGCTGTTTGGAAAATATAAAACATTTTGTGTACTGTAGATCAGTAGACTAGAATATTCAATGATCTTCAGCTGGACACCAGGCTAGTCAAAAAGCACAGGCAAGATGTATTAGAATCTAGGCAAAATACTGAAGCAGAAGAGAGAGAAGAATAAAAGAGGCCTAACTGCAGAGACACTTCACTGCTAAAAGTTTTAAGTTAAGCCTCATGTAAAAGAATCAGACAGCAGTCACCCTATTGCTGCAACTGCCACCACCTCCAGGTAGGGGTTTTGGTATAGTTTTCTTTACAATAATAAATTAGAGAATTGAGTGGAGTTGGGAGGTGGTGGGGGGGAGATATAGGACCTTTTTTCATACCAGAGTAGTTCACAATCCAGAAAATTTGAGAACTATTGTTGTATTGATAGATATAGCATCCATCTGTGAATTCTACTTTTTAACTTTCATCCAGGCTTTTAGCACTGTGTGGATTTATACAAAAAGTAGTTCTTGCCAATTCTTTTTTTTTAACTGCTTATTGAGTTATATTATACAAATCATAAAATTCACCCATTATAAGTGTACAATTTAATGAATTTTAGTATATTTACAGTGTTATGCACCTGTCATTAGAGTCTAATTTTAGAAGATTTCCATCATCCCCAAAAGAAACTTTATGCCCACTTATAATCATTCCCTATTTTCTTGCCAATTTATAGTATGCTCTGATCAGAAATTGCGCTTGTACATGAAGCATACAAGCCAGACATGAGCTGGACTTTTCTCATTCCTTGTTCTTACAAAGCAGTTCTCCAAGCCTTTTTCATGAGACATTGTGAGTCAGGGACTCCATGGACAGTATTTGTATACCTGAATATATACATAAAAGCCAATGGAGCTGTGGGTAAGAGGGAGGGAGAAATTGGGGAGGCAGCACCATTGCAGTGAATCAGGGAATCATCTTGTTTTTCTTTTCCTTCTATTTACTCTATGTGCCTCATAATAAGTCAGATTTTCTAACATGAGTTTTACCACTATGTAGTGTGAAAAAGATGAAGATAACATATGCATTTACTGCTACAGAACAGGATGAACTGAAGAGAGAAGTAGGTGTTAGTCACCTGAGACACAAATACATTTTTTAGGTTCAGTTATAGATTAATGACAAACAGAACACTCAAAGTCTCCCTCTCTTCCCTGTATTCAATCTACCAACCCAGTCAAGATACCCCTCTTTTATTTGGGCTCTTGATAAGCAACCAAATTATTTTGTAGTTTATTTTCTTTAAGTTTGATTTTCCTAAGAGAATGTTTGTATCAGCTGAAATATTTTTCTTTTTGATAGCATCTGTAGAATATCCAGGAGCCTCTTCTGACTTGTGTGTCAGGAAACCATGATGTCTTTCCAAAAATCAGTCTTTGAGGTGGATATATATACTGACCTTCAATTAGGCTCTGGGTTAAGACAACATGGGAAAATCAATAGCTTATTTTCTCTCCCTCTTTCTTTTATTTCTGCTCACATTTTGATGTTTGCTAAGATAAAAAGTTATAACACTAAAGACAAGCATCTCCAATGAACATCCAATGAGGCTATCATGGGCTCAGGGGTCATGCTTTGGCCTAATCATTGTAAATCTACCAAACCAGGTCTCTCAATATATATCCATTCGTACTATATACAAAAATGTCTACTCCCCTCTTAGAACTTAAGATCATTTTCCCTTGCACACCTTGCCGCATCCTTCATCCTTCATCTCCTAGATTCTTTGCAGTGAGCTTCACAAGGAAGGTGTTAGGTAACTGGAACTCTGGTCACAGGGGAATAAACCTATGGCATTGAACTGTGTTGTTCAATTTTACCACTTTTTGCAAGTGTCAAAACTTACATTGCCTCCCAGAGGGGAAGGAAGAAATTCTGATCCCTGTCAAACATGTCCATGGGGAAGCTTATTGCAATAAAACTCTAGACCAGAAATAATTATGGAATGTCTATCAGTCTTCAGTAAAGACAGAAATCATGCCATGCACAGTTTTCCTTCTTCACCTACCAATTTTTTCCCCTAGTTTCTTTACAAGTAGTTTATCAACTAGATTCCTGTAGGCAAACTAATCGGCAGCAGCATTCATAACAGAAGCATATACCACAGATGTTGAGAATAATTAGGGACAAGCCAGTAAATTCTGCATGGAAGCTTCTAATCTGTCACTTTCCCGTCACTAGTAAGTGATAGAGCCAAGATTTTATTCACTTTTACAGCACATAGGATGTTTAACACTGCTTCTCGTTCTGACACAAGACAAATTAGAAATTAAAAGAAAATGATGCAGCCATTATTATTATGTAAAGTTTGTATGTTGGCTCTTCTAATGTATACAAAGACAACATAATAACTTAATGGGAAATAATATGAAAATTGTAGCTCTTGATGTACATACTCCACTTCATATAATATTCTTAGAATAATAGCTACCATTTACTGAATTATGTATATTCCAGGCAATATACTAAGAGCTTTAGATTTGCATGCCTTAACTCACATAATCTTCACTATTTGAAATTGGTGATGTTAGTATCTCTATTTTACAAGTGATGATACTGAGGCACAGAGTTGTTAAGTAACTTGGCCATGATCAACAGTTAGTGGTGAAGCTGAAATTTTAATCCAATCAGTGTGGCACAGATACTGTACTGTTAACCACTACACTGAACTGCCTCTTGGACTCCGAGAATAAAATGATTTCCTCATTCTAGGTACACTGCATTTTTCATGGTAGTAATTCAGACTTTTTTTTTTTTTTTTTTTTTGCCGTATGCGGGCCTCTCACTGTTGTGGCCTCTCCCATTGCGGACCACAGGCTCCGGACGCGCAGGCCCAGCGGCCATGGCTCACGGGCTCAGTCGCTCCGCGGCATGTGGGATCTTCCCGGACCAGGGCACGAACCCGTGTCTCCTGCATCGACAGGCGGATTCTCAACCGCTGCGCCACCAGGGAAGCCCAATTCAGACTTTTAAGATGAAATTTAGTACTCTTAAGCAATAAGCAACTAGTTGTGCCAGATTCTTTCCATACCTAAGTCATTCTCTTATAGGAAGTCAGACTTTAGGAGATAACAGTTTTAGACCATTAGGATAACATTTAGTTTACTGCTGAAGTAATGTGGTAATGCATTAAACAGTGCCCTTGAATGCAGTGTGAGAAATATAAGCCTCTAAAATAGTGTATATAGCCTTCAAGTAAGTCATCATAAGGTCTTTTTAAAATCCTCACAGAGTATTAACTTTCTGTCATACACAAGGCAACTTCTTAAGCACTATTATAATTGACATTAGTTATTTTGATTATGACATGAGAAAACCTACCTGATATCTCTTTGCTGGGAAAATTCAGAAATGGCTCCAATATAAATAACATTATGGTTAGGGACTTGGATTGGGTTATGGGCTTTGAAATGTTTCATATTCCTCTAATGCACTCCATTCTAGCACCAAAAATCAAATGTATCATTCATTCTCCATCTCTCCACTTATCTAAGGCGGCAACTCTCATAGAAGGGACATCAAGTGTTTTCATCGCCCCCAGCTCTTGTCTCTCTTGCCTGCATGCCTTTATCTCTAAATGGTATAGTTAAGATTATATTACCAAAGTAGGTTGCATTATGTCACTTAATCCTAAAAAGCCATTATTCCCTAATCTTACTCCAATCATTACTTCTATAATGAACTAAAAATTCCTTAGCATAATTTTTCAAGTCTTTGATAATTTCGTCCCAGACTATTCTAGCTTCTTCTCTTATTATTTACAATTAGTTCTATCATATGCTATGCCCCAGTAACTCCAGAATACTTGACATGCTCCAAACACATTGTTATATTTTTCCACTACTGCTTCTTTACTCATTTACTTTGAGGGAGCAATTAAGGATATGGATTCTATGGTCAGATTACCTTATTTTGAATCTCAGCTCTAATGCTTAGAAGTGGCATGGCCTTAAGCAGGTTATTTCATCTTCCTGATTTTTCTGTAGATTGTTTTCCTCATCTCTAAGGTAGATAATGTTAATGCCTGCCATGTAGGGTTGCTGTGAAAACTAAATGAGCTAAACATATGACGTGTTTAGAAAAATTCCTGCCAGATAGTGAGCGCTCGACAATCATTACATTTTATTGTTGTTGTTATTATTCCCACAACCCAGAATATTTTCCTGCCAACTGCACCTATTGATATTTTATGTTCCTGTCAAGGATTAGCTCAAATGCCACCAACCCCATGAAGCCTTTGCCTGGCTATGTAGTCAAGAACCATAACACAAAGAGTAATTTTTGCCTTGAGTTCTCCTATACTGGTGTAGAAAAGCCAGTGAAAGGAATATCATGTCATTTAACCTAGATGCCTTTTCTGCACTCCTTTTCAATCATTTACCCAGCATGCCACAAACTGGCTGCCAATTCAAACATATGCCATGTGGGCATAGTTTTCTCATTGCCCCAATTGGATAAGATACACACATATGCTATATGACAATTTGTTCTGCATCAGGCTTTCTAATGGTAGTGCCTGCACAGTCATAATGCATTTGTTTACCATGTACTAACTCAGAAACAATTATAGCTCGGGTCCTTTGAAATGTTCGGGGTATAGAGTTTCAAATAGTTTCTACCTATCCTACCAAGCAGCTAAGATACCAAAGTCTTTAAGGTAGCCTCTTCTTTAATTCAAGGGACAGTTGAAAGTTAACAGGTTGGTAGATGTTCCCCATTTTACAGGGCACTGAAGAGATGTCAGAATGAAGTGTACTCCATAAATATACTTGAGCTCTCTTCATGACACTCTTCAGTGGATCACTGAGGCTAGAAGTCTACTCCCTGAGGCTGAACAGATGAGATACAAGGATGGACATAGACATGAAAGTCTTTAAATAACCAGTTTCCGCAGAAACTCCCCTGCACGTACACAATCTGTTGTGTCTGTAGAGAGATACAGAGAAGTCTTTGTAGGCCTTCAACAGATCACGACATTGACAACAGTGGTAGAGATGAGCCAACAAGTAAGTGTTTTCTAAGAAAGGCATATTACTTGAAGAAACCTTCATTTCAAAATGCCTTCAGGTATGAGAAAAAATTTAGGATGCCCTTTAATGCATTAAGAACAAATGGAGATGCACTACAAAATGTTGGTATTCTGGGAGACCTTGAATCAAGAAGGATAAATAAATACTTCATGCATATATAACTTCTTCCTTTCAAGAAGCTCAAGGCCTTGTTTTCTTCTTTATCTGAACAAAGTTAAAACAATACGAAAACTCTGACTGAAAACTTCATTTTCTTTTAATAAGTTTCTATAAATATCAGATAATCTTTCCCTCAAAGTCCTAGTAAGCAGTTCTGCATATTTCACTCTAGTTTTGCATATAGAATGTCTAGGATGTTAATGAGTGTTCAGGTTTTTGAATGCGTAATGGTATGTCCACATGTAGGCCAGAGAAAATGTAGTTTGGTTGAATGCCCTTTTCTTTCCTTTCTTCTGTGCACGTGAGCTATATATTAGGATTTTGAAAAAATGTAATGAAGAGTAACACTACACTTATCCACCTATCAGATTTCTAGCCAAAACAATCACCCAAGGCACAACTGAAAGCCAGAATTAAATGAATCACTTGAAAACAGCAAGTAGTGAAAAAAACATCTGTTTTAGAGCCTGGATCTTGTACTCTTAGAAGAGTAGTACTGTATAGAAAATTAAAGTTGTCATTTTACTTAGCTTGGCTCTTTGGTTTCCTCTGAAAACACTATGCCTACCTTGATTTAGAATGTACAGCCGTTTTAGACATATTAGCAGATGCTGTTCAAAACATACATCCACAGCTGTGAAAACTGATAGATAACTACACAGAAGAGAAAAACGAATATTTAACAGGAACATCAAACTATAGTCATTAGGTGACCACAGTGAATTAGTGATTCATTTAATCATTCCACACATACATATTGAAAGAATATTTCATGCAAATGGAGCAGCATGCACAAATGTAAGGGCATGTAAGAGTATTGCTTGTAGGCGGAAAACATTGAGTGTGGCTAAATAAAGGGCACATTATCGGTCAGGGGACTAAATGGGAATGGTGATAGTCAGAGGCTGGGGCCAGAGTATGGAGGGCCTTCAGTGCTGGGAATTTGAATTTTATTTGGGGATAATGAGAAGCCACCATCAGAAGCTTTTTAAGTTTGAGAGTGACTTGATCAGATTTATGTTTTGGAAAATTCACTCTGTGAAAACGCAAAGATCAATGGGCATATTCTATTTTTGCTTGTGTAAAAAAGGGAAATATCCACATATATGTATGTATGTAATATATAATATTTATGCAGGTGCTTATATGCATATACTATCTTTGAAAGGACAAATAAAAACGGGTAATACTCGATGTCTCTGAGGCAGGAAAATGAGGATCAGGCTTTGTTTTGCTGGGGGAGACTTACTTTTTACTGTCTACCCTTTACACTGATTTTCACTATGTGTCTTAGCCCTTGTTATCTGTGAGCAGAGCCCAGTGCTAGTTTAACATGCTGACACTTTATTTGGGAGGGTTGGTTTCTGCTTCATCACAGGTGCTGTGAAGAGACATGGCAGGTTGTTCTCAGCAGGTGTGTTTGTTTAGCACCACTGTTGCTGGACTTTTCTGAAAGCTTGAAAAGAGAACCTGCTTCTTGGAGCAGTCCTCTGAAGGCAGAAGGGAGAGGAAGAGGGAGTTTATCTACTTGACTCATTTATTGGTCAGGTTCACCTCATGGGAAGCTAACACCCAGTACTTCCAGGTTGCATCATCCAGCCACTCAGAGGCCACTCAGGAAGCCAGATCATTCAGCATGGTGTGGCATTTCACTCATGTCCAGAAATGGAGAAATGGCTTACTGCATTTAGGCTTGGTGTATGAGATACGATGGTTAGACAGGTTTGGGGCTTTAACTTGGATTCCACCTAGCTCAGTGAACTCTACAAAGGAGGTACAGTCCAAGAGGTGGGCAAACGTATTTCGAAAACAGGCTCTTGATGCAATTTGAGAAAGTGCATAGATTTGTATCCAGAACACTTTTTTAATGTATCATTTTTTTAAAGCTACTGGGAAAACAGCCTCCTTCTTCTGATAGCAGTGTGAAAGGGGTTTTGAAGAAAGAAAGAATAGAGGTGAAGAGTCTAGTTGTGGGGGGGATATTGTGGTTGTTTCAGTGACAACAGATGAACTAAAGCAATAGAAGTAAGAAGATATATAAGACATACTCAGAAAGTAGTTTCAATGGGACTAGGTTACTGACTGGATGTAAAGAATGGGGCAGAAGATGTTAAGAATGACTGTAAGGCTTATAGGTTAGACCATAGATAGGGAAAACTGGAGGAAGAACAACTTGACTTGGTTTCTGAGGGAAGATAATGAGGTCAGCTTTGTCCATGTTGAATTGAAAGTGACAGAAGATAGAGACATTCTGATAATGATACCCTGTTTATAGTTAGCAATATACCTGGAGTTCAAAAGAAGATCAAGGCTAGAGAGACATTTTGGGTCATGTGGATATACATGGTAGGTAAACTTGAGTTGTTTGAATCTGAAAGAATGAAGGAAATCATCAAAGGATATCTTCATTATCATCTGTTTAAAAGGCAGAGATACATACACTACATTTGGAAATGTATCCATCAAAATGATTTGTCTTAACACTTAATAAGTACTTTAGTTTTATTAAGCAGAATCATAGAAGCCACACTACCAGTAGTCAGTCAACATATATTGGATCCCCATCATGTACAGATCACCATCCTAAGTGCTCCGAGGCAATAATAAAGTAAATGGTAGGCAGGATACCTCACATGGATGCTGACAATATAAGGCAAAGACAAGCTAGATGCATGAAGCATAGATATTAACCACCACATAAAAGCTACTAAAGACATTATTAATCAAACTTGTATATCCCCAAAGCAACAAAAACATGTATGCATAGTAACCACAAATATGTTACAAAACAGAAGTTATTTATTAATCTGAACAGAGTTGTTATGTAACCAGTTGTTGCTGTGTTTAACACATAACAATAATTATACCAAAGGTAGTAGTATCTTGATCAATCATAGATAATCTTTACTCAGGTTTAGAGGGTCCAAATGGAGACCAGTATAAACACTAATGTTTTCAGGCCAAATATACAGTGACGGGAAGGACTGGCTTTAAGATAATGAATCTTGTTGGTATAGATAAACTTGGGTAATTCAAGACTAAGTGATAAGAGGTGATTATTTCCCCCCTGAATTAAAATGGTCACCGTTTATCAAATATTTACTATGTGTTGAAAACTCTGTTCAATACTTTAAAAGATTTATCTCATTTGGCAGTTATAATTACTCAAGGCAAAAATTATCACCATTTTACAGTGAGGAAACTGAGATTCAGAAAGGCTAAGTCATTGTCCCAATGATGTGCAAAAGTGGTAGTCATGATTAAAAGTGTGGTAGCCATTATTAGCACCCTCCAATATATTCAGTTCTCTTTTCATTCCAGTACACAGAGAATTATAGTTCCCCAACTCCTTGAAATTAGAGTAGGCCATACGACTAGTTCTGCCTGATGTAATGAGATCAAAAGTGACATGTCACTTTCAGGAAGAAGCATTGAAATGCTCAGACTCAACTCTCCAACCCTGTCTTCCCATGTGGCAGTGGACCCTGGAGTTTTGTATTAAAATGACAACATTTTAAGTTGATGGAGCTTCCATCAGCATGAATGACAATTATGTGGAGAAGAGTTCCTCAACTTCCTGCTCCCCACCCTATGGTCAACATACATTGGATAAGTAACAATAGTAAGAAATAAGCCTTTGACATTTTATTTAAGCCAGTGAGATTTTGGAGTTTGTTGATACCACAGAATAACCTAGCCTACCTTGATTGACAAAGAGTCTCCATATTTTTGATCCATATTCTGCCCTCTTTCCATTATGCACCGCCACTTTTTTGAATTGGCTGTTTTATAGCCTACATATACCACATAATTATAACTTTAAAATTGTGTTGCCACAAATATTTGGTTTTTAATTATTTTCATTTTGTAAGTAGAATGGTGAAAATCAGAGAGGTCTCGATTTAGATTTCTTCAATTAAGCTGAGAGAAATCACAGTGCCATCAAGGAAAGCAATTTTCATATACAGAATCTGCTGCAAATGTATGAACACTAAATAATTTTATGTCATGTACTTGATCTGAAAGCTGCCAGGAGAGAGAAATACATATTTGTCTGGGGATCCAACTTCCTACTTAACCTGCCTGAGCAACCTGCAGGCTCAACAGCACTCATTGGATACATGCATTTTTCCACATCCCTGGGGCCTGGATGTGTTAGTGTGTAACTTACGATGGAAGTTGATATTCAGCTAACTGACAAATTCACCAGTAAGTTCTGGTGCAAGAGTAGTTTCAGTCCACAAGCATATTGGTGTTTTCCTTGAAGTATAACATGACATTTTGGGACTCAGCCAAATTCTATGCTCCTCTCTTGTTTCTTGAATGCACCTTAAAGAGTATCTTGAATACTGAAATGAAAATTAAAGTAGCTCTGGGCTCCTGGAACTCAGTTAGGATCAACTTTTAAAAATCATGGTTATGTCAGCAGACTAGACTTAAATGAGGAAAACTAATTGATTATGATTCATCTCTGTTTCACCCTGATTAATAAATGTGTTATGGAGCATAGCCATTCTGATGATGACTTCTGGTAGAAAAGGTCAGGCTAAGTTTCTCTATTAGTCATCATGATGTGAGTGTACTTATTCTAGCAGTGTTTGATATGACAGGTGTTAGGTTTCTATGGGCAACCCTATCCAAGGAACAAAAGAATCAAGCCATCTTCCTTGCAGATTTGACTCTAAATGTGAGTGGGTCCAATTTTATTTTGCATGTACACTGTATCTAAGTGTCAAGTTTTGAGAAACATTTTAAAAGTCAGTCTAATCATAAATATTTCTAGATAGAATCTTATTTCAATTAAATACCTGCAAATTCTACAAAAATAGTGTTGCCTTTGTTAGGAGAACAGTGTGTCTTCATCTCCTTTAAATTCCAATTTGCCTTACATCTTTTTTTTTCATAATTTTTCTTCCCTTAAAATATGTCTTAATTGAATATCATCTTGTAATTCAATTTTGTGGTTCTGCTAATGCCAAAACACCAGAATGAAGTGTGCATGATTCAGAAGCAGCTACAGAATTCATAGATTGAATTACAGCCAACGTATTCTTTGGGGGCTCAATGATGCTAGCTGAAACATATTATTCAAGGCATATTCATAAGTGATTAGTCATTTTACTATTTGCATGGGATAGCTCTTATGCACCACTTCAAATCTCCCAGCCTCACCTCTTATTCCAGCCACATCTGTGGTAAACAATTCCTCACAGATTTTGACCAGCTTGGCACAGGTGAAAACTGACAGCACCTCCCCGCAAGCCTGAACTAAATGTCTCTTGCCTCCTGCCCTGGGCTTCTCTGATACCATAGAACAGGTCATGATAGGAACCTGCTCATTGCTTACACAAATGTGACCTGAAAGTACAGAGGAATTAATACTTCTTAGGGTATGCCTTGATCTATGAGGAATGAAATTCAATGAATGAATGCTTTCCTCTTTCTTCTCCTGAGAAAACCTTTCCTAGAAACGTTTCCCAAGTCTTCTCACAAGAGTCAGCACGAGCCCTCAACCAGTCAGCTGTAGGAGTGACCACCTTGATAAGGTATACTTGGACTGGTTTCTCTTCCTCCTTCTTTCACTCTCTCTGTCTCTATCTCCTGCTCCCTAAATGATCATTCCAAATGAGCCATTCTCTGGCTTTGATTTTAGGCTAAGATACTATATAACTCTTGAATTAAATTTAGACAAACTGGAAGTCTTTATCACAGCCTACTGGCCATATTATTATAGAAAACATTCACATCATGCTCCCTTTGAAATAAATCTATGATTTATCACCTGTTTTTAGAAGAAAAGTAACCGTACCAGGGAGAGAATAAGTTTATTCAAGATAGATAACAATAAGGATTATATAAAAATGACACAGTACTGAGGTGCACATACCAAAGAGTCCTTGGTCTCATTTATTCATTCACTCAATTAATATTCATTAAGTGTATACCAGGTGCCAGGCACTATACTGGGTATTAAGAATACAGAGGTAAGTATACCAGATATGGTCCCTGTCCTCATGGAGCTTAAATCTATAGATTTTATGGTGGTCAGTCAGAGATATATCATCCCAAGAAATATGACCAGCAGAGGAAAAAATGAAATTCTTTCTTCAGAACAATCTCTACTGTCACTCCCAAATAACTCCAGAAGTAAATATATAGATGAAAGTAGCGACCACAGAAGGGAAAACAAGAGTAGTCAAGCCAAGAGCTCATGCCAACAATAAATTAAGAACACTTTCTGATTATAATCACTGAAGCAGTTAACTGTTTGGCTTTGATGTATCATGACTTTAACTCTTCTCTGGAAAATTCATTTATAAACTATCCTGCTCAAGGATTCCCTTGCTACAACAAACAGTGAGATTTTCTCCCAATGAAGATCTCACCAGACTATTTCCAACTTTGACTCAGAGAACTTAAGCTCAATGAGGTGTTTATCATCAATAACAGATTTACAGTTGGACAGCCAAGGAGGCAATTACTCAAGAAATTGCTTGTAGGATATGGGGAGGGGGAAGGGTAAGCTGTGACAAAGCAAGAGAGTGGCATGGACATATGTACACTACCATACGTAAAATAGATAGCTAGTGGGAAGCAGCCGCATAGCACAATGAGATCAGCTCGGTGGTTTGTGACCACCTAGAGGGGTGGGATAGGGAGTGTGGGAGGGAGGGAGACGCAAGAGAGAAGAGATGTGGGAACATATGTATATGTATAACTGAATCACTTTCTTATAAAGCAGAAACTAACACACCATTGTAAAGCAATTATACTCCAATAAAGACGTTAAAAAAAAAAAGAAATAAATTACTTGAAGAAGGAAAAAAAAAACCTGACTGTTTTTTGACTTTCCATAGTACTCTAGCTATGCAGACTAATTTGGGTCTGGGTTTGAAATACCATCTAAATTATGCATCTTTGCTTTGGGGTTCACTAACACTTTTCTTAAGCTTCAAGGACTGCCATCTCACCTTAAGCTCACGTGACTAGATGCGACTAACAATGCTAAGTGCCTCAGCATGTTAGGGCATTTACATCTTCTTCTAAGAGTTTAATCTCAGGGCCTCTGAAGCACTCACCAAAGCAAGGGGAATCAAAAGGGAATGAGGAAATTCTGTTTAAAAAGATAATATCTTAAAGTAAAGCTTGTGTAAATAAAGACTAACCAGATTGCTTTAAAAATGAGGCTTTCTGCCGATGCAGAGGACGTGGGTTCATGCCCCGGTCCAGGAAGATCCCACATGTCGCAGAGCGGCTGGGCCCGTGAGCCATGGCCGTTGAGCCTGCGCGTCCGGAGCCTGTGCTCCGCTACGGGAAAGGCCACAACAGTGAGAGGCCCACGTAACGCAAAATAAATAAATAAATAAATAGATAATTAAATAAATAAATGAATAAATAAATAAAAATGAGGCTTTCTTGTTGACTGGTCGTTCTATTTATTCGAAGGTTAAAGATGAGATGGTTTCCAAAATGATAGTCCCCTATTCTGCCTTGATAATGTAATAAAGTGAATATCCAATTCTCTCAGTTTTGTGTTTGAAGTCTTAAATAATAATAGCTAATAGTAATACCAACTATAGGCCACTGTGCTAAGTGTTTTACACAATTATATTGTTCAAACCTCACAACAAACCTGTAAAGCAAATATTATTATTAGCCACATTTTACAGAGAGTTTATGAAACTCGCCCAAGGCCACATAGCTGGTTAGTGTCAGAATTGGAACTTGAATCTAGATTCAAAAGAAGATGATTGATGTTGAAGACAAACCTTGGAGATCTAACATGTAATAATTGGTATCTTTGAAAGATGGAAGAGAAATTACCCATAAATTGCAAGACATAATAAAATGAAACTTTTATGAAAAACTCAGACATTGCAGATCAAAATGCTTAAGATCAAGACATATCCTTATAGGGGGAAAGGGGGGGTGGGATGAACTGGGAGATTGGGATTGACGTATGTGAACTGCCATGTATAAAACAGATAACTAGTGGGAACCTGCTGTATAGTGCAGGGAGCTCAGCTTGGTGCCCTGTGGACCTGGATGGGTGGGATGGGGGTGGGGTGGGGTGTGAAGGAGATCCAAGAGGGAGGGGATATATGTATACATATAGCTGATTCACTTCGTTGTACAGCAGAAACTAACACAACATTGTAAAGCCACTATACCCCAACAAAAACAATTTTTTTTAATTTAAAAGGAAAAAAGAAGGTATATCCTTATAAAATTATTCAACTTCAAGGACAAAGAAATAAATTTACAAGTATTCCTACAAAAGAAGTAGATGATTCACAAAACAAAATGAAACAAAAACAAAACAAAATCTCAGGCTGGTTTTAAAATTCTCATTCACACTGCATTCAAGAACACAATGGAGCAAATCTTCAAGGTGTGGAGTATAAAGGGCTGTAGCCCAATAATTCTGTATCTATCTAGTACATTGTTTATTTTTAAGGTAAAAGAAAAGCATTCCTAAATATATAAGAACTCAAGGATTTTATCATTTACTTACCCTTCCTGGAAATTCTTGATAAAATGTTCTGTATTAATGTAAAGTTCCACTTTACAGGAGAAACAAACAATTTTTTAGGTGCTTTCCTGGAGGGTTAATTTGTAGTGCACCAGAAAATTTGCCCTTGCCAGACAGATTTTGGTTGTAATTCTAGTGATTCTAGAGATTCCTTTAGGTTAAAACGTGATTCTAAAAATGCAAATACTTCTGGGAAGGCTAACATATTAAGCATTGCACAGTCATTAACAACATCTTAATGAATAAGTTTAATTGATCAAATATTTCCCTCCTCACAGCTAAGCTGAGGTCGGGTGAACCTGCCGGAGAAGAATTTTGATGTAATGAGAAAAAGAACATTTTAGAAGGAAGGTAGACGGAAAAGACTGAATGGGTTACCAAGCAAAGCCAGAAAGCATTTGTGTACCCTTAAGACATAGTGACTTATTTGACAGTTTTGCTTAAGACTGGCTCAGCACAAGATAATGAATGTAGAAAATTGAGCACAATCTGGACTGAATCCAAAACATACACTGGAAGTGCTTTAAACATGAACCCATCATGTTGTTATCTCTGATTTGCTTTTATATTCTCCCTCAAAACGTACAGTTTATGAAGTCTTGTTAACTGAGGGTTCCAGTTTAAAAAAAAGTTTTGTTTGAAACCATCCTTCTTAATTCAGCAAAGAAGATCTATCCTCAGGTTGAACTATAATGGATTTTAAGGATCATTGACAAAGAATAAAAAAAAAAATCATATTGCCTTTTGTACGTTTTGTACCAATACAGATGGGTTCCACCTTTTTGTCTTATATTTAACTAAGGCACAAAGCAGTTTTATGGGAGACTGCTTAGCTTCATAAGAAATTAAATACAACAGTATATAGACATTCATGTCTGCCATACATTTAATATAGCAACAGTTCTGAAAAAAATGTCTAAAAAGGTGACCCTGTCTCCCCAGTATTTAAATTTTAGTACTTAATTTATTGCATTCTAATGAATATGTAACATAGAAATTTCACTTGGAGCCTGATGGAGTTGTATGACTCACAACAGCTTCGAAAGGGAAAGAAAAAAAGTATAGGTTCATTAAGAAACCCAGAATTTAAAACATGCTCTCGTAGATACTCAGCACCAAGTCACATCATAATGTTCAGAAGGCTCATAATTATGTATAGATAATAACAGAGGTCAGCTCTGGCAGGGAATGTAGTTATATTGCCTTGTGAGAAAACACATTTTCTGAAGAAAAAAAAAAGGCCACTGTATTATTTACAAAGGGAAAAAAACCCAAATCTTAACTGGCATTCCACCACTGTTCCTAAGGTATTTGTTCTCCAGGTTCTATCATATAAGATGTGGTATTGTATAGTGATTAAGTACATGAATTCTGGAACCTGATTGCCTGGGTTTAAATCCCACTTTTGCTATTTAGTAGCTGTTTGACATTGTGCAACTTACTTAACTTTCCTTTGATTCAGTTTCCTCATCAGTAAAATGAGGAGAATATGAATAATAACTCCTTATTGTCATGACAAGGATTAAATAAGTAAAAATGTATATAAAGTTCCTAGAACAATGTCTGCCACATACTAAGTACTAAATGTGTTAGCTATAATCATTTAGAATTAACCACGATGCTTCCTAGCAATTATTATCGTGATGCTTAAGTAGTAATGCTTTCATACTGCATTCCACAGTTTTTAAACTATCATTAATACATCAATGATATTTATGCTTTCCAGGTAAGATGAGTTTATCATGACTTCAACTATCAAACATTTAATCATTGTACAATTAACTCAATTATCCATGAAAAGTTCAAATGACAACAAAAGCTTTATTAATGATAGCTATGAGGAAAAGGCGAAAGTGAGCGTGTTTCATGATTAATACCTTGAAAAAGATGGCCAATATTTTAATGTTTGCTAAAATACATTTTACTTCCAAAGAAGAATTTGCTTGGGAGAAAAATAAAAAGGAGCAACGTAGATGGTCATATACAATTCCTTGAACAAATACCTACAATAGTTTCTTTTTTTTATCATTTGGGGGGAAAAATCCAAATCTAGAATGTTAATTACTATTTTCAATGGTCACTAAGGCAATAAAATCATCATGAAATTGGGGGGCAGGTCAGTTAAACCATTTATAGACATCTATTGAATTTCCTTAATATTTGCTCTAAAACAAAAGATAGTTATCAGTTGTCTACTGATTTAAGAAAAATTATTTTTTGTCCCACCTACAAACTATTGTAACAACTGCCCTTAAGGTACCTTCTTAGGAACGTAAGATAAGAGAAAGTGGCATGCAAGACAGGAACACAATCCCACCCATTAGCAGAGAAGTATTTTTAAAAACCTCCCTAGGAGATTCTAATTTGCATCAAAGTTTGGGAGCTTTGAATTAGAGTGAGAGAAATAGATCTAACACAATTTGGGGTACTGTCAGCCATGTCAGTGCAGCAGACTTGGGATTGGGGAAAGAGGAAATGAACTGGTTCCCAGTAGTCTCCTCTATAAAGACAGTTGTAGGGAAGAGGGACTGATAACATTGAGGAAGCAATCTAATTGGGCCTGTGTAGTTGAACATAAGTTATATAAAAGCAGATCATTGGGGGCTTCCCTGGTGGCGCGGTGGTTGAGAATCCGCCTGCCGATGCAGGGGACACGGGTTCGTGCCCCGGTCCGGGAAGATCCCACATGCCGCGGAGCGGCTGGGCCCGTGAGCCATGGCCGCTGAGCCTGCGCATCCGGAGCCTGTGCTCCGCAACGGGAGAGGCCACAACAGTGAGTAGAAATACCAGATACATCTGATTCCAAACACATATTCTTATGTTTTCCACCATTTATCAAATTTAATATTCATCAGGGTCCTGGAAATATTGTTAAAAACACAATTCCTTGGACTCCATCCCCTAACAAATATTTTTGCATGTGGTGGCTGTTGTTTTTAGCAACAGAACCACTTAGTCTTTTTGTTTTCCAGAAAAATTTATCTTGAACTTTGATTTATAAAACAAATAAAAGCATAGCTGATTTACTTCAAGCAGAAGTTTGGGAGTTCAGTTTAAACCACTCTGCAACTTCTTTTGTACCCAGCCCATCCTCCAAGAGAAGTCCTTGAAGCTTCTCCTTACTATTTGAACTCTACTTTGTCAATCCCTACTAAGTTTTGTTTTTTTTATTATTGGAGTGTAGTTGCTTTACAATGTTGTGTTAGCTTCTACTGTATAGCAAAGTGAATCAGCTATACATATACATATATCTCCTCTTTTTTGGATTTCCTTCCCATTTAGGTCACCGTAGAGCACTGAGTAGAGTTTCCTGTGCTATATGGTAGGTTCTCATTAGTTATCTATTTTATACATAGTATCAATAGTGTATATATGTCAATCCCCATTTCCCAATTCATCCCACTCCCCCTTCCCCCTTGGTGTCTATACATTTGTTCTCTACTTCATTGTCTCTATTTCTACTTTGTAAATAAGTTCATCTGTACCATTTTTCTAGATTACACATATAAGCAATATTATATGATATTTGTTTTTTCTCTTTTTGGCTTACTTCACTCTGTATGACAGTTTCTAGGCCCATCCACGTCTCTGCAAACGGCCCAATTTTGTTCCTTTTTATGGCTAAGTAATATTCCATTGTACCTATGTACCACATCTTCTTTATCTGTTCTTCTGTTGAAGGACATTTATGTACAAACAGCTCATGCAGCTCAATATCAAAAAAACAAACAACCCAATCAAAAAATGGGCAGAAGATCTAAATAGACATTTATCCAAAGAAGACATACAGGTGGCCAACAGACACATGAAAAGATGCTCAACGTCACTAATTATTAGAGAAACGCAAATCAAAACTACAATGAGGTATTGACACACAGATCAGAATGGCCATCATCAAAAAATCTACAAACAATAAATGCCGTGGAGAGGGTGTGGAGAAAAGGGAACCCTCTTGCATTGTTGGTGGGAATGTAAATTGATACAACCACTATGGAGAACAGTGTGGAGTTTCCTTAAAATCTAAAAATAGAACTATCATATGACCCAGCAGTCCCACTCCTGGGTATATACACAGAGAAAACCATAGTTCAAAAAGACACATGAACCCCAGTGTTCATTGCAGCACCATTTACAATAACCAGGACATGGAAGCAACCTACTAAATTTTAAATGCAATTCCATAGTTTTAGGAAAATAGCCTACAGAAATACTCACAATATTTTGGAAGAGTTTGTATATGGGAGTGTAAATCCAGCACTGTAAAAGTGAAAATGTCAATGTAGATTAAATCGTTTATGGTAGTTAAAATAACTGATGGTTACTGAGCACTTACTATTGACTAAGCACTGGATGCTTTATGTCTATTATCTCATTTATCCCTCTCAACAACTGTATAAAGTAGTGTCAAAGCAAAAAGTGCAATGAACAAAGTCAAACAGGCAGGGAAGACTTGATTCAAGGCTGTTGCAACAGAGGAGAGGTCAGGACTCAGTCTGAACTCAATTCTGCTCAAACAAAACATTGGTGGGGGGCAGTTTAAGCACTGAAATGAACTAGTCGAAAAGTACTGGAGGACATTAGTGGGGATTCATAGGACATCTGTGTTTATTAATTGGCTTTATCCAAAGGAAAAATAAACTCATATGTTTATAACAGGAGATAGTTTTATAGCTTGAGCAAGGCATGTACCAAAGTTAAGCTCCCACTCTCCCACAGAGATTGGAAGAAAGGGGTGCTATATTTCTTTTTTTTTTTAAACATCTTTATTGGAGTATAATTGCTTTACAATGGTGTGTTAGTTTCTGCTTTATAACAAAGTGAATCAGTTATACATATACATATGTTCCCATATCTCTTCCCTCTTGCATCTCCCTCCCTCCCACCCTCCCTATCCCACCCCTCTAGGTGGTCACAAACCACCTAGCTGATCCCCCTGTGCAACGTGGCTGCTTCCCACTAGCTATCCGCCCTACCTTTGGTAGTGTATATATGTCTATGCCACTCTCTCACTTCATCACAGCTTACCCTTCCCCCTCCCCATATCCTCAAGGCCATGCTCTAGTAGGTCTGTGTTTTATTCCCGTCTTACCACTAATCTCTTCATAACATTTTTTTTTCTTAGATTCCATATATATGTGTTAGCATGCAGTATTTGTTTTTCTCCTTCTGACTTACTTCACTCTGTATGACAGACTCCAGGTCCATCCACCTCACTACAAATAACTCAGTTTCGTTTCTCTATATGGCTGAGTAATATTCCATTGTATATATGTGCCACATCTTCTTTATCCATTCATCTGTTGATGGACACTTAGGTTGCTTCCATGTCCTGACTATTGTAAATAGAGCTGCAATGAACATTTTGGTACATGACTCTTTTTGAATTATGGTTTTCTCTGGGTATATGCCCAGTAGTGGGATTGCTGGGTCATATGGTAGTTCAATTTGTAGTTTCTTAAGGAACCTCCATACTCTTCTCCATAGTGGCTGTATCAATTTACATTCCCACCAACAGTGCAAGAGTGTTCCCTTTTCTCCACACTCTCTCCAGGATTTATTGTTTCTAGATTTTTTGATGGTGGCCATTCTGACCGGTGTGAGATGATATCTCATGGTAGATCTGATTTGCATTTCTCTAATGATTAATGATGCTGAGCATTCTTCCATGTGTCTGTTGACAATGATTACACTTGAAAGGGATGGCTCCTGGATTCTTGAGAAATACATACCAGCGTTGTAAAAGATTTCTAAAAAATCTTTCAGAAAGATTTACATCTCATAGGAGCTGAGAAATAATTTACAAGTTCTCTAAAGTAAGTGACCTCAAAAAGGAAAGTTAAGGGCTTAGAATCAGGAAGAAACCTGTCCAAAGTTTAGTTAGGCTGAGGGGAACATTAATGCCATCTTGGTCAATAGATACTATTATGTTATCTCTGTTTTACAGATGAAGAAATTGAGACTTAGAGAAAGCAAGGACCTTGTTCAAGATTACACTCCTAGTTAGCATCTGAGTCAGATCAAACTCCATGTTTGATTCAAGTAACAGCAAGTTTAAACACTTTTTGATGTGGCCTCGCCATCCAGATAATGGTACACCATGGAGCTTTTAAAAGCATTAGGTAGATCTGTATGCACAGACATATAAAAATGTCCTCAAAAAGATTAAACTTTTAATTATGTGGAACATTTGATTACTATTTTGATCAAAATGGACAATAATAACAATTGAAGGAAGAAATCATAAAAGTCTGTCAATTTCTCTGCCTCTCTCTCTCCCTCCCTCCCTCGCCTTTTGTAAGTCCAAAGTGAAAGGTATGAAATGGGAAAAAGCAAACTATGGATACCTCAGTGGATGAATTTTCACACCATTCCAAATAATTTAGTTTTCTTCTTCTTCTGTTTGAACATATATGTTTTGTTTTTACACTTAAGAAGGCAGAAGGAAAAAAATGGAAAAGGTAAGGGGGGAAAAGGGAAGAGAAAAAGTGAGAAGAGAACAATAGGAGACAAAAAAGGGAAGAAAGAAATGTAAAAAAATGAAAAGAACAGGAGAGAGAGGAAAGAGCAATTGAAAGGAATGAAGCAAAGAGGGAAAGAGAGAGGGGGAAAGAAAGTGAACAAAAAGGAGAGAAGAGGAAGAGAGAAAGAAAGGAAAAGAAAAGAAGAAATATAGGAAAGATAGAGAAAGAATGAAAGAATGAAAGAGAAAGAGGAAAGAAATAGCCAGATTAGAATCCCTTTTTAAGTCTATTACAACAGGCCTAAGGGTTTGGGTCCAGGAATTAGGATAGTTTCCTTCAAATGCTGATGTTCTGTTGACCTAAGAGTGGGAACCTAGTCAGGGAGGCCTTCCTGTGTGTTTCAAGCATTCTTGCTTCTTAATGTTTCTATAGGCAGGACGTCTAGAGCAGGTGCCAGTTGTGAGTAGGGCTCTGTGATGACTTTATGTGACTTTGTTATTTTCCTCTTAATCATAAGAAAGGAATTATCTGACCTACTCAGAAAACTCTCCTTACTCCTAACAGGAATTTATGGTTCCTAGCTCTTCTTTTTCCTGTTGACTTATATAAGTGTTATCACCTTCTCTATTTGAAGGTCATCCTAGCAGAAACTTTGGTCCATCTGCTTTTACTATTTTCATCTAGATGACAGAGGTTTAGAATTTATTTTCAAAAGTTTTTGTATGCTTACCAGAAAAAAATATTGAAAAGGAAAATGAAACATATTTTAAAAACAGAGTTTTGAAATAATTACATAAAGCAGCAGTTTTTCTCTCACACACATGAAAATTCTGCCTCTACTCTTATGTTAGAAACAAATAATACTTTTATTACATGACTCATCCTCCACATTCTCATAACTGATAACAATTATTTTAAAAATTCCTGTGACTTGTTACTTCTGTGTGTAGTGTCAATTCTCATTGTATTTAAGGCAAGGTTCATTATCGAGTGAGGGTATCTCTTTAAATAAAAGTTCTGTTGCTGTAAAGTACATCTGTCATGGTGAAAAATATGTATGTACATGTAGGTTGGTACACTTCACAATAGGGCATTTCCCTCAGTTTTCTCTGCTTATAGCCCACGCAACAGACAAGGTGCTTCTTTAAGCCACAGTTATGAAGGAAGGTTACTTAACTAGTTTTGCTCTCAACTCCAAGTCAGGGAGAGCCCACCGGGTACAGGTTTCTTTTATAAAAGTCCCTCAAAGGTGTTCTTTCTTTTGGAAATTTATGAAGACCATGAAAGGATTTGTTGGGAATGACTATAAAACAGTGGTTCTCAAAACTGACCTTGCTTTGAATCAACCTGGGGAGCTTGTTATAAGATTCCCAGGTCTCACATGGTTCTTATTTCACATGGCTAGTATTTTTTTTTTCTTGCTTTAGTATTCTCATTACTAGGTCTTAAAACTGGCTTATGGAGGCTTTAAGTTTTAAGTTCTTAACAATCAATCTCTATTGAAGGGTTGGAGTCATTTCAGTATGCCATATAGCATCACTGTTCAATAGAAATTTAATGCAAACAACATATGTAATTTTATACTTCCTAGTAGCTTCATTTTAAAAGTAAAGAGAAACAGGTTAAATCAATTTTAATAATTTCAGTTAAGCCATTATGATGAAAATTTTATCATTTCATCATGTAATAAATATAAAATATTTATTAATGATATAGTTTACACTTTTTGTTCACACTAAGTCTATGAAATCCAATGTATAGTTTATACTTATGGCTCATCTCAATTTGGACGAGCCACATTTCAAGTTCTCAATAGCCAAGTATGGATACAGTCTACTGTATTAGTGCAGATCTAGAAGACTGTGGTTGTGGCTCTAATCCGATTGCTTCAGAACTTCATCTATATTTCTTAATGTTCATCATTCCTGTCACGCTGTAGCAAAGTGCAGTTTAGTGGTGTCTGAGCTGAAAAAGATCTCTCATTGTGCATGAAAATTGTTACCAGATCATTTCATGTACACTGCTACTAAATCTTCTCTAGAAAGCAGTAGGTCTTGTGTTTTCTGTTTATTCATTCTTGCCCACATTGTGTAGGTTACATAAACAATGCTTTACAGTGTATATTGGATATACTGTAAAAAAAACCTGATTTCTAAGATTGAATCCATTTACAATATGGGATATATAGTTCTAACATCAGAGAGTCGTGGTCAGCTTTTAATAGTCATCTGTGAATAGAGGAAGCATTAGGTGAGATGGAGAGACTAGACAAAGAAATATGATCCAGGGAGGCACAAAACTGGAGCAACAGGTAGACCATATAAAATGACATACAAGAGAAAGATGCACATAAACTTAGAAAGATATATATATATATATATGTGTGTGTGTGTGTGTGTGTGTGTGTGACAATGGATCTACATGCTTAAAATCATTGCATTTAAAGAAAAACACAAGTCAGTCTAGTGTTTTGGGACATTTTATTAAATAAAAGAATGAATTTCATTGTAAACCCAGTGACTTATGTAGAAATCAGATATTATAATAAGCAAGCAGCAAAGTTAAACCATGTATTTTGGCATCTCAGAAGGTCAATTTGATGTATTATAATGTTAGTTCCCAGTTAGAAAGATTCACCCATGCAAAATACTGCCTATTTATAGACCAGCATGACTGACTATACATTGTCCAAAAGTAGTGATACCAAATTACAAGGGGTGGGGAGATAAAAAGGCAGAAGACAGAGCAGAGAAAAAATTACAGAAAATCTTGAGAGTGGGAAAGAAAATAAGAAATTCCATCAAAGAGCCAGAGAAACTTTTACAGTAAGGTATAAAAAATAAATCAAGGAAAAACTATAGGTATTTCAGTTTGGATGCTTTTGATTGTAAGTAACAAAAAATTCAACTTAGTTTTATACAATGAAAAAATATATTGGCAAAATGTTGGAAAAGTCTAGGGGCAGGACTTCAGGCAGTTTTATCAGGCTTCTAGCTCAGTTTCTCTATTATTCTTTCAACTCTGCTCTCCTCCATGTGCTGTAATTGTTTTTGGGCTGTTCTTCCTCATTGTAGCAAAATAGATGCAGCAGTTATAGGATTTACATGAGTACACTACACTTTTATAGAAAAGTCCTGTGCTTCATTCTGAACCAATCTGAACCAATGTGGTGGTCAGGAAAATAGCATATATTTGTTGTTTAAAATTAGGATTATTGACTATCCATAGTCTAGTTTGGTATTGCAGAGGGGGTGAGGTTATGCTAATTGGATTATGCTTCTCAGGGATCACCCTTGTAAGGAGGGTCAGTCCCACCCAAACTGCATGACTGTCACACAATTAGGGAAGGATAGAATGGATGCCGTGGAGATAAACAACTATCCACTTCAATGCAGCATAGGAAATAAGGTCCCTGAATGATACATCTGAGAATCCAGCCAAAGGAATTTCAGTTAATACCAATCTGATCTAACTAAAGAGGAAACCTGGCTTTTATCAATATGATTAGCAGATGCCTAAGCCCTTTGCAAATAAATGGACCATATTACATTTAGGCACAATTACTGTGAAGACTTTGGGAAATTATTCTAAATTAAGTATGAAATCATTAAATATAATCCTTCAATATATTCTTAACTAAACAGAATGCACTAGTACCTATAACATGATTTTAATAAATATTTCACTAGATGAATGTCATTTATTTATTGAATATCACCAGTGAAAACCATCTGCTCCGTTTTATTTCTTCCCAAATAAACTGTTTTGTATTATGTAGACATATATAATGGAGAGTTAATAATTATCTGATCAACTTGAGATATCTAGAAAGACAATTTGAGAGTCTTAATAAACTCTAAAATGTTGATCTTTAATGGTTTCCATTGAAAACAAAGCCTGAATACAGAAACAATCACATATATTATTTTTGTGGGATTTTCTTTTGACTCGTGTGTGTGTGTGTGTGTGTGTGTGTGTGTGTGTGTGTGTGTGTGTGTGTAGTATTATTTTAGGACAGTGCTCTCCAAACAGATGACAATGCAAGCAATATATGTAATTTTATGTATACTAGCCACATTAAAAAGTACAAAATAAAAATTATTTAATTAATATATAACAGAATATTTACAAAATATTATTTCAACATTAATCAAATGAAAATATTAATGAGATATTTTGTCCTTTTTTGTTCTACTAAGTTTTCAAAATGTGTGTATGTTACACTTTAGGCACATATCAATTCAGACCAGCCGCAGTTCATGTGTTCAATAGCTCCATGTGACTAGTGGTCATCATATTGTATAGGTCTGGAATTATTCACATTTGTTCTCTATACAGTCCAAGGCTGTTGATATTAGCCAAGAGAACAATGCACCCTGTACTGTATAGAATTTTCCTCAATATAATATCATTTTTTGATGCTACTTAGTTTAAAGATATACTTTTCTTATTTTTATCCTCCTAGACACATACTTTTAATAGTTTATTAATTCTGTGTGCTAGGTCTTTGATGATCCATTTTTAAAATCTAATTTTACCACTGTCTTCTTATTATCCTTTTATTTATTTAGAATTTATTGAGATAAAGGCCAATGGCTGCCTTAGTTCCACTTTATTTTCTCCCTTCCTACATTAATTTTGTCTGTATCATTTTCTGATTTCTTTAAACCTTTTGCATTAGCTCGAATCAGCTTTCCTGAAGAATTTATGGTGTTCTCTCCTCTGGTGCATACACATTTTCTTAATAAGCACTTAAAATCTAATGATATTTCAAAAATTCCACTCTCCAGCTTCATTGAACTTTATTCAGATTGTTCTAAGAAGCATTTTTGTGCACTGATAGTACAATAACCAGAGTAATTAATGCACTTTCATATTCTTGAAAGGTGAAAGTATTTTCAAAAGTCTGTTTATTTGGATAAAATGAGTTTATGATTAATATTACTGGGCTGGAGAGACCTTCAAGATGGTGGAGGAATGAGACGTGGAGATCGCCTTCCTCCCCACAAATACATCAGAAATACATCTACATGTGGAACAATTCCTACAGAACACCTACTGAACGCTGGCAGAAAACCTCAGACTTCTCAAAAGGCAAGAAACTCCCCACATACCTGGGTAAGGCAAAAGAAAAAACAGAGACAAAAGAATAGGGACTGGACCTAAAACACTGGGAGGGAGCTATGAAGGAGGAAATGTTTCCACACACTAGGAAGCCCCTTCAGTGGCAAAGACTGCGGGTGGTGGAGGGGAAAACTTCGGAGCCACAGAGGAGAGCACAGCAAAAGGGGTGCGGAGGGCAAGGTGGAGAGATTCCCACACAGAGGATTGGTGCTGACCAGCCTGAGAGGCTTATCTGCTCAACCGCCGGGGCAGGCGGGGGCTGGGAGCTGAGGCTCTGGCTTCAGTTGGAAGCCGGGAGAGGACAGGGGTTGGCTGCGTGAACACAGCCTGAAGGAGTTAGTGCACCACAACTAGCCGGGAGGGAGTCCAGGAAAAAGTCTGGACCTGCCGAAGAGGCAAGAGAATTTTTCTTCCCTCTTTGTTTCATGGTGGGAGAGGAGAGGGGATTAAAAGCACTGCTTAAAGGAGCTCCAGAGATGGGCGCAAGCTGCAGCTATCTGCGCAGACCCCAGAGACGGGCATGAGATGCTAAGGCTGCTGTTGCAGCCACCAAGAAGCCTGTGAGCAAGCACAGGTCACTATCCACACCTCCCCTCCCAGGAGCCTGTGCAACCAGCCACTGCCAGGGTCCTGTGATCCAGGGACAAAGTCCCCAGGAGGACACATGGCATGCCTCAGGCTGTTGCAACATCCCTATGGCCTCTGCTGCCGCAGGCTCACACTGCATTCCATGCCCCTCCCTCCCCACAGCCTGAGTGAGCCAGAGCCTCCTAATCAGCTGCTACTTTAACCCTGTCCTGTCTGAACGAAGTACAGACACCCTCAGGCGACCTACATGCGGGGGGGGGGGGGGGGGCAGCGACAAACCCACAGATGAACCCCAGGAGATCTCCGAAAAAAGAGGAGAAAGGGAAATCTCTCCCAGCAGATACAGGAGGAGCGGATTAAATCTCCACAATCAACTTGATATACCCTGCATCTATGGAATACCTGAATAGACAATAAATCATCACAAAATTGAGGTGGTGGACTTTGGGAGCAATGATATATATATATTTTTTTTTCCTTTTTCACTTTTTGAGAGTGTGTCTGTGTATGCTTCTTTCTGTGAGTTTGTCTGTACAGATTTGCTTTTACCATTTGTCCTAGGGTTCTGTCTGTCCCGTTTTTGTTGTTGTTGTTGTTTTCAGTATACTTTTAAGTGCTTGTTATCACTGGTGGATTTGTTTTGGGTTTGGTTTTTCTCTTTTTTAATTTTAATGATTATTTTTTATTTTAACTATTCTTTCTTTCTTTCTTTCTTTCTTTCTTTCTTTCTTTCTTTCTTTCTTTCTTTCTTTCTTTCTTTCTTTCTTTCTTTCTTTCTTTCTTTCTTCTCCCTTTTCTTCTGAGCCGTGTGGCTGACATGGTCTTGGAGCTCTGGCTGGGTGTCAGGCCTGCACCTCTGATGTGGGACAGCCGAGATCAGGACATTGGTCCACCAGAGACCTCCCAGCTCCACATAATATCAAACGAGGAAAGCTCTACCAGAGATCTCCATCACAAGGATAAGACCCAGGTCCACTCAACAACCAGCAAGCTACAGTGCTGGACACCCTATGCCAAACAACTAGCAAGAGAGGTACACAATTCCATCCATTAGCAAAGAGGCTGCCTAAAATCATAAAAAGGTCACAGACACCCCAAAACACACAACTGGACATGGTCCTGCCCAACAGGAAAACAAGATCCAGCCTCATCCTCCAGAACACAGGCACCAGGCCACTCCACCAGGAAGCCTATACAATCCACTGAACCAACCTTAGCCACTGGGGGCAGACACCAAAAACAACAAGAACTACGAACCTGCAGCCTGTGAAAAGGAGACCCCAAACACAGTAAGTTAAGCAAAATGAGAAGACAGAGAAACACACAGCAGATGAAGTAGCAAGGTAAAAACCCACCAGACTAAACAAATGAAAAGGAAATAGGCAGTCTACCTGAAAAAGAATTCAGAGTAATGATAATAAAGATGTTACAAAATATTGGAAATAGAATAGAGAAAATAAAAGAAACGTTTAACAAGCACCTAGAAGAAATAAAGAGCAAACAAACAGTGATGAACAACACAATAAATGAAATTAAAAATTCTCTAGAGGGAATCAGTAGCAGAATAACTGAGGCAGGAGAAAGGATAAGTTACCTGGAAGATAAAATAGTGGAAATAACTATGGCAGAGAAGAATAAAGAAAAAAGAATGAAAAGAATTGAGGACTGTCTCAGAGACCTCTGGGACAGTAAATACACCAACATTCGAATTACAGGGGTCTCAGAAGAAGAATAGAAAAAAGAAAGGGACTGAGAAAATATTTGAAGAGATTATAGTTGAAAACTTCCTTAATAAGAGAAAGGAAATAGTTAGTCAAGTGCAGGAAGTGCAGCAAGTCCCATACAGGATAAATCCAAGGAGAAACACATGAAGAGATATTAAGCAAACTGTCAAAAATGAAATTCAAGGGAAAAATATTAAAAGCAGCAAGGGGAAAAAAACAAATAACATACAAGGGAATTCCCATAAGGTTAACAGCTGATCTTTCAGAAGAAACTGCAAGCCAGAGAGGAGTGGCAGGACATATTTAAAGTGATGAAAGGGAAGAACCTACAATCAAGAGTACTCTACCCAGCAAGGATCTCATTCAGATTTGATGGAGAAATTAAAACCTTTACAGACCATGAAAAGCAAAGATAATTCAGCACCACAAAACCAGCTTTACAACAAATACTACAGGAACTTCTCTAGGCAGGAAACACAAGAGAAGGAAAAGACCTACAATAACAAACTCAAAACAATTAAGAAAATGGTAAGAGGAACGTACATATCAATAACAAACTTAAACGTACATGGATTAAATGCTGCAACCCAAAGACATAGACTGGCTGAATGGACACAAAAATAAGACCTGTATATATGCTGTCTACAAGAGACCCATTTCAGGCCTTGGGAAACATACAGACTGAAAGTGAGAGGATGGAAAAAGATACTCCATGGAAATGGAAATCAAAAGAAAGCTGGAGTAGAAATTCTCATATCAGACAAAATAGACTTTAAAATAAAGACTATTACAAGAGACAAAGAAGGACACTACATAGTGATCAAGGGATCAATCCAAGAAGATATAACAATTGTAATGTTTATGAACCCAACATAGGAGCACCTCAATACATAAGGCAAATGTTAACAGCCATAAAAGGGGAAATTGACAGTAACACAAAAAGAGTAGGGGACTTTAACACCCTACTTATACCAATGGACATATCATCGAAAATGAAAATAAGGAAACACAAGCTTTAAATAACACATTAAACAGGGTAAACTTAATTGATATTTATAGGACATTCCATCCAAAAACAACAGAATACACTTTCTTCTCAAGTGCTCATGGAACATTCTCCAGGATAGATCATATCTTGGGTCACAAATCAAGCCTTGGTAAATTTAAGAAAATTGAAATCGTATCAGTTATCTTTTCCAACCACAAAGCTATGAGACTAGATATCAAGTACAGGAAAAACTCTGTAAAAAATACAAACTCATTGAGGTTAAACAATACAGTACTTAATAACCAAGAGATCACTGAAGAAATCAAAGAGGAAAAAATACCTAGAAACAAATGACAATGAAAATACGACAACCCAAAACCTATGGGATGCAGGAAAAGCAGTTCTAAGAGAGAAGTTTGTAGCAATACAATCCTACCTCAAGAAACAAGAAATATCTCAAATAAAAAAACTAACCTTACTGCTAAAGCAATTAGAGAAAAAGAACATAAAACCCCGAAAGTTAGCAGAAGGAAAGAAATCATATAGATCAGATCAGATAAAATGAAAATGAAATAAAGGAAGCAATAGCAAAGATCAATAAAATTAAAGGTTTGTTCTTTGAGAAGATAAACAAAATTGATAAACATCAGCCAGACTCATCAAGAAAAAAAGGGAGAAGACTCAAATCAATAGAATTAGGAATGAAAAAGGAGAAGTAACAACTTACACTGCAGAAATACAAAGGATAATGAGAGATTACTGTAAACAACTATATGCCAGTAAAATGGACACCCTGGAAGAAATGCACAAATTCTTAGAAAACCACAACCTTCTGAGACTGAACAAGGAAGAAATAGAAAATATAAACAGACAAATAACAAGCACTGAAATTGAAACTGTGATTAAAAATCTTCCAACAAAAAAAGCCCAGGACCAGATGGCTTCACAGGTGAATTCTATCAAACATTTAGAGAAGAGCTAACACCTATCCTTCTCAAACTCTTCCAAAATACAGCAGAGGGAGGAATACTCCCAAATTCATTCTATGAGGCCACTATCACCCAGATACCAAAACCAGACAAAATGTCAGAAAGAAGGAAAACTACAGGCCAATATCACTGATGAACATAGATGCAAAAATCCTCAACAAAATACTAGCAGAGTCCAGCAGCACACTAAAAGGATCGTACAGCATGATCAAGTGGGGTTTATCCCAGGAATGCAAGGATTCTTCAGTATATGCAAATCAATGTGATAAACTATATTAACAAACTGAAGCAGGAAAACCATATCCTCATCTCAATAGATGCAGAAAAAGCTTTCAACAAAATTCAACACCCATTTATGACAAAAACCCTCTGGAAAGAGGGCATAAAGTGAACTTACGTCAACATAATAAAGACCACATATGACAAACCCACAGCCAACATCATTCTCAATGGTGAAAAATTGAAACCATTTCCACTAAGATCAGGAATAAGACAAGGTTGTCCACTTTCACCACTGTTTTTCAACATAGTTTTGGAAGTTTTAGCCACAGCAGTCAGAGAAGAAAATGAAATAAAAGGAATCCAAATCAGAAAGGAAGTAATTCTGTCACTGTTTGCAGATGACATGATACTATACATAGAGAATACTAAAGACGCTACCAGAAAACTACTAGAGCTAATCAATGAATTTGGAAAAGTAACAGCATGCAAAATTAATGCACAGCAATCTCTCTTATTTCTATACACCAATGATGAAAAATCTGAAAGAGAAATTAAGGAAACACTCTGAATTATTATTGCAACAAAAATAAAATACCTAGGAATAAACCTACCTCAGGAGACAAAAGACCTGAATGCAGAGAATTATAAGACACTGATGAAAGAAATTAAAGATGATACAAACAGATGGAGAGATATACCATGCTCTTGGATTGGAAAAATCAACATTGTGAAAATGACTATATTACCCAAAGCAATTTACAGATTCATTGCAATCCCTACCAAACTACCAATGGCATTCCTCACAGAACCAGACCAAAAAAATTCACAATTTGTATGGAAACAGAAAAGACCCCGAATAGCCAAAGCAATCTTGAGAATGCAAAATGGAGCTGGAAGAAGCAGGCTCCCTGACTTCAGACTATACTACAAAGCTACAGTAATCAAGACAATATAGTACTGGCACAAAAACAGAAATATAGATCAATGGAACAGGATAGAAAGCCCAGAGATAAACCCATGCACATATGGGCACCGTATTTTTGATAAAGGGGGCAAGATTATACAATGGAGAAAAGACAGCTTCTTCAATAAGTGGTGCTTGGAAAACTGGACGGCTACATATAAAAGAATGAAATTAGAATGCTCCCTACAACTGTACACAAAAATTAACTCAAAATTGATTAAAGAGCTAAATTTAATTCCAGACACTATAAAACTCTTAGAGGAAAACATAGGCAGAGAACACTCTATGACATAAATCACAGCAAGATCCTTTTTGTCCCACCTCCTAGAGAAGTGGAAATAAAAACAAAAATAAACAAATGGGACCTAATGAAATTTAAAAACTTTTGCACAGCAAAGGAAACCATAAACAAGACGAAAAGACAAACCTAAGAATGGAGAAAATATTTGCAAATGAAGCAACTGACAAAGGACTTATCTCCAAAATTTACAAGCAGCTCATGAAGCTCAATATCAAAAAAACAAACAACCCAATCCAAAAATGTGCAGAAGACCTAAATAGACATTTCTCTAAAGAATATATAAAGACAGTCAACAAACACATGAAAGAATGCTCAACATAACTAATCATTAGAGAAATACAAATCGAAACTACAATGTGGTATCACCTCACACCTGTCAGAATGGTCATCATCAAAAAATCTGCAAACAAAAAATATTGGAAAGGGTGTGGAGAGAAGGGAACCTTCTTGCACTGTTGGTGGGTATGTAAATTGATACAGCCACTATGGAGAACTGTATGGAGGTTTCTTTCTTTTTTTTTTTCTTTTTTTAAACATCTTTATTGGAATATGATAGCTTTACATTGGTGTGTTAGTTTCTGCTTTATAACAAAGTGAATTAGTTACACATATACATATGTCTCCATATCTCTTTCCTCTGGCATCTCCCTCCCTCCCACCATCCCTATCCCACCTCTCTAGGTGATTACACAGCACTGAGCTGATCTCCCTGTGTTATGAGGCTGCTTCCCACTAGCTATCTATTTTACGTTTGGTACTGTATATATGTCCATGACACTTTCTCACTTTGTCCCAGCTTACCCTTATAAGGTACCATTATGGAGGTTTCTGAAAAATCTAAAAACAGAACTACCATATGACCCAGCAATCCCACTACTGGGCATATACCCTGAGAAAACCATAATTCAGAAAGAGTCATGTACCTCAATGTTCATTGCAGCTCTATTTGCAATAGCCAGGACATGGAAGCAATCTAAGTGTCCATCAACAGGTGAATCGATAAAGAAGATGTAACAGATATATACAATGTAATATTACTCAGGCATAAAAAGAAATGAAATTGAGTTATTTGTATTGAGGTGGATGGACCTAGAGTCTGTCATAGAGAGTGAAGTAAGTCAGAAAGAGAAAAACAAAATACCATATGCTAACACATATGTATGGAATCTTAAAAAAAAAAAAAAAACGTTGTTATGAACAACCTAGCAGCAGTACAGGAATAAAGACAGCCATGTAGAGAATGGATTTGTGGACACAGGGAAGGGGAAGGGTAAGCTGGGACGATGTGAGAGAGTGGTATGGACTAATATATACTACCAAATGTAAAATAGTTAGCTTTTGGGAAGCAACCACATCGCACAGGGAGATCAGCTTGGTTCTTTGTGACCACCTAGAGGGGTGGGATAGGGAAGGTGGGAGGGAGACACCAGAGGGAGGTTATATGGGGATCTATGTATATGTATAGCTGTTTCACTTTGCTATAAAGCAGAAACAGACACCCCATTGTAAAGCAATTATACTCCAGTAAAGATGTTTAAAAATAAAAAAGATTTTGCATGCTACAACTAAGGAGGCCATGTCCCACAACTAAGGAGCCTGCCTGCTGCAACTAAGGAGCCCACATGCTGCAACTAAGACTCAGCGCAACTAAATAAATATATAAATATTTTTAAAAAATATTTTCAATCCACCGTTGGTTGAATCCATGGCTGTGGCACCCTGCAGATATGGAGGACCATGTGTAATGACTAAAAAAAAAGTCGAGATGTGGTAATATAAGCTCATTATTTAGAGACCTGGAGGAAAATACCAGTATCATCCCCTGTGAGAAATGGTCCTCGCTTTTCCTGGGCAGGGGAAATTGTAGGAGAGAGGTTTTTACAACAAACTTTGTAAGAACTATTTGACTTTTTAGATATGCAAACAACCTGCACGTTCATTGATGGATAAATGGATAAAGAAGATGTGGTATATTTATACAATGGATTATTATTATTCAGCCTTAAAAAAGAATGGAATCCTGTCATTTACAACAACACTAATTGACTTTGAAGGTATTATGCTAGGTGAAATATGTCAGATGGAGAAAGACAAATACCGTATGATTTCACTTATACATGGCATAAAAGAAAGTAAAACAATAACAAACTCATAGATAACAGAGAACAGATTACTGATTATCAGAGGAGAGGGGTTGTGAGGTGGAGAAATGGGTAAAGGGAGTCAACTGTATGGTGGGGCATCATTCTGTAGTGTATACAGATGTTGAACTACAATGCTGTACACCTTAAACTTATATAATATACATTTTAAAAGCAAAAAAAAATTATTACTGGGCTATTAGGACATATCTCAAAAACTGTACTGATATTAAAATGAGGTTCATGAAACACATATCATAGGGTTGTATTTAGAAGACAACAGATGGAAAAACACATAGCATATTCTGTGACCTAATGACTTCCCCATATATATTTGCCTCCCTCTTTTCTTGTTCCATCCTACTGTCATTTTTTCATTGGAAGAGGCTTGGCAGCAGAAAGTAGTAGTTAAAATTGTGAGCTTGAATCAGTGTTGGGTTCTTAGCTCTGCCACTCATTAGCTGTGTAACCTTGAGCACGTTTCTTTACTTATTATTAGATTCTTTGTATGTAAGTTAGGAATGATCAATTTAAACATTAATGAACCAAATATTTGAGCCAGGAAGCTAGAAGAAGAAAATCAAAATGAACCAACAGAAGAAGGAAAGTTATTTAAGAGGAAGAATAATTAGAAGCACTCCCATAGAACTGTTAAATAAAATCAAAACTTGTAGCTGTGTCTGTGAAAATAAATTCACCCATCACAGTTCTAACCCAGAAAATAAATGAAAATAACACATAGTTGAGCAACATTAAAAATGAGAAATGGGGATATGGAGAATTTAAAAATTGAGAAACTATTATGTAGAATTTTATATCAAGAAATTTGTAAATCTAGATTAAGTGAAATTATAAAAAATAAATTGCATAGATTTAAAAAGCCACTCAGTAAGAAGTAAAACATAAAACCTTAATTGACCAAAAACAAAAAAGAAGAAAATTATAAAAATCATGCTACCTCAAAGACAATAAAACCAATGACTTTGCAATCCATTTGTATTAAACTTTCATGGAAAAGAAAATTCCTGCTATTTTAACTTTCCAGAACAGAGAAACAGATATAAAGGTTCCCAGTTCAGATCACCCATCTAGTAGAACTATGACACTAGATCCTTTCAAGGAAAGCAGACCAAAAACAAATTCAGGACCACTTGCATGTATAGATCACAAAATTGATTTTTCCCCAGTTTTATTTAGAAATAATTGACATACATAACTGTATAAGTTTAAGGTGTACTGCATGATGGTTTGATTTACATTAATATATTGTGAAATGATTACCATTATAGGTTTAGCTAACATCTGTCATATAAATACAATCAAAAGAAGAAAAATTCTCCTTGTGATGAGAACTCTTAGAATCTACTCTCTTTAAAATGTTCCAATAGGTCTTCCCTGGTCGCTCAGTGGTTAAGAATCCGCCTGCCAATGCAGGGGAAACGAGTTCAATCCCTGGTCCGGGAAGATCCCACATGCTGTGGAACAACTAAGCCCGTGCGCCACAACTACTGAGCCTGCACTCTAGAGCCTGGGAGCCACAACTACTGAGCCCACACCCCTAGAGCCCATATGCTCTGCAACAACAGAAGCCACCACAATGAGAAGCCCGGGCACCACAATGAAGAATAGCCCTCACTCCTGGCAACTAGAGAAAGCCAATGCACAGCAACTAACACCCAACACAACCAGAAATAAATAAATAAAATAAATAAATTTATATTTTAAAAGTTCCTATATTATACAGCAGTGTTAACTATATTCATGTTCTACATTACATCCCTAGTATTGATACTTGTTTTTCTTATAAATGGAAGTTTGTACTTTTTGAACACCTTCCTCCAATTCCCCCTCCTCTCAACCCCTTCCTCTGGTAACTGCAAATCTGATCTCGTGTTCTATGAGTTTTGTGGATTTGTTTGTTTGTTTTTAGATTTTACATTAAACTGAGATCATGATCCTATAGTATTTGTCTTTCTATGTCTGACTAATTTCATGAGAAAACTGATTTTTGAATGGGAGGATTTGATAGTGCAAAATGTTAGTTTCCACCAATTTGATTCATAAATTTAAATCCAGTGCATTTCATACATTTAGTGGGATTTTTTTGCAGAACTTGATAGATTAATTCTAAATTTTACCTGGTAGAAAATAATGTGTGAGATTAGCTATTTAAAAATTAATTAGATTAATGAAGACATGGGGGTTTTTCTAACAGTTATCTAAATGTAATAAAAGGTACAATAGTTAATTTGGTCCTGGAAAAGGAATAAACAGATAAATCAATGGGATAGAAAAGAAAGACCAGAAACAATGTTAGTTCTCATAGCATGTGATAAAGGTAGCATTTCAAATCAGCAAGAAAAAGTTATATTTTTAATATATATTTTTAAAATAATTAGCTATTTGGAAATAAATCAGCTGGAACCCCCACTTCACTCTGAAATAAGAATAAATTTCATAAGGTAAACCTTTTAATGTATAAACAAAAACTATAAGTGGAAAATATAGGGAAATGTTTTAGAGAAGGCATTTCAAACCATGGTGTGAAACTCAGAAGTTTTAAAGGAAAAGACCAAATAGTTGAGGACATAAAATTATATATTTTTTCTCACAGGCAAAATACACCATATGCAGAGTTAAAAGAAATGGAAAACTAGGAAAATAGTTTCAACATGTAGGCGAGACTAAGGGTTACTATACTTGCTATATAAAGATATATCAAATAATTATCTCCTTTTAAGCTAAAATGCTCTGTCAGTAAGTGAGTTTTCTGTTTGTGTTATTAGACTGCACCCCAAGCTAATAGAGAATGTGCAAAGCCTGAGAAACCTCTCCAGGATAATTATGTCCTAGCTTTTTTCCTGCAACAAAAAAAAAACATGCTTTACCAGGGCTTTATGCTTTATTCATTTATTTCATATGCCATTTACTGTTACTTTGTGTCCTTAGTTTTGCAGAAGCAATGTTTAAAATGTTTTCACTTATTAAAAAAAAAAGATAAAAAACCCACAGCTGCAAATATAGCTTTACTTCTACCAGACAGTAATAGATTACCATGACTGTGTTATTCTGTAAGTTACAGGCATGTTTAAGACTAGTTATTAGCACGTTTTAAAACTTTTTCAGAATTATACCTCTTTATTAAAGCAGTCACAGAAAGGATTTCAATCAGACAGCATAATTTTTTGAGAACACCTTTACAGAGACATAATTCAGCATCGAAAATAAACTATGCTGAGATCCTGCATTCCAACCTCTCAGAACTTGCTTCTTTCTGTGTTCACCAATGGGAAAATCTGTTAATCCCAACGTGGGAAACTTTTAGAAGTTTCCTGTCCTCTTATTTATGAAGATTTTTTCAACATTAATCTTTTAAGGGCAACTCTTTCTATTCTCCGTGTTTACTATATGTCACCCAGAAGTGATTTTAATGGTTGGAATTTGAGTTCCTAGATGGAAATAATGGCTGGTAGAAAAGCTGTCTTTGGACAGATGTCAACACCTATTTATATATAGTGCTTAGTGCATCTCCTGTAAATAGTGTCTTGCTTTGGATTAACAATTGTCTACAACTTTGAAATTAGTTTATATATAAATAAATCAGAGTTATCAGTGGTCCTGAGGGAAAATCTAACCATGAAAGGAGTCATTACAGGGGATAATTCTAAGAAATGTAGACTAGAGTCATTAAATAATTAATTCTCCCTATGAATAAAACCTCTTACTCTAAGATTAAGCTAGTTCACTAATTTGGCATTTAGAAAAAAAAATACAACATCCATTTCCAAGTTTAGATATGTAATTTGCCTTACTGCTAGTCTTATCATATACAGGGATGAACATAAGTTACTATTCTATTTACAAATTAATATATTACCTAAAGGAGGTTTAAATGTATTAAAATTTATTCATTAAACAACGTTCTGGTTTTAAAGAGCTTACAAAACAGGCTATTTCTTTAAAATAAAATTCTTACATGTATAATTTCTAAATTTGTAGTAGAGCAGAATACAGAATAAACTATATTTCCTTGTATGGAATATATGGTACAGTTTGACACCAAAGGTGTTGTTGCCAACTCATTTGATGCTCTCACTAGATTCAGATGAACAGTAAACCTCTAAGAGGAACTCTTTGGTGAATTTATGCAAGAAGTAGAATAATATGTACAATTTTATGTGTAAGAATACTTGTTTATTTTTATATATCTATATCTACATCTGTATTTACATCCATCATCTATATATATTATAAGCACTAAGTGTAGACAAGACACTGTATTAAATGCTTTATTTGAACTATTTCATTTAATTTCAGCAAAAATTATTTGAACCCAGATCTAACTTCAGTGCCTGGGCACTTTACCATTGCAAAGGCTACAACTGCTTTTTTAACACTGCAAGCAAATGAGGGCTTTTTTATTCCTATTACAGCTTGAACTCTGGGAGAGAATCTGAGAGATGTTGCAAAGAGAACTCTTGGCTTTGGGAAACAAATGTAGAAAATGGGTTCACTTTATATTGAAAATAAGTGAATTAATAAGTGCATGGTATCGTGCTATCAATGCCATTCCACTTCTGACTGCACTTTATATTTGTCTCAGGATACATGGAATATGGGATAAAATCACAGGTTCTAATTTTCCACATTGACCTCAAGAGACAATTTTGGAATATGCTTTAATTTGCTCACTTTACCACTTCTCAGAGTGACTCCAAAAGTGAATAGACCTTATATATTTCAAGATCTCTTCAGGTGGAGAAGCATGGGGCCTCTTAAAAACGTAAATCTCTATTCAATTATTGTCAAAAATAATAAAAGTGTAGTTCATAAGTAACACAAACAAATGATAAGGCATTAATTTGCTTTAATTTCTTAACATCATGATTATAAATATTATTGCAGGGACTAGGGAGAGGTGAGTGAGGCACTTACCTCAGGCACAAAATTTAAGGGATTTCCAAAAAGCTCAGAAATAATGAGGAGCTTCAAGATGGCAGAAGAGTAAAATGTGGAGATCACCTTCCTCCCCACAAATACACCAAAATACATCTACATGTGGAACATCCCCTAACAGAGCACCTACTGAACGCTGGCAGAACACCTCAGAACGCCCAAAAGGCAAGAAACTCCCCATGTACCTGGGTAGGGCAAAAGAAAAATGAATAAACAGAGACAAAAGAATAGGGGTGGGACCTGCACCAGTGGGAGGGAGCTGTGAAGGAGGAAAGGTTTCCAGATACTAGAAGCCCATTTGCGGGTGAAGACTGCAGGTGGTGGAGCGGGGAAGCTTTGGAGCCACAGAGGAGAGCACAGCAACAGGGGTGCGGAGGGCAAAGTGGAGAGATTCCCGTACAGCGGATCAGTGCCAACCAGCACTCATCAGCCTGAGAGGCTTGTCTGCTCACCCACCGGGGTGGGCCGGGGCTGGGAGCTGAGGCTCGGGCTTCAGTTGGATTGCAGGGAAAGGACTGGGGGTGGCTGCGTGAACACAGCCTGAAGGGGGCTAGTACACCATGGCTAGCTGGGAGGGAGTCCAGGAAAAAGTCTAGACTTGCCGAAGAGGCAAGAGACTTTTTCTTCCCTCTTTGTTTCCTGGTGCACGAGGAGAGGGGATGAAGAGCACCTCTTAAAGGAGTTCCAGAGACGGGCATGAGCCACGGCTATCATCCCGGAGCCCAGAGATGGGCATGAGATGCTAGGGCTGCTGCTGCAGCCACCAAGAAGCCTGTGTGCAAGCACTAGTCTCTATCCACACTTCCCCTCACAGGAGCCTGGGCAGCCCGCCACTACCAGGGTCCCGTGATCCAGGGACAACTTCTCCAGGAGAACACACAGCACCCCTCAGGCTGGTGTAATGTCATGCCTGCCACTTCTGCCACAGGCTTGCCCCGAATCCGTACCCCTCCCTCCCCCCGGGCTGAGTGAGCCAGAGCCCCCAAATCAGCTGCTCCTTTAACCCCGTCCTTTCTGACCAAAGAAGAGACACCCTCAGGCAACCTAAATGCAGATGTGGGTCCAAATCCAAAGCTGAACCCCAGAAGCTGTGCCAACAAAGAAGAGAAAGGGAAATCTCTCCCAGCAGCCTCAGGAGCAGTGGATTAAATCTCCACAATCAACTTGATGTACCCTGCATCTGTGGAATACCTGAATATACAACAAATCATCCCAAATCGAGGAGGTGGACTTTGGGAGCAATGATATAGGTTTTCCCTCTTTTTCTCTTTTTGTGAGTATGTATGTGTATGCTTCTCTGTGTGATTTTGTCTGTATAGCTTTGATTTTAATATTTGTCCTGGGTTCTGTCTGTCTGTTTTTTTGTTTGTTTGGGTTTTTTTAGTATAGTTTTTAGCACTTGTTATCATTGGTGTATTTGTTTTTTGGTTTGGTTGCTCTCTTCTTTCTTTTTTTATTATTTAAAAGAAATTAATAATTATTTTTTATTTTAATAACTTTTATATTATTTTACTTTATTTTATTGTACCTTCTTCTTTATTTCTTTCTTTGTTTTCTCTCTTTTATTCTGAGCCGTGTGGATGACAGGCTGTTGGTACTCCAGCCAGGCATCAGGGCTGTGCCTCTGAGGAGAGAGAGCCAAGTTCAGGACACTGGTCCACAAAAACCTCCCAGCTCCATGTAATATCAAATGGTGAAAAGTTCCAAGAGATGTCCATCTCAAAGCCAAGACCCAGTTCCACTCAACGACCAGCAAGCTACAATGCTGGACACGCTACACTGAACAACTAGCAAGACAGGAACACAACCACATCCATTAGCAGAGAGGATGCTTAAAATCATAATAAGTCCACAAACACTCCAAAACACACCACCAAATGTGGACCTGCCCATGAAAAAGAAAAGATCCAGCCTCATCCACCAGAACACAGGCACTACTCCCCTCCATCAGGAAGCCTACACAACCCACGGAACCAACCTTAGCCACTGGGGACAGATACCAAACACAACGGGAACTATGACCTTGCAGCCTGCGTAAAGGAGAACCCAAACACAGTAAATTAAGCAAAATGGGAAGACAGAGAAATGCACAACAGATGAAGGAGCAAGACAAAAACACCTCAGACCTAACAAATGAAAGGGAAATAGACAGTCTACCTGAAAAAGAATTCAGAATACTCATAGTAAAGATATCCAAAATCTTGGAAATAGAATGGAGAAAATGCAAGAAACATTTAACAAGGAACTAGAAGAACTAAAGAGCAAAGAAACAATGATGAACAACAAAATAAATGAAATTTAAAATTCTCTAGAAGAGATCAATAGCAGAATAACTGAGGCAGAAGAATAGATAAGTGACCTGGAAGATAAAATAGTGGAAATAACTACTGTAGAGCAGAATAAAGAAAAAGAATGAAAGGAATTGAGGACAGTCTCAGAGACCTCTGGGACAACATTAAACGCACCAACATTCGAATTATAGGGGTCCCAGGAGAAGCAGAGAAAAAGAAAGGGACTGAGAAAATGTTTCAAGAGGTTATAGTTGAAAACTTCGCTAATAAGGGAAAGGAAAGAGTTAATCAAGTCCAAGAAGCACAGAGAGTCCCATACAGGAACAATCCAGGCAAAACACATCAAGACACATATTAATCAAACTATCAAAAATTAAATACAAAGGAAAAATATTAAAAACAGCAAGGGAAAAACAATGAATAACACACAAGGGAATCCCCATAAGGTTAACAGCTGATCTTGCAGCAGAAACTCTGCAAGCCAGAAGGGAATGGCAGGACATATTTAAAGTGATGAATGAGAAAAACCTACAACCAAGATTACTCTATCCAGCAAGGATCTCATTCAGATTTGATGGATAAATTAAAAACTTTACAGGAAAGCAATAGCAAGGAGAATTCAGCACCACCAAACTAGCTTTACAATAAATGCTAAAGGAACTGCTCTAGGCAGGAAACACAAGAGAAGGAAAAGATCTACAATAACAAACCCAAAACAATTAAGAAAATGGTAATAGGAACATACATATTGATAATTACCTTAAATATTAATGGATTAAATGCTCCAAACAAAAGACATAGACTGGCTGAATGGATACAAAAACAAGAATCGTATATATGCTGTCTACAAGAGACCCACTTCAGACGTAGTGACATATACAGACTGAAAGTGAGGGGGTGGAAAACGATATTCCATGCAAATGGAAATCAAAAGTAAGCTGGAGTAGGAATTCTCATATCAGACAAAATAGACTTTAAAACAAAGACTATTAAAAGATACAAAGAAGGGCACTACATAATGATCAAGGGATCAATCCAAGAAGATAATATAACAATTGTAAATTTTATGCAGCCAACATAGCAGCACATGAATGCATAAGGCAAATACTAACAGCCATAAAAGGGGAAATCGAGTTACACAATCATAGTAGGTGTCTTTAACATCCCACTTTCACCAATACACAGATCATCCAAAATGAAAATAAATAAGGAAACACAAGCTTTAAATGATACATTAAACAAGATGGACTTAATTGATATTTATAGGACATTCCATCCAAAAGCAACAGAATACACCTGCTTTTCAAGTCCTCATGGAACATTCTCCAGGGTAGTTCATATCTTGGGTCACAAAACAAGCCTTGGTAAATTTAAGAAAATTGAAATCATGTAAAGTATCTTTTCTGACCACAACATTATGAGACTAGATATCAATTACAGGAAAAAATCTGTAAAAAACACAAACTCATGGAGGCCACACTACTTAATAACCAAGAGATCACTGAAGAAATCAAAGAAGAAATCAAAAAATACCTACAAATAAATGACAATGAAAACATGGCAACACAAAACCTATGGGATACAGCAAAAGCAGTTCTAAGAGGGAAGTTTATAGCAATTCAATCCTAACTTAAGCAAGAAGAGACATCTCAAATAAACAACGTAACCTTACACATAAATCAATTAGAGATAGAAGAACAAAAATAAACCAAAGTTAGCAGACGGAAATAAATCATAAACATCAGATCAGAAATAAATGAAAATGAAAGGAAGGAAACAATTGCAAAGATATATATAACAAAAAGCTGGCTCTTTGAGAAGATACACAAAATTGATAATTAGCCAGACTCATCAAGAAAAAGAGAGAGAAGACTAAAATCAATAGAAGTAAAAACGAAAAAGCAGAAGTAACAACTGACACTGCAGAAATACAAAGGGTCATGAGAGATTACTACAGGCAACTATATGCCAATGAAATGCAAAACCTGGAATAAATGGACAAATTCTTAGAAATACACAACCTTCCAAGACTGAACCAAGAAGAAATAGAAAATATGAACAGACAAATCACAAGCACTGAAAATGAAAATGTGATTAAAACTCTTCCAACAAACAAAAGACCAGGACATGATGGCTTTACAGGCAAATTCTATCAAACATTTAGAGAAGAGCTAATACCTATCCTTCTCAAACTCTTCCAAAATATAGCAGAGGGAGAACACTCCCAAACTCAGTCTATGAGGTCACCATCACCCTGATGCCAAAACCAGAGAAAGACGTCACAAAAAAGAAAACTACAGGCCAATATCACTGATGAACATACATGCAAAAATCCTCAACAAAATACTAGCAAACAGAATCCAACAGCACATTAAAAGCGTCATACACCATGATCAACTGGGGTTTATCCGAGGAATGCAAGGATTCTTCAATATACACAAATCAATCAATGTGATACACCATATTAACAAATTGAAGGAGAAAAAACATATGATCATCTCAATAGATGCAGAGAAAGCTTTTGACAAAATTCAACACCCATTTATGATTAAAACCCTCCAGAAAGTAGGCACAGATGGAACTTACCTCAAAATAATAAAGACCATATATGACAAACCCACAGCCAACATCATTCTCAATGGTGAAAAACTGAAACCATTTCCTCTAAGATCAGGAACAAGACAAGGGTGCGCACTCATCCATAACAGTGCACACTGTTATTCAACAGAGTTTTGGAAGTTTTAGCCACAGCAGTCAGAGAAGAAAAAGAAAGAAAAGGAATCCAAATCAGAAAAGAGGAAGTAAAGCTGTGATTGTTTGCAGATGACATGATACTATACCTAGAGAATCCTAAAGATGCTACCAGATAACTACTAGAGTTAATCAATTAATTTGGTCAACTTGCAGGATACAAAATTAATGCACAGTAATCTCTTGCATTCCTATACATTAATGGTGAAATATCTGAAAGTGAAATTAAGAAAACACTCCCACTTACATTTGCAATAAAAAGAATAAAATATCTAGGAATAAACCTACCTAAGGAGACAAAAGACCTGTATGCAGAAAATTATAAGACACTGATGAAAGAAATTAAAGATTATACAAATAGATGGAGAGATATACCATGTTCTTGGATTGGAAAAATCAACATTGTGAAAATGACTATATTACCCAAAGCAAACTACAGATTCATTGCAATCCCTACCAAACTACCAATGGCATTCCTCACAGAACCAGACCAAAAAAATTCACAATTTGTATGGAAACAGAAAAGACCCCGAATAGCCAAAGCAATCTTGAGAACGAAAAATGGAGCTGGAGGAATCAAGCTCCTTGACTTCAGAATATACTACAAAGCTACAGTAATCAAGACAGTATGGTACTGGCACAAAAACAGAAATATAGATTAATGGAACGGGTTAGAAAGCCGAGAGATAAACCCACGCACATATGGTCACCTTATCTTTGATAAAGGAGGCAAGAATATACAGTGGAGAAAAGACAGCCTCTTTAATAAGTGCAGCTTGGATAACTGGACAGCTACATGTAAAAGAATGAAATTAGAATGCTCCCTAGCACCATACACAAAAATAAACTCAAAATGTGTAAGAGACCTAAATATAAGATCAGACACTCTAAAACTCTGAGAGGAAACATAACAAGAACACTATTTGGCATAAATCGCAGCAAGATCTTTTTTGATCCACCTCCTACAGTAATGGAAATAAAAACAAAAATAAACAAATGGTACCTAATGAAAACTTAAAAGGTTTTTCACAACAAAGGAATCCATAAACAAGACAAAAAGACAACCCTCAGAATGGGAGAAAATATTTGCTAATGCAGCAACTGACAAATGATTAATCTCCAAAATTTACAAGCAGCTCATGCAGCTCAGTATCAAAAAAAACCAACCCAATCCAAAAGTGGGAGAAGACCTAAATAGACATTTCTCTAGAGAACATATACAGATTGCCAACAAACACATGAAAGGATGCTCAACATCATTAATCATTAGAGAAATGAAAATCAAAACTACAGTGTGAAATCATCTCACACAGCTCAGAATGGTCATCATCAAAATATCTACAAACAATAAATGCTGTAGAGGATGTGGAGAAAAGGGAACCCTCCTGCACTGTTCGTGGGAATGTAAATTGATACAGCCACTATGGAGAACAGTATGGAGGTTCCTTTAAAAAATAAAAATAGAACTAGCATACAACCCACCAGTCCCACTACTGTGCATATACCCTGAGAAAACCATAATTCAAAAAGAGTCATGTACCAAAATATTCATTGCAGCTCTATTTACAATAGCCAGGACATGGAAACAACCTAAGTGTCCTTCAACAGATAAATGGAAAAAGAAGATGTGGCACATATATACAATGGAATATTACTCAGCCATAAAAATAAACGAAATTGAGTTATTTGTTGTGAGGTGGATGGATCTAGAGTCTGTCATACAGAGTGAAGTAAGTCAGAAAGACAAAAATACCATATTCTAACACATATACATGGAATCAAAAAAAAAAAAAAAGATCATGAATTACCTAGGGGCAAGATGGGTATAAAGACACAGAGGTACTAGAGAATGGACTTAAGGATATGGGGAGGGGGAAGGGTAAGCTGGGACAAAGTGATAGAGTGGCATAGACATATAAACACTACCAAATATAAAATAGATAGCTAGTGGGAAGCAGCCTCATAGCACCGGGAGATCAGCTCGGTTCTTTGTGACTACCTAGAGGGGTGGGATAGGGAGGGTGGGAGGGAGGGAGACATAAGAGGGAAGAGATATGGGGACATATGTATATGTATAACTGATTCACTTTGTTATAAAGCAGAAACTAACACACCATTGTAAAGCAATTATACTCCAATAAAGATGTTAAACAAAACAAAACAAAGAGCTCAGAAATGAAGATGAGTATTTTAATGCAATATTGGAAAAGATAAAAATTCCATGATGAACAAAATATCAAATTTTTAAATAAAACTTTAAATAAGATTTATTGTAGATAATAGGCCCTCAGAAAGGACTTCATTTGAGTCAGCCCTTTGCTTCTAGTTGAAACCACACATAAAATTATTGCACTTTGGTTCAATGGTTTCTTAAGCACCCTAGTACACAGAGTGAAAATTCTTGTTCTCAGCAAAGCAATATTTCATACCTATCTTAGTCTGTTCAGGCTATGTAACAGAATACCATAGACTGGGTAGCTTATAAACAACTGACATTTATTTCTCACTATTCTAGAATCTGGGAAATCCAAAAATCAAAGTGCCAATAGATTCCATGTCTGATGAGGGTCTACTTCATCGTTCATGGCCACTTGTCACCATGTCCTCATGTGGTGGAAGGGAATCCCGTTAAGTCTCTTTTATAAAAACACTTATCCCACTCATAAGGGCTCCACCCTGAGGACATAAACACCTCCCAAGTGCCCCATCTCCTAATACCAACACATTGGCACTAGGTTTCAACATATGAATTTTGGAGAGGGACAAGTAAGCAGTTTACAGAAATACTGTCTTAAAATAGAGAAAATAATTGTGTGCAATAAAACCAACTTTGTACAACTACTGTTATTTTGTGCTTTTCATATCAATCTTTCCCATATATACATATTTATATTTCTGTAATTATGGTCATATATACCATTATTATAAGCATTATTATATCTTTAAAAAATATAGCTTGGATTGATTAACAATTACATTTAATGTTTTTTTCTTCCAGTTTCGTTGATATATACTTAACATATAGAACTGTACAAGTTTAAAGTGTACAGCATAGTAATTTGAGTTATGTACATCATGAAATAATTACTACATCTCATATAGATACAAAGTAAAAGAAGAAATATTTTTTCCTTGTGAGCAGAACTCTTAGGATATACTCTCTTAACAACTTTCATATATAACATACATCCATGTTAATTATATTTATCATGTTGTACATTATATTCCTAGTACTTATTTATCTTATAACTGGAAGTTTGACCCTTTGACCATCTTTATCTAATTCCCTCTCTCCCTATTTACCTGCCTCTGATCTCTTTTTCTAAGAGTTTGTTTGTTTGTGAATCATAATTGACCTACAACCCTGAGTTCCTGGTGCACAACTTAGTGATTCCATATTTTTATACATTTTACAATGGTCACCACGATAAGTCTAGTTACCATCTGTCACCATACAATATTACATTGTTAATGACTATATTCCTTGCATTGTACATTTTATCCCCATGACTCATTTATTTTGTACTTGAAGTTTGTATCTATTAGTCTCCCTCATTTCTCTCAATCCCCTTCTACCCTCCCCTCTGATAGCCATCTGTTTGTTTTCTGCATCTATGACTTTCTGTTTCATACCTTTAGTCATTTTAATAATTTTTAAAAACTCTTATTTACCTACTATTAATATATATTTTTGTAAAAGCTGCACATTTTTGAATGCTACTACTTTCCAAGAACTGTGTTCAGGGTCAGCTACATAATTTTCAGAGCCTGGTGCAAAATATAAATGTGGAATCCCTTATTGAAAAAGCAGGAAAAAATTCGTTGTCCTTTGTCTGAGGTCTCTCACTGCAAAACTGTTTTTCACCGTGGCTACACCATTTTATCTTCCTACCAGCAAGGTGTGAGTTCCAATTTCTTCCCATCCTTGCCAATACTTCCTCCATTCTAGTGTGGGTGAAGTGGTAACCCTCTATGGTTTTGATTGGCATTTCCCTAATGAATAATAGTGTTGAGTATATTTTCTTCTGCCTATTTATCATTTGTAAGTCTTCTTTGGATAACTAGCTATTCAAATCCTTCACCCATTTTTAAATTGGTTCCTTATATATTTTTGACACAAGTCTCTTACCAGATATATGATATACAAATATTTTCTCCCATTCCATAGGTTCTCTTTTCACTCTCTTGGTGGTGTACTTTAAAGCATAAAGGTTTTTGATTTTTGAGGAAATACAGTTTATCTAGTTTAATTTTTTTGCCTTTGTTGATGTGTTTTTCCCCAAATGACCAATCATTTTATTGAGACTACCCACAAAGTTCAACTGTGATTTTGGTGTTATACCTAAAAAGACTTTGCCTATAAATTTTGGATATTAATCCTTTTTCAGTTGCTTCATTTGCAAATATTTTCTCCCATTCTGAGGGATAAGCAACTCAGGCAGCTCAATAAAAAAAAAAAAAAAAAAAAAAAAAGAAAAAAGAAAAAAACCCAATCCAAAAATGGGCAGAAGAACTAAATAGACATTTCTACAAAGAAGATATACAGATTGCCAACAAACACATGAAAGAATGTTCAACATCATTAAGCATTAGAGAAATGCAAATCAAAACTACAATGAGATATCATCTCACACTGGTCAGATTGGCCATCATCAAAAACTCTAGAAACAATAAATGCTGGAGAGGGTGTGGAGAAAAGGGAACACTCTTGCACTGCTGGTGGGAATGTAAATTGATACAGCCACTATGGAGAACAGTATGGAGGTTCCTTAAAAAACTACAAATAGAACTACCATATGACCCCGCAATCCCACTACTAGGCATATACCCTGAGAAAACCATAATTCAAAAAGAGTCATGTACCAAAATGTTTATTGCAGCTCTATTTACGATAGCCAGGACATGGAAGCAACTTAAATGTCCATCAGCAGATGAATGGATAAAGAAGATGTGGCACATATATACAATGGAATATTACTCAGCCATAAAAAGAAATGAAACTGAGTTATTTGTAATGAGGTGGATAGACCTGGAGTCTGTCATACAGAGTGAAGTAAGTCAGAAGGAGAAAAACAAATACCGTATGCTAACACATATATATGGAATCTAAGAAAAACATGTCATGAAGAGATTAGTGGTAAGACGGGAATAAAACACAGACCTACTTGAGCATGGACTTGAGGATATGGGGAGGGGGAAGGGTAAGCGGTGACGATGTGAGACAGTGGCAGGGACATGTACACACTACCAAATGTAAATTAGATAGCTAGTGGGAAGCTGCCGCATAGCACAGGGAGTTCACCTCTGTGCTTTGTGACCACCTAGAGGGGTGGGATAGGGAGGGTGGGAGGGAGGGTGATGCAAGAGGGAAGAGATATGGGAACATATGTATATGTATAACTGATTCACTTTGTTGTAAAGGAGAAACTAACACACTATTGTAAAAGAGTTATACTCAAATAAAGATGTTTAAAAAAAAAAGACTTTGTCTAATCCAAGATCACAAAGATTTACACCTACACTTTTGTCTAAGAGTTTTATAGTTTTAGCTCTTACAGTTAGGCTTATGATCCATTTTAAGCTAATGTTTTTATATGGCATAAGAAAGGGGTCCAACTTCATTCTTTTACATGTGACTATACAGCTGTTCCTCTTTGACCATTTTTTAGCTTGATATTGTAAATGTTGCTGTTATATCCAACATATCTCAGTGAGGCATTTTTTTAAAAACTTTACTACAGTGTTGTATTGGAATGTCAAAGTGCTAACAGATGCTAAGCTGGCTTCAAAATTTTTCCTCCCTCCCATCTTTTAGTTATAGATTGATAAATGGATTTCAAGCCATGGGGAGAATGAGGTTGATGGGGTAGAGGAAAGCAGTACAAATAGCTGAGCACAGCCACAGAAGCTTGAAAATGTAGAGTTAAATATCATAAGCTCCAAGTTCTTTAATTCAGCCTTCATTAAAAATTGAAACCAGTCAGTTTAATAACAAAAGTCAGAGCAATATCTAGAGATGTTGAGAATACAATGAAATGAACTAGCCCTTAGGCTAGAAAATATTTATCAGTCAGATATTTTAAAAATTTGAAGAATGAAAACATAAGCCAGTTTGGGAGGGAAAGTTCTCTCATTGTATATATACCTATTCTTTATTTTATAAAACTAATTACTTTGCTTAACAAAGAATCTCTCTAGATTCTACTCTAATTTCATTTTTCCCAGACAAATTGCATGTAGACTGATATTTCATTGTAACTTTATTTGTATGCCGTCTATATTTGTGAATTTGAATCTTGCTATGTGTTAGTTGTCCATTTACATTTCTTCTTTTGTGAATTTCTTATCAATACAGGAAGCTTCTTAATGACTTAACCACCAGGATGGAAGATTACAAAAAATTCTACCAGGATCTGGTGTAGCTTTACTTTTCGTTACTCCTTGAAATCACTACCAAGGATTCTTTCTTTTCTGATCATTTCGTGGGTATTGTTTTTAAAGAATAAAGACTTTATTGATTTTGTAGAAATGATATATTCACATCATGAAAAATTCAAACACAGAAAAGTATAAAGAGTACAAAGAGGTAACCCAAACTCACTCTAAATCCTACTCCCTTGAAATATCCACTATTAACATTTGGATACCAGAAGTCTTTTCATGAATATTTTAAAAGAAATTATGGATAGAAGGTTCCTGAAGCTTCAACTCACTGCCTTTTTCAATGAAGTTATCAAAAAGTTGTCAATTTGATAATACAGAATGGATGTAGAATAATACACAGATTAATGTGATTTCTTTACAGCTTAAAATAATATTTGTAATTTGTCTAATTAACAGCAAACATCTAGGTAAAAAGTAAGCAGTCATCAGACATTTACAGCAATCTGGAGTCATGTAAGCAAAATGTCTGCATGGGTATCTGCACAGTTGCCTTTGCATTTGACTGTGTAGAAACATCCAGATAAATGTATCTGTAGAAAGATAACATTCTTGAATATTGAATGTTTTCTCTTTATTCCTATTTTAACAAACTAACAATTTATCCTAGTGATAATTCAATTTTAACATGTATTCAAAGAAGGGCCTATTGACTTCCAACAAAAAAATAATGTGCTACAAATCATATTTTGTCCTATAGTATAGTGTCCGCTGGTTTGTAAAATTGTACATACAATCTCCCATGGAGACATTGCTCAGTCTCAAATTAAAATAGCTCCACGCATCAAATGAATTTTCTGGAAACCACTTGGTTATATTTTTCTCAATCCCAAGAAAATTATGGGCAAAATAATTTATTATTAATAAGGCTGTGACTCAGTTTTAAAATATATATAATATGTATTATATATTATTTCTTACTGATATCATGCTTAGGAACAAAAAGACAATCATTAATAATGGAAAAGTCCTCAAATATCCTTCACTGATATTTAGATACTTTACACTTAATGTCTTCCATCAGTTTAATACTCCAAATACCACCCAAGGAAAATGAGGCATTTGTTTAGTGAAGAGTATGCTCACTTACAAATTTTATGCCTTTTTCAGGTGAAGAAAGAAGAACAAAAGACTCCTTTGCATTCTCCCTACTGGCCTGGTTTCATTTGAATGTGGCAGGTCTGAACCTGGTAGAAATTATATTAAAGTAAGCCCAAGTTACAACTAGGTAGGAAATGCTTCTTCTCACTGAAGAAAGAGCAGTTTCAAACAATTACTACTATTGTATAATATATTTAATAATAGTATCTATTTCATAGTATTGTGAGAATTTAATGAGATAATCCATATATAGCACTTAGAATAGGATTCAGTGCATAGTAAGCACTCCATAAACATTGGTTATTATTACCCAACATTATACAAATAGATTGGTCGTTTCCTTTTGAAACGTAATCCCAATTTCACTTTCTGGTAGATTTTATGATACCAACAACCAAAGTGTACACAAGACTCTACTAAAGAATAGCAAGGAAAGACCTTCAGTACAAGCAATATAACTCAGTGTCTTTTCACGAAATGCCTTTTTCTCAAAAGGTAGAAAGCCAGACTCACTGTGTTCCTTAAAACATTTCACTTATTCGTGTTTTCATGTCTTTTATAATGTCATTTGCCTCACCTGGATTGGTCATACCTCTTCTTTCCAACCACCCAAATTCAACGCAACTTTCTTTTTTTCTTAATGGGTCAAATAAAACTGAAGTTTATTTTTTGTTCAGAACAAATATTTCTGATTGTTGAGCATTCCTCCTTCAACTGGTGATTCAGAAACTCAGGTTTCTGCCATTGTGTGGCTCCATTGTCTACCGTCTTCTAAGTTTGGATTCCAAGATTTTCATCTGCATCAAGCTGCAAAAGAGCTATTAAGAGGGAGAACTGAGACACAACCATAAATTCCTGTTAACCAAAGATAGATTGAAACCTCTAATAAATAACTCTCATGTATTTAAAGTGATATTCACAGCGAATACAAAAGTACAAAAACTTTGAGTCAAACAGAACTGGTTTTGAGTCTGGACACTGCTATGTGCTATGTGGCTTAAGCACAGCTATTTCTTCATCTCTAAATGGGACCTAAATTACCCTCCTCACAGGATTATTCACTGATGCCTTGTAAATCTTGGTAAATGAACCTAAAAAATACCACCTTGACATAAGAAAAAATGAGAATCAACATATGGTTTTTGTTTGGTTTGATTCTGAACAGGGTCTCTGAAAAGCTATAGAACCAAAGTCAGCTTTCTTAACAATGTTTGAGCCATGTAGTCATATTTGAAAATTGATGCCTAAAGAAGTTATTCAGAGTATCCTATCTGATTGAAATACAATAGTAAGAGAGCAGTCATTCTCTGACTTACACCTGTGACAAAACTTTTTCTTTTTCCTCCTGGTCACACAGGTAGGCTACATTTCCCAGGCTCCCTTGCAGTTTCGTGTGGCCCAGTGACTGAGTCCTGGCAAAAGGAATGTGAGCAGAAATGATGCATGTCACTTTCAGGGTCTCCAATAAAATCCTTCTCTGTACTCTACCCATCTTTAAAAGTGTATCTTAACACTCTTCTCCTCCATGGAGATTTCTTTGAGTAATTCAGTGCTCCTTCTCAAAAATACTACAGCATTTGGCTTTTATTACACAATTTAAGACCTTAATCACATACTGCCTTTTATCATTCATTTTATTTTAATTGTTTTAGGCCAGCTTCATTAATCAAAGTATAAGTTCCTTAAAGGCAAGGATCATATCTTCTAATTGCTTTGTACCTTCCACAGAGCCTAGCCCATAGTAGATTTTCAATATCTGTTGATTAAACTGTGTGACCTTGGACATTCTCTTCCCTTAATGATAATTTTCTCTTTATAGTGTTGCATAAAGCTGTCATAAGGTAGAAACAAATACATATATGCACCTGTATAAAGATAAAACTACCATGAGATAAGCAAATTTCAAAATGGAAAATTATATATTGCCACATTTGTTTTAATGATATTCTCCTGCTTCTGTTTTGTCTGGATGGTAGTTTTCCTGAATGATGAGGGCAGCATGAATTACTTTGACCTCTGATACAGTCTGCTGAAAATTAGGCTCCACAAATTAAGGTCTTGTAAACACTTCTTAAAAGCTTGTTCTCGTATTTTCTTGAATGATAGGTTACCACAGTAAAGCTACTACTAAAGAAACTATATCATGAAATTTTAATATCTCGTTCAATAGTTTGGTAGCTTTGGGCTATTGACATTCTAGGAACTACACTCATGTCCATTAAGAAAGTGATGAAATTTGAAACTGCTTTTTCCTTTTCACAACATGTAGCTATTTAAATCTGGTATATCAGACTTGTAAGAAACCACACTCATTTTAATCATTTTTTTCTCTATATAACTAAACTTCTCAGCAGCAGTTTTTTACTTCTGTCATCTTTGTTTCTTACCAGAAAAAAGATACTATCCATTTGTTCTAAGAGTTGTACAAAGACCTCTACTCTGTTCAAGAATAAATCTTCTACAGCATAGAGTTACATGTACTTTCAGTATTCTTACAGGTCTTTGCCTTAGCTATTATTTAATACATTATTCAAGAATCAAAGCACTGGGTAGGTTACTTTATATGAACCACTAAGCTATACATTAAATATTTATTAGAGGAAAAATAAGGAAATACTATAATTTTTCTAGAATTTTAACTTAATACAAACTCAATTTAGTCCACAATCATAATTATTAGAAATTCAATTGCCTTACACGTATATCTTAGAAAACATTCTCTCAAGTATGACTTTTAAAGGGAGGAAAATTTTCTCTCTTGTTTAAGTTATGATCTTAGAATGTTCAGTTTCAAACCTTTGAGAACTTTTTAGTTAAGCATAGTAGCCTCATTTTTGATGTTGGAAACTGAGACTCCGAATGATAAAGTGACTTGTCCAAGATTGTGCAGCTGCATAGTTGCAAAGCTGAGACTAGAATCTACATGTTTTAATTCATTTTCTCATGCTCCTTCTACTATGTAATATAGGAAAATCGAATTGAAGTGATTTAAAGCCCTTATCACTGTAACTTTCCCAATTGTCCTATTTTTACTCTTTGGAGCAAGACAGAGTTAAATATTTCTTTTCCAAATATTTGCAAATGAAGCAAATGACAAAGGATTAATCTCCAGCATTTACAAGCAGCACATGCAGCTCAATAACAAAAAAAAACAAGCAACCCAATCCAAAAATGGGCAGAAGACCTAAATAGACATTTCTCCAAAGAAGATATACAGATTGCCAACAAACACATGAAAGAATGCTCAACATCATTAATCATTGGAGAAATGCAAATCAAAACTACAATGAGATATCATCTCACACCGGTCAGAATGGCCATCATCAAAACATCTAGAAACAATAAATGCTGGAGAGGGTGTGGAGAAAAGGGAACACTCTTGCACTGTTCGTGGGAATGTAAATTGATACAGCCACTATGGAGAACAGTATGGAGTTTCCTTAACAAACTAAAAATAGAATTACCATACGACCCAGCAATCCCACTACTGGGCATATACCCTGAGAAAACCATAATTCAAAAAGACTCATGTAACAAAATGTTCATTGCAGCTCTATTTACAATAGCCAGGAAATGGAAGCAACCTAAGTGTCCATCAAAAGATGAATGGATAAAGAAGACGTGGCATATATATACAATGGAATATTACTCAGCCATAAAAAGAAGCGAAATTGAGTTATTTGTAGTGAGGTGGATGGACCTAGAGTCTGTCATACAGAGTGAAGTAAGTCAGAAAGAGAAAAACAAATACCGTATGCTAACACATATATATGGAATCTAAGAAAAAAAAGAAAAGGTCATGAAGAACCTAGAGGTAAGACGGGAATAAAGACATAGACCTGCTAGAGAATGGATTTGAGGATAGGGGGAGAGGGAAGGGTAAGCTGTGATAAAGTGAGAGAGTGGCATGGACATATATACACTACCAAGCATAAAATAGATAGCTAGTGGGATGCAGCCTCATAGCACAGGGAGATCAGCTCGGTGGTTTGTGACCACCTAGAGGGGTGGGATAGGGAGGGTGCGAGGGAGGGAGATGCAAGAGTGAAGAGATATGGGAACATATGTATATGTATAACTGATTCACTTTGTTGTAGAGCAGAAGCTGACACACAATTGTAAAGCAGTTATGCTCCAATAAAGATGTTAAAAATAAAAAATTAGGCAAAATTAAGGAAAAAAAGTTTCTTCTCCCACATACAATTTGCTCATATAGCTAAAAATTGATGGTACTTTGCCGTCCCTCCTTCCCCCCATGTTTAATCTAAATACCTCATATTCTTGGTTATTCTCTTTTGGACAATCTCCAAGTTGTCAAAATCTCTCCTAAACTAAACACACATAACATAGATATGGTATGGACCTAACCTTAATTTCCTCCCACGCTTAGATTTTTCTTCATTCTACAATAATATTTAAAGGAAGATATTATTATTATCATTTTCATTTTATGTATGAGAAGATACAGATTCAGGGATGTTAAGAAAGTTGTCTATACTCATCTTACATTTAAGTTTGTGTACTCATTGTATATTGTTCTAGTATATTCCTAAAAATCCCTAAAAAGCAATTGACAAACTTATTTATTAAACACCTACTGTATAATAGATACTGCTATATCTACAAAGAAGTATAAACCACTTCCTCCCATTGCCTTCAAGGAAATTGCAGTCTAGGTGAAGCTATATAAAACACAGATATAAAAATAACCCTTAGAAAGCAAAAATTATGATAGAGGTTTAGAGGAAGGAAGAAAACAGGAAGAAAAAAAACCCTAGCATTTAAACATTTTTTTATGATTTATCATGTGCCAGATGTTGTGTTGTTTATTTTTTCATACAAAATATAAATCCTTACAAAACCAGAATGAGGTAAGCACTACCCACCCCATTCTAAAGTAAGAAAATTGATTCTGAGACTCAGAAGGAGACTGGAAAAAGAAAGGTAAGAGATATACAAGGTGCAAGGTGTATTTGTCAAGTACAGAATTAAACAGTATTAACTGGAGGAAGTTAATATTGGGGAATAGCAGGAGATAAAACTGCAACCCATAGTAAGTAAATGAGTTGAATTTCAAAGACATTATGGCAAAAGCATTGGAAACAATTAGTTTCAATGTCGTATGCTCCAATACTTCAGTACATCTGAGTCTAATAAAGAGAGGAATCTTGCACCTCTGCTCTCAGCAATTTTCAATTTTGGTAGTGAAGGGAATGGAGGAAAGGAAGAATGTTAAAATGTCAAAAAGAGACTTGCTTTACATGACCAACTGCAGTAGTGGGGCTCTATTTCCCTAAGCTCACCTGTCTCTAAAGATTATTACTAACATCCCCAAACTGGGGATCTCAGAGCACATGAACTAAATATATATATAGTGTAAGGATGAGTAGTACAGTTTTGGCTTGGGAAATAAGTGGTAATATAAATATGTTGATCTCATACACTAGTGAGGTAAGAGCTTTGACTTCTCAACAAACTGAGACTCTAACAAGTAAACCTATACTATCAAGGTCAGTTTTATGTACAAGCATAAGGGATTATTGCTTATGTAATGGAATTTTTTGGCCATCATGTGAAACCTATATCCCCAAATTTCTGCTGTGTTGATTTGTCAAAGTACTTCCCATTTCATCATTTTAGAATCAATACCTTGTGTTAAAGCATTGTACCTACAATGTTACCCTAAAACTTTGCCTTAAAATGTAGTTGAAGGGGTACATCATAGATCAGCCATTAACTTGTTTGCATGAATTATGTTTTTAGATTATCTAACAAGGTCTAGAGATATGTTCTCCAACATGAGAACCTCTAGCCACATATGATTACCTTAAATTCAAATTTAAATCATTTAAAATTAAGGAAAATAAAAAATTTAGCCCCTCAGTCATACTAGCTCTACTTCAAGTGCTCAATTGGCAAATGTGGCTAGTAACTACCATACTGGACAGTGCAGATATAAAATGTTTACATAATTGGAAAAAAAGCTCTCTTGAACAGTGCTGGTCTAATGGTAATATTTTGGGAATAACAGAAAGTTGGAAAGGATCAGAGCCTAGGGATACATCCTGACAACAGCAGACCTGGGTAGGGTTCTGCTGTAAAAGATCCTGAATCCTGGGTTAAAGTAAGGTAGTTTAATGTACTAATCATAATTATACTCTCCTCTGGTCATGATCACATCCTTAACCTAGGCCACCATGTAAAACCTGTATTCCCAAAAGGCCAACTACCCAGAAACATCACTCTATTGCTTAATATGAACATCTTACATGTACAACTTATGGTGAATCCATAACATCACCTTCATGTTTAAAACATATTGATTAATATCATGAATGTGTCAACTTTAAGGGCTCTCAGAGAACAATATTTAAAAACTAATAATTTTTACTCCACCGCAGAGTATACTCTGTGTTGTATAACTATTATGAGGCAAGAACTTAAACTTCTCAATGATTCTCATTAATAAGACGTTACTTGTTGAGATGAATTCACAGTAAGTACACTGCAGTCACATTTTGTCCAGTGTTAACTTGAAACTAGATGATGTCTGAGAGCACCACATACATACTTAAATTTAGCATTTATTTTCATGTTGTTTGCTAGACATTAAATTTTATTCCTTGGAAGTACATGCATAGTTAATATTGCTGTCTATATCTATCTATCTATCTATCTATCTATCTATCTATCTATCTATCTATCTATCTATCTATCTATCATCTGTGAGATAATAAGGCTTTATTTACAATATAAATAGATAATCTAATTACTCCTCTACCTTTAGTTGAAAATCCCTTCTCCTTTGAGGCCTGTAGTGTCCAGTCATATTACTGCTATCATCTTTTGCCCTTCCTTGCCATCTTCACCCACTGATCTATTAGCAACTTTTGAATATTCTGGTACCTAGAGCACAATCTCTCTCTCCATCCCCAAAACTGATATCATCACTGATAACTTTAAAGTCCATGTAGATAAGTCATCCTAACATCACATATCTTCACCTCAACTCCAACAGCTTTCATATCTCGGTCATTCATCCATACCTAGAACTGCTTCAGATTTGAACTGTTAAATTGCAATATGTCATTATTCTAATCCAAATCTGCCATTCTTCCAACTCGCTTTCTTTCTTATCTAATCAAGAACTTTAGCTCCTTAATCTGTCCATTTTCTCTCAACGTATCAGCTCTTTTCAGTCTTCGGTTCCTTTGCTATACATACAATATCACATTTCCCATTATTATTCCTCTTGCCATATTCTATTGTCCTTCTATTGCCCTCACCAATCATGCCCTAAAATCCTCAGTCAGTTCTCTTATCTACTTTCTTCCCATTTACCTCCAGGTTTATGAGAACTAATGGAGAAGAACACAACAGTGCATGTAGGCATCACTACAAATCCATGCTTGCTCATCTTAGCTGTGCTCAGTAATAACTTATAATGTCACTAGTCAGCTCCTTATCTTGTTCTCCAGAACAGGTAGTTCAAATTATCACCATTTTAATCTATCCCTCTCCATCCTCATTTTAATAGACTATTTCACATCTTATTCCACCAAAAATCAAAAAAGTCCATCAGCCATGGACTCTTTCATCTTCCTGCCTGCCACTGACAATCTTATCTGCACCTACTCTCATCTTGCCTTCCTTCATTCCAATTTCAGTAAAGAATGTGTCTGCATTAACTTAATAGGGCTGTCATAACAAAGTACCACAGACTGGGTGGCATAAGCAAAAAAAAAAAAAAAAAAAAATTGTTGTCTCAGAGTTCTGGAGGCTAGAAGTCCAAAATCAAGGTTTTCACTGGGTTGGTTCCTTCTGATGGCTCTGAGAGAAGGATCTGTTTCAGGTCTCTCTGCTTGATTTGTATATGGTCATCTTCTCCCTGTATCTGTTCACATTGTCTTCTCTCTATGCATGTCTCTGCAAATCTCCCCCTTTTTTGAGGGCACTGACCATATTGGATAAGGGCCCACTCTAATGACCTTATTTTAACTCGATTACCTCTGTAAAGACCCATTATCCAAATAAGATAGAATTCCGAGGTACTGGAGGTAGGGGCTTCAACATATAAATTGGGAGGGCATATTTTAACATATAACAGTGTCCTTTCTCTTATTACAGCATACTGCTTGCATCCACATGTGTTCCAGATTTATTCTTCTTTGCCTCTCCAATGATCTCATTCCATCAAGTATTCCTCTCTGTTCCTGGGTCTTCAAACCTCTTCTCTCACTGGCCCCATCATGAAAATCCTCCTTTACCATGTGTTGCTATATAGCCATCCCTTTCTTTTTCTTCTTACCTTGAATTCAAACCTCTTCAAATAATGGTTTATATACACTCTTAGCATGTGTTCACCTTCATTCCCTTCTCAGCCCACTGGCTTTCATCCTCATTGCTCTACTTAAATTACTCTTGCCAAGGTCATAAGTGAACTTCTATTTGCTAAGTCTAGGGACTTTGCAGGCATTATCACAAAATTAATTCCACCTTGCATGTTAAGATTCCTCCACTGGTTTCCACATCACTTCTGGGTTTTCTTCTATCATTATTACCATTCTTTCTCAAGCCTCTTTAGGTTCCTCTTCTTCTACCTGTGTTTTGAATGTTGCTTATCCTTGGAGTTTTTAAAGATCAGGCTCATTAAGATATAATTAGCATATAGAAAAATTTACCTTTTAAAAGAGTGCCTTTTAAAGTGTGCTGTTTTGACAAATGTATAATGTTGTATAATTACCACTAAAATCAAGATATAGAACATTTCCTTCACCTCAAAAAGTTCTGTTGTTTCCTTTGCAATCAGTCTTTTCCTTCTCCATCCCTAGCTTCTGACAACCATTGATCTGATATCTGACCCTATAGTTTTGCCTTTTTTTTCAGTATATCATATAAATGGAATCATACAGAAGGTAGCTTTTTGTGACTGGCTTATTTTACCTAGCATAATACTTTTGAGATTCATCCTTGCTGTTTCCAAGTAGTATTCCATTGTATGTGGATGTATCACAAATTAGTTTATTCATTTACCAGGTGATATACATCTGGGTTGTTTCTTATTACACAGTTTTATTCTTGTCCCTATACTCTTCAGTGTATATGTTCACTCTTGATTATTTTATTAGTACTAATGGTTTTAAATATTTTAACCTTTACAGTGCTGATTCCACAAACTCCATAACCAATCCAGACTGATTTCCCTAGCTACAGACACCATATAGGCACTTCAACTCTTGTCCAAAATTGAATTCATCATCTGTTTTTTACAGTCATCCACCTATCCTACTCTCACCCTTATCTCAGCCTACCACCTACCCAGTTACTCGAAGCAGAAACTTGAAAGTTAACATAGGTTCCTCATGTCAATTAATGATGAAATCCTTAGTTGTGTTTCTCTTTTGGGTTTGATACAGTTTAGGGATTGAGCCACTCCAATTTTTTTAACTGATATTCAAGTGGCAAGAACCTCCATTATTGGAAATATATCTCAAGACATGATCATGAGGGATGTGAGTAAATGACTGGATTGTTGCATGGGGTGAATAGAGACTGTTATTACTTCAATCCTTAATAGTAAACTCGAGGATATAAAATCCCTAGGTTTCAACAGAAGGACTTCAACAGTCCTTCAATAGGATTTTTATCTGATAATATCATCTACCCAAGTTTAGAATATGTTTGAATCTGGCTATAGTCATTTGTGTTGTTTGCCAAATATGTCTGCCTCTCCATCTTTTGCACACACAGTAGGATTGCACTTCCTTGTCTTCATGTACTTGGGTGGGGCCATGAGATTAGTTTTGGCCAATGATTTTGAGTCACAGAGATATGTGTCACTTTCATGCCAAAATATTGAATAGTTGATGTGAGATTCTCCGGTGCGTTCTTTTTCCTTTTGATATGGTGACTAACAATGGTATGATGGCTATGCTGTCAGTCTGGGATTTTTAGTGACTATGATGATCAGAGACACCCCTGATGATCTGTGCTGAACCTGTAGAATGAGTGAAAAATAAACTTTAGTTATTTTAAATTAGGTTTGGGAATTGATTTTTGCTGCATGATAATGTAGCCTATTCTGATTGATGCCAGTTCTTTTTTCCTTACTTATTCTCTCTGAGGTCAAGTCATATCAGTTCTAGTGAGAATGCAAAATATTATTGTTATTTAAAACATTGACGATAGGGTGGTTGGAAAAAGAGAAAGTAGTTAATAAATTTTTTAAATATATTGGAAAGATCTCATAGAAGGCATATGATAATCATAATAGTGATAATAATGACAGCTAATACTGAGTGAAGCTTACCATGTGATAGGAGCTGTGCTGAATACTTCACATACATTATGTTATTTCTCACACAACCTTATAAGAAATTATTATTATTATCATGATCATCACTTTATAGATGAAAAAACTGAGGCACATACAGTTTAAATGACTTGTCCAAAGACACACATAAGGACACTTCAAAAGTTTAAAACTGAAAATCAGGTCCCATGGGTGTAAAATAGGAAGAAAACTTCACAAAGTTTGTAGATTACGGACATTGTTCTGGTTGTATTCTCTAAACAATTTTGTATTCAAAGATTAGGGCTTCTGCAGAAAAGATGGAAAATTAAATTCAAAAGCCTATTCAAGGACATTCAGATTCATTACATAATTACCACTGAAATTGCACAGCACCTCATAAAAAAGGAGTTTTGCTACTAAGAGTTTAGAGAAAGCACAAGTATATGTGCAAATTCAGCATTTTAATGGTGTTCTTTTAAAAAAAACATTTTTTTTTTTTTGCAAAACATTACATCAATGGGACAAGATCTTATGTCTGTGTTATACCTGGTCTTTAAATGTACAAAATATCACATCCAACCTGCTGCTTCCATAAACATTTTAATATGACCAATATCATTTTTATTCCTGTATTTCATAACTTGCTGATATAACAAGTCAGATTCTTTTAAAGTGTAAACAAATTCATAAAGTGTAGTTATTTCAGAAATGCCATTAACTTATTTCAGACCATTATCATTACAGTTTGAATTTTATACTGTTAATAATAGGGAACCATTGAAAGATGGAGACCTAAATTAAGGCAAAGGTACATTGGACAGAAAGGAGTAGACATATTTGATATGCATTGAGACGTAGAATGGATAAGACCTAGGATACAGAACAGGGAAGATTGAGTTGAAGGAGGAGGGAAAGATTGGCATGGAGAATGTTCCTGCCCACATATGATAAACCTAACAGAACACCATTATGGGGATTTTGAGGCAACCAAAGAATAGCATAAGAACATCTGGTACATATAGGGACAGATGGTGTATACCTGAAAGGGTTGGGGGCTGATGACATAAGGTCGGAACAGAGTGCTAAGAGAGAAAAGGGAGACTGTTTCCACAGGTTTTCAGAGGGTCAGCTTTATTGTTAGTTCTCATGTGGATAAACTTGCTTGTCAGTAGATAGGTTTTACTACACAGAGGTAGCACAATTCATCTTTAAACAGGAGGTTCCTCTTAATTTCTTGCCCCTGTCAGTTGTTAAATAGCCCATTCACACTGATTGTCCTTCCTAGTCTAACATTTCTCTAGATTCTCTGTCAGTCTCAGTCACATGGCTTCCTGGTTAGACATCTTTATGTCTACCATCTATCTGATCACCCAGTTTCACTCACATACCTCTACTCTCTGCTCCCTTGCCTTTTTTGTTGCTGTGATGAAACAAGCTAGTTGGATTAATTCATACTGGTCATGACCCAAGTATTGGCTGGACTGCTGAAATCTGAAAATAATTTTTATATTTATGCTATAAAATAAAATGTGTATTCCAAACACAGCAGGTTACATTTTCACATTTTTTTTACATTTTCTCTCCCAAAGAAGGCTTTTTAATGCCTTCCTTCTAATGTGAGTGCTTTTTTTTCTCTGCTGTAAAATTCCTTCTCCTCACCTTCCTAAAGAACTCCTGCTTATCTCTCGATAGCCAATTCCATTGTCACCTCTTCCTTGAAACCTGTTTTGGCTTTTGCTAGGCAGAATGATTAGTTCTTAATCTGTGCTTATAACATCCTGTGCAGTTATCTAAATACCTTATAATCCAGAAAACTGCCTGGTACATGCCCAATTAAACAATCTCCCTCTCTCTCTCTCTCTTTCTCTCTCTCTCTCTCTCTCGTCTCACACACACACACACACACACACACACGCACACGCACACACACACACACACACAATTATGTGCCCAATTCAAGGGTGCACAGCACAAAAAGAAAAAACATAACTTCGATAATTCATTCGGCTTAGTCAGGAATCCAGCCTTGCTTTATTGTCATTTATTCATCTGGGATATATAAATTTTGAGGCACTGGGAACCTCATTCTTTGCCAGATTTTCTCCATTCTCTCTCTCCACCTTCTGAACCTGGCCCATATTAGTATGTGTTAAACTTCATTTCATGCATGTGTATTTATAATACAGTCAAAATTAATAGCCATACATCTTCATATGTCAGTTCTACAAATCTATTGTTTTATATATCCATGCAAAATTCACAAGACACTCTCTTAACCCATAACTTAATTCATTCCCCTTATTATGTTTATTATTTGCCTACATCAGAAAGCCTATGTTGCAAAATAACTTACTCTGTGAAATTAGAATACATTTTTCTTTAACTGTCTGTTTGCCTCTGTCCTCTCCTCAAAATAATATTCAGCATCTGCTCTATCCTCTGGGTAAATCAACAGGCAAACTGACAAAACAAGAGAAAACTTGAATAGTGATGAAAGTGATGTTCTTAGTGTTTGTATATAGAAAGACATGTTGCTATGGAAACTGTTTTTCTTTGTTTCTCTTCATAACAAAAATCATTTCAACAATATGGAGTATTGTATGTCTTGGCATCATGAGGAAAAGGGCAAGTGTGTGTTTTTGAAAGTCAGATATTGAAGGGAGAAAAATGTGTTAGCATACTCCTCTAACTAGTTAGCTGTCCCATTTGGCATGAGTGTGCTTATGCTAAACAGTTTCATAATGTTATTTAGTAAAATTTTGTAAGAGAAATATTTAGCTTGAAGAGCATTAGGATTTATATTGCTTAATGGAAGGCTTATTTTTTAAATGTATTAGGATAGAACTTGAGAAGACAACTTAGAAATAAGGAAGTTAGAAGTGATTATGTAATATAGTATGCATCTACATTTGTCTGGCATACCACACTATGGGTCAGTTCATTCACCACCAAATACCTGAAAGAAAACTGAAAACAAAAATAATTCATCTAGATTTTGATGTCAGGTGGGAAAAACTTGCTATTTTAAGGCACACGTGATTTTCAATATTGCTTTCCAACTTACAGTCCTTGTTCCCTATGACAGAGAGCAATTAATATTGTCAATAGTAGCTTTTCCTCTCTTGGAGCCACGCCCCCTTGCTGTAAGATTCAACGTGCTCTCCAACTCTGTCTAGCCTTCTTTTCCTAGGAGAGTTAGATTTCTAGATATAACTTATAAGGTAAAGAAAGTCCCTACAGTGCACTCTGCACATTGAAGAACAAAGTCCCCATTGTAAAGCCTTAAGTCAAGTTCAATGATGCATTCCTGTAGAGACCAAAAGTTTTTGAAGGTAACAAAGACAATTCTCTAATTCCACATGAAATAAACATTTCAAAAATGGGTGAAGCTCTTTCAGGTACCAGCGTGTCAGAGAAAATGTGGAGTCAACAGAGGAAAGGTGGAGTCAAACGAATGGTCTTGGCACTCTGAGAATAAAAATATATCAGATCAGCATTAATCATTTGGAGAACCTTCTCCATAATAGAGTATTCAGGGCTACTAGACCACCTTTGCTTGACACTGTCTGATCCATGGAACCAGAATTCTAAGTCTCATTTGCCTGACCTTATTGTCAGCCTACCTTGGCCATTTCCCTCCAACCATCAACAACTTCTGAATTAATTCAGCTATCTCAATCAGTGCCCTTCCTGACTAGCCAGTTCAAGGTTTAAGGTAGTGAGGCTCACTATCTGATCTGCCCTTGAATTATTCTTTGCTGATCTCTAGACTCCTGTTTTCAACTACTTCTATCCTGAGATCCCTGAACTGGGAAACCAATCCCTAGGCTATTACCACACCAATGTGGCCCATCATTTCAGCAGCAAGCCACCATATTCTGTCTCTCATACCTTGATCTAAATAAAACAAAGAGACAATAAACAATAATACCAACAAAATTATTGATGCTAATACATTGGATAATTTGTACCTAAAAGGAACTTTTCCTGTGCTAAACTTCTGAACTACATTTTCTATGTTATTGATGCCTGAAGAAGATCCTAATAACATTCTGCACATATGTATTACTTTTGGGTTTTGAATAATCAAAAAGATACCTTTTGTGACTGGACATTACCTTTCTATTAAAGAAAACACTAAAAGTTGAAGTAGAGTTGTAGACAAACAGAGGCTTTACTTCTGCAACACTACGTGGTGCCCTTTTCAAGCGTGTAAATATTTTTGTCAGCAGTGTTTTGAAGCAAATATGGTCATGTACTTTCACAGTGCTATAGTTTTGGCCACACAAACATACCTTAATTGTGCCTTTTTAAAAAGATATAATTCACACAGCATAAAATACCATTGTAAATTGTAGGATTCAGTGGTTTGGTATATTAAAAATGTATAGCTATCACCACCATCTAATTACAGAACATTTTCCTCATCCAAAAAATGAATACCTTGCCCATTATCAGTGACTCCCTTCCCTATCTTCCCTCTTCCAAGCCCATGAAAACCATTAGTCTACTTTCTATCCGTATGGATTTGTCTTTTTCAAATATTTCATATAAAAATATTCATACAATATGTGTCCTTTTGAGTCCAGTTTCTTTCACTTGAAATAATGTTTTCAAGGTTCATTCATGCTATAGCACATATCAATCCTTTTTTTTTCCCTCTTTATGGAAGAATAATATACCATTGTATAGATATACCACATTTGTTTATCTAGTCATCATTGGATGGACATTTAGGTTGTTTCCATGTTTTGGCAGTTTTCAATAATGCTTCTATGAACATTCACGTACAAGATATGTGTGAACACATTTTTAATTCTCTAGGGTATATATATATATATATATATATATATATATATATATATATACACCGGGGAGCTGGGTCATATGTTATGTTTGTGTTTAACTTTTAGAGGAACTGCTGAACATTATTACATAGTGACTGCAACATTTCACAATGACCCCAGAAATATATGAGGATTCCAATTACTTCACATCCTTGCCAAAATTTGTTATTTTCAGTTTTTAAAATTGTAGCCATCCTACTGGGCATGAAGTGATATCTCACTCTATTTTTGATTTACATATCCCTGATGACTAATGATGAGAATCTTTTCCTATGCTTATTGTCCATTTGTATAAATTCTTCAGAGAAATGTCTATTAAATCTTTTGCCCCCTTTTATAATTTAATTGTCTTTTTATTGTTGAGTTGTAAGAGTTCTTTATTCATTCTGGATGGTAGACCCTTATCAGATATATAATTTTCACATATTTTCTCTCATTCTATGGGTCGTCTTTTCAATTTTTTGATAGTGTATTTGGATGCATAAAAGTTTTTAATTTTGATTAAGTCTAATTTATCAATCTTTTTGTTTTGTTGCTTATGCTCTAGGTGTCATATCTTAGAAAGCATTACCTAATACAGGGTAAAGAATATTTACTGATTTATTTCCCCACAAGTTTTATAGTTTTATCTCTTACATTTATGCCTATGATCCATTTTGAGTTGATTTTTACGTATAGTGTGAAGAGAGCAAAGTCATATTTTTCCATGTGAATATCCAATTATTCCAATAACATTTGTTGGAAAGACTAAATCTTTCCCCATTGAATGGTCTTGGCACCCTTTTTGAAAATCAGTTAACCCAGATAAATGAACTTATTTCTGAACTCACAATTATATTCCATTGATCTGTATGCTTATCCTTATGCCAGTGCCACACTATCTTGATTGCTGTAGCTTTGTACTAAGTTTTAAAATTGGGAAATATGAGTCCTCCACTTTTGCTGTCCTTTTACAAGATTATTTTTTGTTATAGAGGATCACTTGCATTTCCATATGAACTTAAGGATCAATTTGTTAATTTTTGAAAAATAGCAATTGGAATTTAGATAGAGATTATATTGACTCTGTAGATCAATTTGGGGAACAATTGCCAGCTTAATATTAAGTCTTCCAAAGCAGGAACACAGATTATCTTTATATTAACTTAGGTTTTCTCTAATTTATTTCAATAATGTTTTGTAGTTTTCTTCTCCTTCTATGACTCCCATATTACATATTTTGGTTTTCTTAGTGAGGTCTCATAAGTCTCTTAAGCTTTCTTCACTCTTTTTCATTCTGTGTGTTCTTTTTTTTCCTATTATTGGATAATTTCCAATGACCTATCTTTGAGTTCACTGATCCTTTCTTTTGCTTGATCTAGTTTACTGTTGAGTCCCTCTAGTGAATTTGTCAGTTCAGTTATTGTATTCTTTAGCTCCAAGATTTCTGTTTATTATTTTTAAAATATTTTCTGTCACTTTGTTGAAATTCTCACTTTGTTCCTGCATGTTCTCCTGATTTTGTTGAGCGTCCTTATGATGGTTATTTTGAATTCTATGTGAGGTAAATCATGTATCTCCATTTCATTAGGGTTTGGTTCTGAAGAATTATCTTGTCTGTTTGTTTAGAACGTATTTCCAGTAGCCCCTGTAGTGAGGGGCTACTACAAGTGCCTTCATACTAGTTCAAACTGCTGTATTTGTTCTCAGTGGTGCTTAGGTATCTAGAGTATGCTTGGTTTCATCAGCATTCTGAGACAGGTGAAACAGAACCAGTGCCTTTGGCAGCCCCCAGTAATTTGGAACATTGGACATGCAGTCCAACTCTTTCTCTCCCCAAGGAGAAGCTGGGAGCTAGGTGTTTCCTCTCGATCATATGGTACTGTGTCAAGGATAGGGATTATGGTAAGAGTATATTTTCCTACTGGCTTTTATGTGACTAGTTTCATGCTTGCCCAGGGTGTAGAAACTTCTCAACTAGATTCTGGACTTCTCACAAAAGGAATTTGTTCATGTATTTTTGTTGTTTCAGTGTGCCTATGAGGGAAAGTGGGGTCTAGGGTTTCTACCATTTTGACATCACCCCCTGTTTATTCTTTTTTAATGTAGACATTTACAGCTATACATTTCCTTGGAAGCATAGTTCTCTCTGATCCCCATTTGTTTTAGTATGTTATGATTTCATATTTATACTTCTCTAAGTTCTTTTTTTTCTAATTTTACATGTAATTTCTTTTACCCATTTGTTATTTAAGAATGTGTTGTTACATTTCCACATATTTATGAATTTCCAAAATTTCCTTCTGTTATTGATTTCTAATTGCATTCTGTTCTGGTTGAATAACATACTTCCTGTGATTCCAATCTTTTAAAATTTATTGTGACATTTTTATGACCTGACATATGGTCTATCCATATGTTACATGGTAACCTGCTCCATGAACAATTAAGAATACTGTGTATTCTGCTGTTTGTGGGTAGAGATTTCTATAGATGCCTGTTAGTGCTAGGTTGGTTGATTTATAGTGTTCAAACCTTATATTTCCTTGTTGATCTTCTGATTATTTTTTTCTATCCATTATTGAAAGTACATTATTGATGTGTCCAACAATTATTGTTAACCTTCATTTATGTTAGTTTTTACTTCATGTATGTTGGGGCTCTATAGTTAGGTGCACACATGTTTAGAATTGTTATATTTTCTTGGCCTTTTTTTGATTATAAAATGTCCCTTTTGTTTCTAATAACAAATTTTGTCTTAAATTCTATTTTAAATTAATTTTTATTGGAGTATAGTTGATTTACAATGTTGTGTTAATTTCTGCTGTACAACAAAGTGAATCAGTTATACATATATCCACTCTTTTTTAGATTGTTTTCCCTTATAGGTCATTATAGAGTATTGAGTAGAGTTCCCTGTGCTATACAGTAGGTCCTTATTAGTTATCTATTCTGTATATAGTAGTGTGTATATGTCAACCCCAATCTCCCAATTCATCCCACTCCCTCTTTCCCCCTTGATAACCATAAGTTTGTTTTCTACATCTGTGACTCTGTTTCTGTTTTTCAAATAAGTTCATTTGTACCATTTTTTAAGATTCCACATATAAGTGATATCATATGATATTTTTCTTTGTCTGACTTACTTCACTCAGTATGACAATCTGTAGGTCCATCTATGTCAGTGCAAATGGTGTTATTTTGTTCTTTCTTTATGGCTGAGTAATATTCTATTGTATATATCTACCACATCTTGATATTTGTATAGCCACTCTACCTCTATTTCAGGTACTGTTATCAAAACATATATTTTTTATCCATTGTTAGCAGGGTGCAGAGGTGGTATGACTGCTTGGATCATGGGAACACTGGTGGTACCAAATGTACAGGGAAGCTGGTGGCCACAGGCACAAGAAATATGGCCCTAGTGAGGGCCTTTTCTGGTGCCCAACGTAAGGCACGTGAGGGCCAGCCCTGGCTGGGGTTTTTCTGGCACCCAACAGCGGGCATGCGAGGGCCAGCCCTGAGGGCGCTTCTTTTATTGTCATTAGTAGGCAAGAGAGAGGTTACAATAGTGGCTCCTCCCCCTGCATGTGACTCAGCAACAGCACCCTGCTTCCATCGCAGTCCAGTCTTCCTTCACAGACACTCCCTGCTGCTGATTTCCTCCCTCCCATCTCCCCAGTCTATCTCCCCACAGCCAACAACAGCCCCCACACTAGACCTGTTCTCCAATCCCCATGCACTAGCTCCCAGCCCCCTTGCACATCTGTGAACGCATGTCCCAGTCCAGGGCACCTAGGGCTGTGGTACAGACCATCTGTGTATTTCTCACTCTGTCCCATCTGCCACAGATCAGCTGTTTCACCATCTTCCAAAGGCCTCAAATGCTTCCCTTCTGTCCCAAACGATTTCCCTGTCAGAGAGGGGTTTCCCCGAATTTGGGAATCTCTCCTCTGCTTCAGCTCCCCCGCCCCGGTGTGCACGTCCCACCCCTCTTCCTCTCCTCCTCCTTCTCCCTTCTTTTTTTTCCATCCTACCCAGTTATGCAGGGATCTTTATATTCCTTTCTGGTGTCCAATCTTTTCCTAGATTTAAGCCGGTGTTCTGTGAGAATTGTTGCGTCTATAGATGTATTCCTGATGCATCCATGGAGAGATGAACTGCACATCCACCTACTCGGCTATCTTGAATCCTCTCTCTTTCCATCTTGATTTAATTCACTAATACTGTGTTTTAAGTCTTCCAGGTATTCATATTTAATTTCACCTTCTTTGTTAAATATTTTCCATTAGAAAGCTAAACAAATAGAATATTTCATTAGTAGTGGACTTTTACATTTTCTTCATAGACTCGCTGCCATTTATTATATACTAGTGTTTGAAATGAATATAGGTAGTAGTTTCTCAGACTTAATTTTAGAATTTCAATTAACAGTTGTTTATAATGCAGGAGTTATGTGTTAAAAATAGTGACTGTATAAACAACTTTTAAAATTTATTATTTTACTCTCTAGATCAATAATTCCTTCCAGATTTCAAATAAAGTGAAATGTAAAAAGATTTGAGATTAGCATCTATACTTTTAATTTCTTGGGATCAATTTTGCTATTCTACTATCTTTCTCATATTCTGAAGATGATTAGTCTGGATGATATTAAGGTTTTAGGGCCAAAATAAAGTGGTCCAAAAGTTTTGTGTAGATTTTTAAAATAATTAACCATGCAGCTTTCTTGGCACAAGAAAAAAGCAAAGCAAGTAACTGTATTCCTATTGCTCTAAAAATAAATGTTTTTATTTTCCTATTTGTTTATGTTGCTCTTCTTTCCACTTTTCTTAATATTATGAATTTACACCCAAGAAGCTACACATTTTGAAGAAGTTTCAGTTTATAATTTTATTAATTAATATTTTACCCAGTGAGTTTAATTAGAAAATATTAAATGTGATTTAAGTAGAAAAACAGTAGTACAGTTGGAAATTATGTTTTTTTGAGAAGTTGAGATCATATGTTTAATTTATAGAAGATTGGAGCTGGTAATATAGAATGGATTTGCCACAAGTGGAATTAATTAATGGTGTAGTGAGAATGGAATAATCTGGTTGTGCAGTCATGAATCTCTTTTTAGACAAAGATACATTTGAAAAGCAGAAGGTTTTATTTGTGTACGTATGGACAAATTTGTATTCTCAATAGGATATAAATTTCATTCTTTTTTATTTTTAAGAAGTTCTAACATAACATTAGTATAAACAAAAACAATATTTCCCAGTCATTGGTTATGTAAGGTTCATCTTCATTCATATTTTCTGTTTCCTTCCCTATATTTAGTATTATTTATCCATTAAAAATTGACTCAATTTTAAAGTCATGTATTTTAGCTATTTATATTCCTTCTAATATATTTAATTTTTTAAAAATATATGCTTATTACAAAAATATTTGCCAGGGCTGCCCTGGTGGTGCAGTGGTTGAGAATCCACCTGCGGATGCAGGGGACACGGGTTCATGCCCCAGTCCGGGAAGATCCCGCATGCAGTGGAGCAACTGGGCCCATGAGCCATGGCCACTGATGCTGTGCGTCCGGAGCCTGTGCTCCGCAACAGGAGAGGCCACAACAGTGAGAGGCCCACGTACCACAAAAAAAAAAAAAAAAAAAAAAACCGTTTGCCTACATACGTCCTACAATACTCTCATGGATTACCAGTGTTAAAGGACCACTTAGTCCTTTAAATGGAGACAACGTTAGCAGTCAACTACTCTCCCTCCATCTTGGTTAAGTTCACAAGTCCTGTGCTATCTGTTGATAAACATCAAGTAAAATACCCTGTAGAGGGAACTAGGGTGTAATCATTTTACAACCTTAGAGCTGGAAAGGATTTTTTAGATCAATGAGACCAGTGATTTTTTAAAGTTTGTTAAAGTTGTAAAGCTTGTTAATCAAATGAATCTTCCACAAACCTCAGTATATAAAAGCAATAACACCTGAGTTATTTGAGCTGAAACTGGTTATTTATTGAGTAGCTACCATGTGTCAGGTACTATGCTCACCATTTTACAAATGCCATCCTATTTAATCGTACAAGGTCCCAATGAGGCAGACACTATTATTTGAGGAAACTGAAGTTTTGAGTGAGTACTGTGCCTCAGTTCAATGCCGGTCATTTTCTTATTTGCTCCACTGTGTTGCATTTTATTACACACTGATCTTAGTACCTAAGAGAGTGCATAAATGACTTTACTATCTGAATCACAACCAAAGGAAAGCTAAGAAAATATTCTTCCATGATTTGCAGGAAGATGAGCCCACTTGGACCTGAATATTTTTCACTTAGGAGAGCCTAGAATTGATAAGGGAAATCAGTCTAGGCAAAACCTTGGAGCCGGCTGGCAATACTACTGCTTATGAAACCAAAGCCATAGTTGCTGGTTTCCACGTATGAATGCACCCAGCTGGCCTTTCCTGCAGGTCGTAACTTCTTTGAATCGTGAATGCCGGAAGGAAACCAACAACGTCAGTTCTGATATACCCATGTAACAGGTCAGGTAGAGAATTGGACTGAGCATTTGTCAATGTTGATTTTCTGTCCTGCCACCTTTTGTCTCTTGAGATTTCAGAATAATATCACCATTTGAATAGTTTGAGGAAAAACCTTTCACAACTTGATCTTTGTTCCCCTTCAGTATGACACAAAGTGGTGTTGAGAAAAAAGAAGCCACAGAATACATTCATTCAAAAGGATACCTCTTTCTACATACAGCAAGGAGTATAGTCAAGCACAGTCACACATGCAAGATGATGTGAAGAGTAGTCTAGGAGCCTCTCAGCCCTAAATGAATGTCCCCATCGAAATGCCATTATGACTTAAATTCCACCATTAGAGATTTATTCCTTTGAAAATTTTCATTTTATATTTCTTTGAATATGTCAGTGAATCTGATAATAATTAATGAAATGATTTATTAACTTTTCTCCTTATATTTCTACAGGTTAAAAGAGGCAAACTCTATATAGAAAGGGAAGGCTAGGTATACCAAAGACAAACTGCTTTTATTAAAATTTTAGGTATATCTGATTCTGTATCTTAAACTATTTGATTCATTTCTCCCATGTTCATAAAATTGTTTTCTACTCTGTCCATCTTTTTTTGCCCAAATAAAATTGAGGTGACTAGATCTTCCTTTCCAGCTCTTAAAAGATTTAGAAAATCAAGATGAACACAATACTAGAACTGTTCTAATTTGCTATGTTCAGCTGTTTTCTTGACAAAATATTTTACTCTTTCAGAAAGCATCAAGTGAACCAGTATTTACATAAAACAAAAGAACTAAAAAAATTGAAATGCAACCAAATCAAATTTTCATTAAATAGAACCAACTCACACACTAGTATATTTTCCTAAATTCAGAGCACTTATGAAATTTAATGTCCTGAGCATAAACAGTTCAGTGATTAAAAATACTTCTCAGTTGTCTTTTCCTTCTTCATCCAATTTAATGATTAAGATTTTCTTAAGGATGCTTTTAATGGTCAATTTCAGAATAATTGTTTGGATCCATTATGTCAGTGATACAATTTGATTATGACAAATACCACAAACTTTTGAAAAATTACCTATACAAGGGCCAAAGTTTAAGATCTTTAACTAGTTTAGTTTTAAAGGATTATTCTCTGATTAAAGTATATTCTTAGAAAAAAAGATGATTTAAAAATTTAACTTCTTTTATGAAGAGGAAAACAAATTTTTTCATGCATGGAGATTTTGTGCATGATTCAGCTCATTCAAAATTTATTTATTTGCCATGCCATACAATGATAAAATAAGCAAAAATTTGGACAAAAATAATAGTCATACATTCAAGGTTTAGTGGAATGTCTAAATTTATCAGTCTTCTCAGTGACCTAGGATCAACATCGATAAAGGTATTTTTAATTCCATTAAGTGATTATTAATAAATAATATTTCTGTTAATGTGGAAAATGGAAATTCTACATAGACAGGCTTTCTATGTTCTATCACTTGACCTGGTTTAATTGTTTTAGATATATTAGTGCATTACCCATCCCACCTCCTTTATTAGCATATCTTTGTAACTACTATGAAAAGTTATTTAAAAATGATCAAGGTTCAACAGTAGTTTTGCCTGCAGCTTGAAAGATTTATTTAACAAAGGAGGATTATGTAGATTTCAAGTGATTATCAAAATATGAATCAGCTTCATTTTACCTTCAAGAAGAAAAACAAAAAATAAAAAAGGAATAAGAGAATCAGAGAATTGAGCAATATATCAACTGTTGTGATAAAAAAAATTAGAGACAGAAAAGTAGGTCAAAGTTTTCAGATATTATTTATAGATTTCTAAAAACAGCAGGAAGTAGTACTTAAAACCAACAGAAACTCAAATAACCCTCTCTTTTAGCTCACCATAAAAACAGTATTACAAATAATCTCTTATAAATAAGATACATAGCTAAAATAATATTACTCAAAACTATAATTTTCCTATAAATAGCCCTATAAACCATACTTAGGATATTATGCCATTTAATCACTTACACTCAAGAGGAAGCTAATATAATCACCTAGGATGCCCCCCCCGAAAAAAAAATCTTAGCTGACAATTTCTTTGTCCACAGTGTTATATAGTTAATTGTATATCTAAATGGCAATACTGAACTCAAACCACTGGTTACAAAATTCTGAGTAACCTTTGACATAGGTGTGAGTTTTTCACTGATGCTCAAAGGGAAAAAATTGCCAGAGAAACATGTTAAAATGTAAATGTGCTAATTTAGCTGTTTATGAATGGCAAAGCTATATGTTTCTAATAATTACCATGGAAAACAAATGTATATAATTTATTAGAGCATAACATAATGTTAAAGTTGAATGAGATTTATTATTTTTGAAAATATGTAAAATTAAAGAGAATAAAAAGTTAGTTAAACCTAATGCTATTTACCAATACATACCAGATGCCACTTTTTAACCCTGAAGTGGTTTGGTCATTTGTAGATCAGTTGTCTAAAAATAGACTGGCTCTCTGGATAACTGACATTTTGGAGATTCATTTTAGTTTTTGATCATCTGTGATTAAGATGGTGAGAAATATCTGATTTCATCCTAATAACGTTGAGTCAGGGTGCCACACTGGCAAGCCAATGGATTACAGAGGATAGAGACCTCATAGGAACAAAAGGCAGATTTGAAATGAAAGTTCAAAGTGATGCAGAAGTTTCACCTTTTAATATTCACCTTAAGTGAGGATCTCAGCTACCTTGGAAAAATAGGACTTATAGACAATACAGGAGTATTGTCTAGTATACTAGGAATTTTTACCTTGTATAATTCCTTTTGTCATCTCTACAAGATTTATAAAACTCTTTAAAAGTGCTTACAGTGAAACGTAAGAGTTTTGAAACAAAACTTGTTTTATGGTGGTCACTTTTCATTAATGTTCAATGTGTGTTTTCTGTTTGTTGCAGTGTTTTATGTAAGTGCAATAAATCAAGCTTATTTTGTTTTTCAAATCTAGTATATTTTTTTCTAATTCTTTAAAGAGAGCTGTATTGACTCACTATGTTGGTGGAATTGGCAATATTTCCTTGCAACTGTATTAATTTTTGCTTCATAAAATGTGAGTCTCTGCTATTAGGTAGCAGAAGGGTAGCACAATGTGCCACCCTAAACTATGCCACTTTGGCATGTGGAGCTGAAGGCAGTCAAGACCCAGTGGACTCAAGAAGAGCTTTTTACCTCCCATTTAACATCCAGGAACCTATTAGTGTATAGGGAAAATTAAAAATACTTATTATTTTCTTAATTTACATATTATCGTTTTTCAGTATTTTAGTTTTCCTTTGCCCCAGTGACTTATCGAAGATGTCCCTTAATTCCAACAACAAAAACTACATTTTAATCAGAATCTAGAAATTTTGTGGCAGAGTAGATTGTCCTGAGCCATACAATACATAAAAATGTATTGAGAGGGGCTTCCCTGGTGGCGCAGTTCTTGGGAGTCCGCCTGCCGATGCAGGGGACGCGGGTTCGTGCCCCAGTCTGGGAGGATCCCACATGCCTGGGCCTGTGAGCCATGGCCGCTGGGCCTGCGCGTCCGGAGCCTGTGCTCCACAACGGGAGAGGCCACAGCAGTGAGAGGCCCGCGTACCACAAAAAAAAAAAAAAAAAAAAAAAAGGTATTGAGAAAACAGAACTTAGGAGTTAGTAATTCAAGTCATCTTATTGACAAATACATTTTTAAATAAATAATTTCAAAATAGTTTTCTTGAAAATAAATGACCTTTGTATTCAAAGTAAATGCAAATCAGAAAAAATAGGAAAAGAAGTCATATGACCTTATTGATTTCTCTTTATTTAGTTGGTTTTCCTTTAAAACAAGTGTAATAGATCTGGTAAGTTATGGACTGATATCCACAGTAATTGCTAGAAATTAATTAATAGAGACTTACTTGACATTTGGATGTGAGGAGAGATTTTTTTCCTAAATGTTTCTTTTACATATTTTGGCATTTGACATATGATTCATATCTCACTTATGCAAACGTTAAATCTATCATTAAGGATGAATAAGTTATTGACATTAAATAAGGATTGCTTTCTAATTTCTATACCTATTCCTAAATTCCTTCACCTGACAATTCTTTGCTCAAGTAAATTGATATGTAAGGAAAATAATTAAGAAGTTTTCATTTTACTTAAGTTCTAAAAATTGATTTCTTCAGTCTTCTTCAGTATTGTGTCACTATGTCAACAACTTAAGGATGAGTATACTAATATTGAAATTAATTGCATTTTAACACAAGTAACATTCATGTTCTTTATGTCTAATTTCTTAACTTTAAAATAAATTGGTTTACTGAGTAATGATTGACCTCAACATACTGATTTTTTACCATATTCCCAATTTTGCTTTTTAAAAGTCAAATCCTTCTTTGGTGAGATTTAATTGCTTTATATTTAGATTGTGGGTGGGAAAACAATATAGTCAATATGCACAAAGGGATATTGCTTCCTTGAATATTCATTCATACTTATGCATGTGCAGAGGGGGATGACATTCCATCGAAATAGGTAATCATGAGTATCATTAGGTAAGAAGACAAGAAGATATTCACTGACCTGTCTTCTCTTTAAGTCCAGGAATAAGAAAAAACAAGGCCTTTGGGAAATATCTAACATTAGGTTTATATCCTAAAAGCAATAAGGAGCTATTGATGGGTTTTAAGCATAAGACTGATGTGGTAATACTTATGTTTTATAATATTATTGGCTTAGACTTCTGGTTTCTGGTCCAGCATGTAAGGGGTTTGGATGTCAGTTCTCTCATTCCCACAGCAAGAAAAAAGCTGAACACACTGAAAATCAGCAACTCTTCTTAGATCCGTCAGAAAGCTGAGGTCGCAGGGCAAATGCAGCCCCCAAAATTGAAGAAATAGTGGAAAATGAGAATCACAATTTATCAGAGTAGAAGCTCAGAAGCAGAAAACTCCATGGGAACTGGTGCCAGGGTAGGAAATCCTAATCTGTAACTGATGAATTGCTAGAGGCTCAGTATGGACTACTTTGAAAGTTAAAAACTGCAGGGGAGTGCAGTCTTAGGGAAGCCCCCATACTTTTCATGACTTTTTTTTTTTTTTTTTTTTTTTTTTTTTTTTTTTTGCGGTATGCGGGCCTCTCACTGTTGTGGCCTCTCCCGTTGCGGAGCACAGGCTCCGGACGCACAGGCTCAGCGGCCATGGCTCACGGGCTTAGTTGCTCCGCGGCATGTGGGATCTTCCCGGACCAGGGTACGAACCCGTGTCTCCTGCATCGGCAGGCGGATTCTCAACCACTGCGCCACCAGGGAAGCCCTTCATGACTTTTTGAACATGAGAGAAAAATCCCTTTGTGCCTCCAGCAGGGAGAGGGGAAATACAGCCATTTTAAGATATGCCCAGAGTGTTCAGTTCTTCTTAATAAGGCCCACCCTCAATAGAAACCTAGGTCAGAGCCTAAACTACCTGAGTTTTACCAGGGCCTTAACAATCTGGTGGAAGGGAAATACCCAACTCCAGTATCTTCTTGCCTTCCTGTCACTCCTAAGGGGGCAGGGACAAACAAAACTGAGATATACATGGAAAGTCATAGACTAGGGCAAAAGACTCATTAGAAGACTGAGACCTAATCATAAGAATATAGAACACCTCACCTCCCCCACACCTCATCAGCACATCAATAGATATCCTATATAATAACAGAAGAATACAACTGAAATAAAATGGTGCATCTCAGACAATATTTAAGAAGTCTCTAGGGAAACCCCAGGACAACAAGGAAGACAAAAACAAGGACACCAGTGGAAATTTTAGTCTCTGATACCTATTGAAATCCTTGGTGTATATACAAAGGTCTTGAAGAGATATTTGTACACCTATGTTGATAGCAGTATTATTCATAATAAGGAAAAGGTGAAAGCAACCTAAGGGTCCATTGTTGGATGAATGGATAAACAGAATGTGATATATACATACAATAGAATATTATTCAGCCTTAAAAATGAAGGAAATTCTGACACATGTTACATCATGGACAAACCTTGAGGACATTATACTAAGTGAACTAGGCCAGCCACAAAAAGACAAATACTGTATGATTTCACTTATATCCACATATATGAAATATCTAGTATAGTCAAATTCACAGAAAAATAAAGTAGAAAGGTGGTTGCCAGGGTCTGGGGACAGGGGAGAATGAGGAATTGTATTTTAATGGGTATAGAGTTTCAGTTTTGCAAGATGAAAAGTTCTGGAGAGTGATTGCACAAAATGTGAATATAGTTAACACTACTGAATTAAACACTTACAATCATTAAATTCATTAATTTTATGTTACACATATTTTATCACAATTAAAAAGTCATTTTAATTGACATGAATGTCTATGTAGAAAACTGCAAAGAATTGACCCAAAATAATTTCACTGAACTTATAAATGACTAGCAAATTTGAAGGATACAAGATTAATATATAAAAGTCGATTGCTTTCTTATATACCAACAGTTAGCAATTTGAATTAGAAATTAAAAGCATAGTACTATTTATCTTTGACCCCCCCAAAATGAAATCCTTAGTTATAAATCTAATAAAATATGTACAATCAGGAAAACTACAAAACTCTGATGAAAGAAATCAGATGATTCTAAATGAATGAGAGATATTCCATATGCATAGATAGGAAGAGTCCATGTTAACAAGATCTCTGTTCTTCTCACCTTGATTTATAGATTTAATGCAGTCTCAATCCAAATCCCAGCCAGCCATTTTGTGTATTTTGACAAACTGATCCTAAAGTTTATATGGAAAGCAAAAACCTAGAATAACCAACACAATATTTAAGAAGAACAAAGTTGGAGTACTGACACTAATCAACTTCAAGGCTTCTCATAATGCTACGATAATGAAAATGTTTGAAACTGGTGAAAGAATAGACAAATGGATCAATGGAATGGAATAGAGAGCCCAGAAATAGAACCACATAAATATAGTCAGCTGATCTTTGACAAAGAAGAAAAGGCAATTTAATGGAGAAAGTATAGTCTTTTCAATAAAATGTGATGGAACAACTGGAAATCCACATGGAAAGGAAGGAAGGAAGGAAGACAGAAAGTAGGTTAATTAATTAATTTAGACAGACTTTACACCATTCACAAAAATTAACTCAAAATGAATCTGAAAACTAAATGTAAAATGCAAAGGTATATTGGTCTTCCCTGGTGGCACAGTGGTTTTGAGTCCGCCTGCCGATGCAGGGGACATGGGTTTGTGCCCTGGTCTGGGAAGATCCCACATGCCGCGGAGCAGCTAGGCCCGTGAGCCATGACCACTTAGCCTGCACGTCCGGAGCCTGTGCTCCACAACGGGAGAAGCCACAACAGTGAGAGGCCCGAGTACCGCAAAAAAAAAAAAAAAAAAAAAAAAAAGGTATAAACCTCCTGGAAGATAACATAGGAGAAATTCTAGGTGACCTAAGGTTTAGTGATGACTTCTTAGATACAACACCAAAAACATGGTCCATAACAAAATTTGATAATTTTTTAATTGAGTATAGTTGATTTGCAATATTAATTTCAGGTATAAAATATAGCAATTAAATTAACAGATTATAGTCCATTTAAAGTTATTATGATAAGTTGGATCCTGGCAACAGCTGCAGCAGCTCTTGTCTTTTCTGGCTCTCCTTGCTCTCTTCTTTTTTCTTCTGGAAACGTGGCCTCCATTGCGGCTATCTCTGGAGGGGTCATCAAAATGTTCAATGACATGAAGATGTGTAAGTTGTCAACACCAGAGGAGATGAAGAAGGAAGAGAAGGTGGTGCTCTTCAGCCTGATCGAGGACAAGAAGAACATAATCCTGGAAGAGAGCAAGGAGATCCTAGTAGGTGATGTGGGCCAGACTGTAGACAACCCCTACGCCACCTTTGTCAAGATGCTGCCAGACAAAGGCTGCCACTGCGTCCTCTATGAGGCAATCTATGAGATCAAGGAGAGCGAGAAGGAGGACCTGGTGTTCATCTTCTGGACCCCTGAGTGTGCATCCCTTAAGAGCAAAATGATCTATGGCAGCTCCAAGGATGCCATTAAGAAGAAGCTGACAGAGATCAAGATGAATTACAAGCAAACTTGTAAGGAGGTCAAGGACCCCTGCACCCTGGCAGGGAAGCTGGGGAGCAATGCCATCATCTCCCTGGAGGGCAAGCCTTTGTGAGGTCCCTCCAGCCTCCTGCCTGGAGCATCTGACAGCTCCAGACCTGCATATGGCAGTTGCAGGCTGCCCCCTTACTGCCAGACCTGAGGGGCTGGGGGGATCCCAGCATGAGGAGGGCAGTTCTTTCACCCCAGTTGCCAAACAGCCCCCCCACCCCCTGGATCTTCCTCCTTCTCCCTCCATCCCTGACAGTTCTGGCCTTCCCAAACAGCTTTTGATCTTCTGATTCCTCTTGGGTTGAATCAGATCAAGTTATCCCCAGGAACTCCTATTTTGGGGGGGCTGTATGGTTTTTTTTTGACAACACCCCATTTTCCCACCTGTTCCTCCCCTTTCCCATGCTGCCAACGTCTAACCACAATAGTGACTGTGCTTGTCTGTTTAATTCTGTGTATAAATGGAATGTTGTAGAGATGACCCCTCCCTGCACCTCCTGGTTCCCCTCCCCTTTTTCCCCTGGTCACAGCCACTCATGGAAGCAGGACCAGTAAAGGACCTTCAATTCAAAGCACACACATACACACACAACAATAAAAATAAATAAATAAATAAAGTTATTATGAAATATTGATTATATTCCCTGTGATGTACAATATATACTTGTAGCTTACTTATTTTATACATAGTAGTTTGTACATCTTGCCCCTCCCTCCTTCCCTCTCCCTCTGGTAGCCACTAGTTTGTACTCTATATCTGTGAGTCTGTTTCTGTTTTGTTATATTCCTTTGTTTTATTTTTAGACTCCATATATAAGTGATAACATAGAGTGTTTCTCTTTCTCTGTCTGACTTATTTCACTAAGCATAATACCCTCTAGGTCCATCCATGTTGTCGTAAATGCCAAAATTTTATTATTTTTGTGGCTGAGTAATATTTCATTGTATATATATACCACATGTTCTTTATCCATTCATCTGTTGATGGACACTTAGTTTGCTTCCACATCTAGGCTATCGTAAATAATGTTGCCGTGAACATTTGGGTGCATATATCTTTTCAAATTAGTGTTTTCATTTTCTTTGGATATATACCCAGGAGTGGAATTAGAGGATCATATGGTAGATCTATTTTTGACTTTTTTAGGAACCTCCATACTGATTTCAAAATGGCTTCACCAGTTTACATTCCCACCAACAGTGTACAAGCATTCCCTTTTCTCCACATCCTCGCCAATATTTGTTATTTGTGTTCTTTTTGATAACCATTCTGACAAGTGTGAGCTGATATCTCATGGGTTTCATTTGCATTTCTCTTGCACAGCTTTTCATGTGCCTATTAGCCATCTCTACAGCTTCTTTGGGAAACCGTCAATTCAGGTCTTCTGCCCATTTTTTAATAGAATTTTTTGTTATATTGAGCTGTATAAGCTGTTTATACATTGTGGATATTAACTTCTTATCAGACATGTCATTTGAAAATATCTGTTCCCATTTAATAGTGTCTTTTTCTTTTCTTAATGGTTTCCTTCCCTGTGTAAAAGCTTTTAAGTTTGATATTGTCCCATTTGTTTACTTTTGCTTTTGTTTCCCTTGTCTGAGAATACAGATCCAAAAAATATTGCTAAGACATGTCAAAGAGTGTACTGCCTATGTTTTCTTCTAGGAGTTTTATGGTTTCGAGTCTTAAATTTAGGCATTTAATAGATTTTAAGTTTATTTTTGTATATGGTGTGAAAAAAATGTATTTTCATTCTTTTACATGTAGCTGCCCAGTTTTTCCAGCACCACTTATTGAAGAGACTGTCTTTTCACCATTATATAATCTTGCCTCCTTTGTCATGAATTAAGTTGACCATAAGTGTGTGGGTTTATTTCTGGGCTGTCTATTTTGTTCCATTGATGTATGTATATGTTTTTGTGCCAGTACCATACTGTTTTCATTAACGTACCTTTCTAGTATAGTCTAAAGTCAGTGAGTGTGATACCTCCAATTTTGTTTTTCTTTTTCATGATTGCTTCGGATATTTGGGGTCTTTTGTGTTTCCATACAAATTAAAAAAATTTTTTGTTGTAGTTCTATGAAAAATGCCATTGGTATTTTGATACAGATTTCATTGAATCTGTAGATTGCTTTGTGTAGTATGGTCATTTTAACAATATTAATTCTTCTAGTCCAAAAACATAATATACTTTTCCATCTGTTTGTTTTGTCATTAATTTTATTTATCCATGTCTTATAGTTTTTTAAGTACAGGCTTTTACCTCCTTAGGTAGATTTATTCCTAGGTATTTTATTCTTTTTGTTGTCATGGTAAATGGGATTGTTTCCTTAATTTCACTTTCTGATAGTTCATTGTTACTGTATAGAATAGAAAGACACTTATTTTTATTAAATTTGTATCCTACAACTTTACTGAATTCATTGATGGGTTCTAGTAGTTTTTTAGTGGTATCTTTAGCATTTTCTTTGTGTAGTATCATGTCATCTGCAAGCAGTGAAAATTTTACTTCTTTCTTTCCAGTTTGGAATCATTTTATTTTTCTGTTGTCTGATTGCTGTGGATAGGACTTCCAATACTATGAAGAATAAAAGTGGCAAGAATGGGCATCCTTCTCTTGTTCCTAATCTTAGAGGAAATGCCTTGAGCTTTTCAATGTTGAGTATGATGTTAGTTGTGGGCTTATCATAAATGGCCTTTATAATGTTGGGGTATATTCCCTCTATACCCATGTTGTTGAGAGTTTTTATCATAAATAGATGTTGAATTTTGTCAGAAGGTTTTTCTGCAACTATTGGGATGATCACATGATTTTTTTTCAATTCATTAATGGGGTGTATCACATTGGTTGATTTGCAGATATAAAACCATACATGCATACCTGAGATAAATCCTGCTTGATCATGGTATATGATCCTTTTAATGTATTATTGAATTCAATTTGCTAATATTTTGGTGAGGATTTTTACATCTATGCTCATCAGTGATATTGGCCTGAATTTTTCTTTTTTAGTTTTATCTTTGTTCTGGGTATCAAGGTATCACTGTGCTTGTAGAATGAGTTTGGACGTGTTTCTTCTTCAGCAATTTTTTGGAATAATTTTAGAAGAATAGGTGTTAACTTTGTTTGGTAGAATTCATCTCTGTATGAATCAGTTCCTTCACTTTTGTTTGTTGGGAGTTTTTGTTTGTTTTGATTTGCTTTGTTTTTATGGATTCAATTTCATTACTGGTCATTGGCCTGTTCATGTTTTCTAGTTCTTTCTGGTTCAGTCTTGGGAGATTGTACACTTATAGCAATTTGTCCATTTCTTCCAGGTTTTCCATTTTATTGACATAGTTGTTCACAGTAATCTCTTATGATCTTTTGTATTTCTGTGTTGTAAACTGTAACTTCTTTTTCATTCCTGGTATTATTGATTTGAGACCTCTCTCTTTTTCTTCTTGGTGAGTCTAGCTAAAGTTGTATCAATTGTGTTTATCTTTTCAAACAACCAATTCTTATTTTCATTTGTCTTTTCCCTTGTTTTTTTGAGTTTCTATTTCATTTATTTCTACTCTGATCTTTATGATACTTTTTACTTCTGTTAACTTTGGATTTTGTTGTTCTAATTTTTCTAGTTCATTTAGGTGTAAGGTCAGGTTGTTTATTTGAGATTTTTTTTGTTTCCTGAAGTAAGCTTGTATTACTATAAACTTCCCTCTTAGAACTGCTTTTCCTGAATCTCATAGAATTTGGTCACTGGGTTTTTGTTTTCATTTGTCTCCAGGTATTTTTCTCATTTCCTATTGGATTTCTTCAACGATCCATTGGTTGTTTAGTGACATATTATTTAGCTTCTATGTGTTTGTGGGGTTTTTTTGGGGGGAGCAGTATACTTGTTTTACAATGTTGTGTTAGTTTCTACTGTACAGCAAAGTAAAGTAGAGTTCCCTGTGTTATACAGCAGGTTTATATACAAAATAGATAACTAATGTGTTTGTGTTTTATTTCTGGTCTCATAGAATTGTGTTTGGAAAAGTTGCTTGATATGTTTTCAATTTTCTTAAATTTACAGAGACTTGTTTTGTGCCCGAGCATGTGATCTATACTGGAGAATGTTCCATGTGCAATTGAAAAGAATGTGTATTCTGCTGCTTTTGGATGGAATGTTTTATATATATACATATATATATATATATATATATGTATACAGTAAGTCCCCTACTTACAAACCTTTAAGTTGCGAACTTTCAAAGATGTGAATGTGCATTCATATGTCCAATCACATAAGTTAGTTCATGTGTCTGGTATACATTGTCACATGCTTGCATCTTCTACAAGTGGTTATGGTTTTGTGTACTTTACTGTAGAGTACAGTAGTACAGTATCTTTATTTCAAGCCCAGGATGTCCAGAAGCAAGTGTAAAAGCAGCAGTGATGTAGTTGGTACTGCTAAGAAGCACCAGGAATTGGAGGCCCAGAGGAAGGATGAAGAGAGACAAGAGGAAGAAGAAGTAACTGAAGAACAAAAATAGTTTCATGATGTAGGAAATGGCAAGGGGATTTTCTTTATTTGAGGAGGCACTGTTAGTTTTTGAGGCACAGGACACAAGCGTAGAACAGTACACGAAGGTTGCAACAGCCATTCAAAATGCAATCCAGTTCTACCATGTCATCTATGACAAGAAAAAGAGAACTACTACCCAGATATCACTGGATTGTTTTCTCAAGAGGATAGATAGAATCGAATCCAGCAAGGAACCAAACCTGTGTCATCAACATCAGGCGCAAGTGAAATTGCAGCTTGTCCTCTGTCTCCTATTGCTGATGATCCTTCAGCTCTATCATCTCCCACCTCCTCTCCCTCCTCCAGTCAGTAACTCTTCTTGCCTTTTCACTCAATGCCAGCCCCTGTATGCCAGCTGTTATACTGTACTACTGTACTTTTCAAGGTAATGCACTGTAAGATTAAAAATGTTTATTTTTTGTATTTGTTTTTTATGTATTATTTTCATGAAAATATTATAAACCTTATACAGTACTATATAGCCGATTGTGTTAGTTGGGTACCTAGGCTAACTTTGGTGGACTTAAACAAATTGGACTTACAAACGCACTCTCTGAATGGAAATTCCTTGAATGTAGGGGACTTACTGTATATAAAGTCTATTTTATCTAATGTGTCATTTAAGAGCAGTGTTTCCTTATTGAATTTCTGTCTAAATGATATGTTCATTGATGTATTGGGGTGTTAATGTCCCCTACTATTATCGTGTTCTGTCAATTTCTCCCTTTATATCTGTTAATATTGGTTTTATGTATTTAGGTGTGTCTATGTTCAGTGCATATATATTTACAATTGTTATATCTTCTTGGATTGATCCCTTGATCATTATGTAATGTCTTTCTGTCTCTTGTAAGAGTCTTTGTTTTAAAGTATTTTGTTTGTTTTAAGAATTGCTGCCCTGGCTTTCTTTTGATTTCCATTTGCATGGAATACCTTTTTCCATCCCCTCACTTTCAGTCTGCATGTGTCTTTAGATCTGAAGTGAGTCTCTTGTAGGCAGCATATATATGGGTCTTGGTTTTGTATCCATTCAGCCAGTCTATGTCTTTTGATTGGAGCATTTAGTCTATTTACATTTAACGTAATTATTGATAAGTATGTATCAATACTTATTGCCATTTTGTTAATTGTTTTGGGGTTGTTTGTCTACTTTGTTTTTCTTCTTTTGTTCTCTTCCCTTGAGATTTGATGACTATCTTTAGTCATATATTTAGGTTACCTTTAATGGTATGTTTGGATTCCTTTCTCTTTTTGTGTTTGTGTATCTATTATAGATCTTGGTGTGGTTACTCTGAGTTTTACATATATAAGTGTGTGAGTGTGTGTGTGTATAAAATTATTTTAAGTTGCTGATCTCTTAACTGCAAATGAATTTCAACAAGCCTGCATTTTTCCTCCCCTCCCCCCAAGTTTACTGTTTTTGTCATCACATTTTACATCATTTTGTTTTCTGTATCCCTTAACTACTTTTTGCAGATATAGATGATTTTTACTACTTTTTTCTTTTAACCTTTCTACTAGGTTTGCACATAGTTGATTTACTTCCTTTACTGTATATTTTCCTTTACCAATGAGTTTTTCCTTTCATACTTTTCATGTTTCTAGTTGTGGCCTTTTCTTTTTTGCTTAGAGAAGTCCCTTTAACATTTCTTGTAAAGCTGGTTTGGTGTTGCTGAACTCTTTTAGCTTTTGCTTGTCTGTAAAACTTTTGATCTCTTCATTAAATCTGAATGAAAGACTTGCTGATAGATTATTCTTGTAGGTTTTTCCCTTTCATCACTTTAAATATATTGTGCTACTCCCTTCTGGCCTGCAGGGTTTCTGTTCAAAAGTCAGCTGACAGCCTAATGGGAATTCCTTTGTATGTAACTTGTTGCTCTTCCCTTGCTGTTTTTTGGTTTTTGTTTTTTGCTTTTTTTGTTTTTTTTTTTTTGTTTTTTGCAGTACACGGGCCTCTCACTGTTGTGTCCTCTCCCATTGCAGAGCACAGGCTCCGGATGCGCAGGCTCAGTGACCATGGCTCATGGGCCTAGCAGCTCTGCAGCATGTGGGATCTTCCTGGACTGAGGCATGAACCCATGTCCCCTGCATCAGCAGGCAGACTCTCAACCACTGTGCCACCAGGGAAGCCCCCCTTGCTGTTTTAATATTCTCTCTTTATCATTTGCCACTTTAATTACAATGTCTTGATGTGGTCATCTTTAGGATGATCCTTTTTGTCCTTCCTGAATTGAGATGTCTGTTTCCTTTCCCAGATAGGGGACTTTTCAGCTATTATGTCTTCAAATATGTTTTCTGCCCTTTTCTTTCTCTCTTGTCCTTCTGGGACCCCTACAATGTGAATATTAGTGTGCTTGATGTTGTCCCAGAGGTCTATTAAACTGTCTTCTTTTCTTTTTATTCTTTTTTATTTTTTCTGTTCAGCTTTAGTGATTTCCACTACTCTGTCTTCCAGCTCACTGATCCATTCCTCTGTATCATTTAATCTACTGTTGATTCTTTCTAGTGTATATTTCCTTTCAGTTATTGTATTCTTAACTTTTTTTGGTTCTTCTTTATATCTTCTAACTCTTTTACAAATTTCTCTCTGTGTTCATGCATTCTCCTGAGTTCTTTGATCATCTTTACAATCATTACCTTGAACACCTATTGGATAGATTGACCTTTTCCACTTCACTTAGTTCTTCTGAAGTTTTATCTTGTTTCTTCATTTCTAACATGTTCCTCTATTTCCTCATTTTGTCTGATTTGCTGTTTTTATTTCTATGTATTTGGTAGGTTGGTTATTTTTCCTGACCTTGGAGAAGTAGCTTTTTGTAGGAGATGTCCTATGCATGCTAACAGCACATTCTCCTCTGGTCACCAGAGCGATATGCTCTAGTTGTGCATTCTGTGTGGGCTGTGTGGGTCCTTCTGTTGTGATGGACTGATTATGTGTGCAATCTGGTAGGTGTGGCTGGCCCCTGGACCAGTTGGTTGCCAGGCTCTGCCTTGTGTAGAGGCTGCTGGCTGCTCATTGGCAGGCTGGGTCACAAGGCATTAGGCTATGGAACTCTAGGTGTCCTGGGGATAGTGTTGGCTCACTGGTGGGCAGAGCCACATTCTGGTGTGAGAGATTGTGAGCACAGGATTCTTGGATCTAGTTTCAGCCTACTTTTAGGTAGAGCCAGGTCCTGACATGGATGGCTGCAGGCTTTGGAATGTCCCTAGGCTGGTGCTGTCCTGCTGTTGAATGGGACTGAGGTTCAAGGGGTCCTGGAGCTAGTGATGATTAGTTGGTTGTTGGAACTCTGGGAACTGGTCCCAGGGTCTATGGCTACAGGGCTCTTTGTGTCTGGAATCTGTTGTCAGCCCACTGGTTTGGGGGGGCTGGTTCCTGGAGATGCTGACTAAGGGTCTCAAGGTGTTCCAGAGCTGGTGTTTGTATGTTGGTGGGAAGGACCAGGGCGTGGGAGATTCTGAGGTTGGTGCTGGCCTCCTGGTGCATTGGCTGGGTCCTAACAAGTCAGGCTATGGGGCTGTGTGGTCCTGGGGCTGGTGTCTGCTTGCTAGTGGGTGGGATTGGGGCTCAGGGGATCCTAGGGCTGATTCCTGCTCCTCAGTAGGTGAAGCCAGGTCCTTGGCTAATACCAGCCCACTGGCAGGCAGAGCTGGGTCTTTGAGTCTCTGGCTCTAGGGCCCAGGGGTTCCCGAGCTTGTGTTGGACTGATTGAGGTTGGGGCTGAAGCCCAGGAAGTTCTGAGGCTAGTGCTGGCTCACTGTTGGGTACAGCCTGATCCTGGGATCTCTGGCTGCAGGGCCCTGGGTATCCTGGAGCTGGTGTTGGCCTGCTGGTGGATGGGGCCGGCTCTTGACACAGCTGTATATGGAGTTCAGTGTGTCCTAAAGATTGTGTCAGCCAACTGGTGGGAGGTACCAGATCCTGGAGTAGCTAGTTGAAGGGCCCAAGGTGTCTCAGAGCTGGTCTTTGTCTGCTGATGGATGGGGCTGGTTCCTGACAAGGCAAGCTGTGGTGCTGCAGTGGTCCTGGGGCTCCTGTCCACCTGCTTGTGGGCATGGCCAGAACACAGGGGCCCCAGAGCTTCTACCTACCCACTGGTGTGTGAGGCTGGTCTCAGGGCTAGTGTCAGCCCTCTGATGGGTGGGTCTGAGGCCTAGGGGATTTGAGGGGTTGGGCCAGCTCAATGGTCAGTGGAGACAGTACCAGGGTCTCTGGCTGAAGGACCCTCAGTTTCCCAGAGTTGGTGTTGTGACCCACTGATGGGGCGGGGCTGGGACCTATGGTGTACTGGTGTTGGTGCCTGCCCACTGGTTGGTGGAACTGAGTCCTGGAGTTAGTGCCTGCACACAGGTGTCTGGGGCTGGGTCCTGGGTCTTCTGGTGGACAGAGACATGTCCCAGGGTGGCTGTGGGTGCAGGGAGTTTTAAGGCAGCCTCCCTGCTAGTTGGTGGGACCAAGTCCCTGCCCAGCTTATAGCTTGGCCTAATGTGTACCAGTACTAGTGCCAACAGGCCAGTAGGCAGGGCTGGGTCCAAGTGCTAAGCTAGAGGAAAGATCCAAAATGGTGCTTTCCAGTACCAGTGTCCATGTGGTAGAATGAGTTCCCAAGAATGGCTATCACTAGTGTCTATGTCACCAGGGTGAGCTCCAATTGCCTTCCGCCTCTTCAGGAGCCCCTCCAAGATCAGGAGGTAGGTCTGACACAGGCTCCTTTCAAATTACTGCTTCTCCTCTGAGTCCTGGAGTGTGTGGGATTTTATGTGCACCCTTTAAGAGTGGAGTCTCTTTTTCCCTCCAACCCTCTGGGTCTCCCCAAAATAAGCCCCACTGGCCTTCAAAGTCAAATGTTCTGGGGGCTCATCTTCCTGGTGCAGGATCCCTGGGCTGGGGAGACTGATGTGGGGCTCAGACCTGTTGCTCCTTGGGGAGAACCTCTGCATTAAAATTATCCTCCATTTGTGGGTCCTCCACCCAGGGGTATAGGTCTTGACCATTCTGCCACTCCACGCATCCTACCTATCTTGTGGCTCCTTCTTTATATCTTTACTTGTAGATCTTTTCTGCTGGATTCTACTCTTTCTCATCAGTACTTGCTCTGTAAATAGTTTCAATTTTGGGTTGCCCATGAGAGGAGGTAACCTCAGGGTCTTCCTAATACGCCATCTTGGCCAAGCCAAAAATTTGATAACTTGAACTTCATTAAAATTAAAAACTTCTGCTTGGAAAACACACTGTTAAGACAATGCAAAGACAAGACACAAAATGGGAGAAAATCTTTTCAAAACACATATCACGTAAAGAACTGGTGTCCAAAAACCATGAAGAAATTTTAGTGTTAGTGGTTCCAAACTTTTCACAAAGATACCTTTTTAAACATAAATTTTATTGGAGTATAATTGCTTTACAATGTTGTGATAGTTTCTGCTATACAGTGAAGTGAATCAGCTATGCATATACATAAATCCCCTCCCTCTTGGACTTCCCTCGGCCCCCTTCCCCCCAATCTAGGTCATCACAGTGCACTGAGCTGGGTGAAATCTCTGTGCTATACAGCAGGTTCCCACTAGCTATCTATTTATCACATGATAGTGTATTTATGTCAAGCCTAATCACCCAATTCATCCCAACCTCACCTTCCCCCTGTGTCCCACATCCATTCTCTATAACTGCCTTTCTATTTCTGCCTTACAACTAGGTTCATCTGTACCACTTTTCTAAATTCCACATATAAGTGTTAATATACAATATTTGTTTTTCTCTCTCTGACTTAATTCACTCTGTATGGCAGACTCTAGGTCCATCCACATCTCTACAAATGACCCAATTTTTATCTTTTTATGGTTGAGTAATATTCCATTATATATATGCACCACATCTTCTTTATCCGTTCATCTGTTGATGGACATTTAGGTTATTTCCATGTCCTGGCTATTGTAAATAGAGCTGCAGTGAACACTGGGGGTACATGTGTCTTTTTGAATTATGGTTTTCTCAGGGTATATACCTAGTGGTGGGATTGCTGGGTCATATGGTAGTTCTATTTTTAGTTTTTAAAGGAACCTCCATATTTTCACCACAGTGGCTATATACCCATCAACAATGCATGAGGGTTCCATTTTCAGCACACCCTCTCCAGAATTTATTGTTTGTACATTTTTTGATGACAGCCATTCTGACTGTTTTGAGGAGATACCTCATTGTAAATTTAATTTGCATTTCTCTAATAATTAGTGCTGTTGAGCATCTTTTCATGTGCCTCTTGTCCATCTGTATGTCTTCTTTGCTGAAATGTCTATTTAGATCTTCTGCCCATTTTTTCATTAGGTTGTTTGTTTTTTTGATATTGAGCTGCATGAGTTGCTTGTATATTTTGGAGATTAATCCTTTGTCACTTGCTTCATTTGCAAATATTTTCTCCCATTCTGAGGGTTGTCTTTTCATCTTATTCATGGTTTCTTTTGCTGTGCAAAAACTTTTAAGTTTCATTATGTCCCATTTGTTTATTTTTGTTTTTATTTTCATTATTCTAGGAGGTGGATCATAAAAGATATTGCTGTGATTTATGTCAAAGAGTGTTTTCCTATGTTTTCCTCTAAGAGTTTTACAGTGTCTGGTCTTACATTTAGATCTTTAATCCATTTTGAGTTTATTTTGTTTTATGGTGTTAGGGAGTGTTCTAATTTAATTCTTTTACATGTAGTTATCGAGTTTTCCCAACACCATTTATTGAAGAGGCAGTCTTGCCTCCACTGTATATTCTTGCTTCCTTTGTCATAGATTAGGTGACCATAGGTGCATGGGTTTATCTCTGGGCTTTCTTTCCTGTACCATTGATCTATATTTCTGGTTTTGTGCCGGTACCAGACTGTGCTGATTACTGTAGCTTTGTAGTATAGCCTGGAGTCAGGAAGCCTGATTCCTCTAGCTCCATTTGTCTTTTTCAAGATTGCTTTGCCTAGGTGGGGTCTTTTGTGTTTTCATACAAATTGTATAATTTTTTTTTCTTATTCTGGGAAAATGCCATTGGTAATTTGATAGGGATTGCATTGAATCTATAGACTGCTTTGGATAGTATAGTCATTTTTGCAATATTGATTCTTCCACTCCAGGAGCAAGGTATATCTCTCCATCTGTTTGTGTCATCCTGGATTTATTTCATCACTGTTTTATAGTTTTCTGAGTGCAGATCTTTTGCCTCATTAGGTAGGTTGATTCCTGGGTATTTTACTCTTTTTTGTTGTTGCAGTGCTGAATGGGATTGTTTCCTTAAATTCCCTTTCTGATCTTTTGTTGTTAGTGTATAGGAATACAAGAGATTTCTGTGCATTAATTTTGTATCCTGTAACCTTACCGAATTCATCGCCTAATTCCATTAGTTTTCTGGTGGCATCTTTAGCATTTTCTATGTATAGTATCATATCATCTGTGAATAGTGACAGTTTTACTTCTTCTTTTCCAATTTGTATTCATTTTATTTCTTTTTCTTCTCTGATTGCCGTGGGTAGGACTTCAAATACTATGTTGAATAATAGTGGCAAGAGTCTACATCCTTGTCTTGTTCCTGATCTTAGAGGAAATGCTTTCCAATTTTAATCATTGAGAATGATATTTGCTGTGGGTTTGTCATATATGGCCTTAATTATGTTGAGGTAGGTTCTCTCTGTGCCCACTCTCTGGAGAGTTTTTATCATAAATGGATGTTCAATTTGTCAAAAGGTTTTTCTGCATCTATTGAGATGAACATATGGTTTTTATTCTTTAATTTGTTAATATGATCCATCACATTGATTGATTTCCATATATTGAAGAATCATTGCATCCTGGTATAAATCACACTTGATCATGGTGTATGATACTTAATTTTTTTTTTAATTTCTTATTTATTTTTTTAACATCTTTATTGGAGTATAATTGCTTTAAAATGGTGTGTTGCTTTCTGCTTTAGAACAAAGTGAATCAGCTATACATATACATACATACCCATATCTCGTCCCCCTTGCATCTCCCTCCCACCCTCCCTATCTTACTCCTCTAGGTGGTCACAAAGCACAGAGCACTAGCTATCTATTTTACATTAGTAGTATATATAAGTCCATGCAACTCTCTCACTTCATCCCAGCTTATCCTTACAACTCCCTATGTTCTCAAGTCCACTATCTACATCTTTGTCTTTATTTCTGTCCTGCACCTAGGTTCTTCATAACCATTTTTTAAAATTCCATATATACATATTAGCATATGGTATTTGTTTTCCTCTTTCTGACTTACTTCATTCTATATGACAGACTCTAGGTCCATCCACCTTACTAAAAATACCTCAATTTTGTTTCATTTTATGGCTAATATTCCATTTTATATATGTACCATATCTTTATCAATTTATCTGTCGATGGACACTTAGGTTGTTTCCATGTCCTGTCTATTGTAAATAGAGCTGCAGTGAACATTGTGGTACATGACTCTTTTTGAATTATGGTTTTCTCAGGGTATATGCCCAATAGTGGGATTGCTGGGTGGTATGGTAATTTTATTTTTTATTTTTTGTAGCATCTTTATTGGAGTATAATTGCTTTACAATGGTGTGTTACTTTCTGCTTTACAACAAAGTGACTCAGTTATACATATACATATGTCCCCATATCTCTTCACTCTTGCATCTCCCTCCTTCCCACCCTACCTATCCCACCCCTCTAGGAGGTCACAAACTACCTAACGGATCTCCCTGTGCCATGCAGCTGCTTGCCACTAGCTATCCACCGTACGTTTGGTAATGTATATATGTCCATGCCACTCTCTCACTTCGTCACAGCTTACCCTTCCCCCTCCCCATATCCTCAAGGCCATGCTTTAGTAGGTCTGTGTTTTATTCCCGTCCTACCCCTAGTCTCTTCATGACATTTTTTTTTATTAGATTCCATATATATGTGTTAGCATACGGTATTTGTTTTTCTCCTTCTGACTTACTTCACTCTGTATGACAGACTCCAAGTCCATCCACCTCACTACAAATAACTCAGTTTCGTTTCTCTATATGGCTGAGTAATATTCCATTGTATATATGTGCCACATCTTCTTTATCCATTCATCTGTTGATAGACACTTAGGTTGCCTCTATGTCCTGGCTATGGTAATTTTATTTTTAGCTTTTCAAGGAACTTCCATACTATTCTCCATAGTGGCTGTGTCAATTTACATTCCCACCAACAGTGCAAGATGGTTCCCTTTTCTCCACACCCTCTCCAGTATTTATTGTTTGTAAATTTTTAAATTATGGCAATTCTGACTGGTGTGAGATGATATCACATGGTAGTTTGGATTTACATTTCTCTAATGATTAATGTTGTTGAGCATCCTTTCATGTGTTTGTTAGCAGTCTGTATATCTTCTTTGGAAAAATGTCTACTTAGGTCTTCTATCCACTTTTGGATTGGGTTGTTTGTTTTTTGGACATTGAGCTGCATGAGCTGCTTGTAAATTTTGGAGTTAATCCTTTGTCAGTTGCTTAATTTGCAACTATTTTCTCCCATTCTGAGGGTTGTCTTCTCATCTTGTTTATGGATTCCTTTGCTGTGCAAAAGCTTTTAAGTTTCATTAGGTCCCATTTGTTTATTTTTGTTTTTATTTCCATTTCTCTAGTAGATGGGTCAAAAAGGATCTCCCTGTGATTTATGTCATAGAGTGTTCTGCCTATATTTTCCTCTAAGAGTTTGATAGTGTCTGGCCTTATTACATTTAGGTCTTTAACCCATTTTGAGTTTATTTTTTTGTATGGTGTTAGGGAGTGTTCTAATTTCATTCTTTTACATGTAACTGTCCAGTTTTCCCAGCACCACTTACTAAAGACACTCTCTTTTCTCCACTGTATAATCTTGCCTCCTTATCAAAAGTATGGTGAACATATGTGCATGGGTTTACCTCTGGGCTTTCTATCCTCTTCCATTGATCTATATTTCTGTGTTGTGCCAGTACCATACTGCCTTGATTACTGTAGCTTTGTGGTATAGTTTGAAGTTGGGAGCCCCTTCCTCCAACTCCATTTTTCTTTCTCAAGTTTGCTTTGGCTATTCAGGGTGTTTTGTGCATCCATATGAATCGTAAAATTTTTGTTCTAATTCTGTGAAGAATGCCATTGGTACCTCGATAGGGACTGCATTGAATCTGTAGATTGCTTTGGGTAGTAGAGTCATTTTCATAATGTTGATTCTTCCAATCCAAGAACATGGTATATCTCTCCATCTATTTGTATCATCTTTAATTTCTTTCATCAGTGTCTTATAGTTTTCTGCATACAGGTCTTTTGTCTCCTTAGGGAGGTTTATTCCTAGGTATTTTATTCTTTTTGTTGCAGTCGTAAATGGGAGTGTTTCTTTAATTTCTCTTTCAGATTTTTCATCACTGGTGTAGAGGAATGTGACAGATTTCTGTGCATTAATTTTGCATCCTGCTGCTGTTCCAAATTCATTGATAAGCTTTAGTAATTTTCTGGTAACATCTTTAGGATTCTCTATGTATAGTGTCTGCAGACAGTGACAGCTTTACTTCTTTTCTAATTTGGATTCCTTTTTTTTCTTTTTCTTCTCTGATTGCTGTGGCTAAGACTTACAAAACGTTGTTGAATAAAAGTTGTGAGAATGGGAAACATTGTTTTGTTCCTGATCTTAGTGGAAATAGTTTCTCTTTTTCACCATTGAGAACCATGTTGGCTGTGTGTTTGTCATATATGGCCTTTATTATGTTAAGGTATGTTCCCTGTATTTTGGAGAGTTTTTTATCATAAATGGGTGTTGAATTTTGTCAAAAGCTTTTTTTGCATCTATTAGGATGATCATATGATTATTATCCTTCAATTTGTTAATATGGTGTATCACATTTGTGTATATTGAAGAATCCTTGCATTCCTGGGATAAACCCCACTTGATCATGTTGTATGATCCTTTTAATGTGCAGTTGGATTCTGTTTGCTAGTATTTTGTTGAGGATATTTGCATCTATGTTCATCAGTGATGTTGGCCTGTAGTTTTCTTTCTTTGTGACATCTTTGTCTGGTTTTGGTATCGGGTGATGGTGTCCTCATAGAATGAGTTTGGAAGTGTTCCTCCCTCTGCTATATTTTGGAAGAATTTGAGAAGGATAGGTGTTATCTCTTCTCTAAATGTTTCACAGAATTCACCTGTGAAGCCACTTGTTCCTGAGCTTTTGCTTGTTGGAAGATTTTTAATCACAGTTTCAATTTTAGTGTTTGTGATTGGTCTGTTTATATTTTCTATTTCTCCCTGGTTCAGTCTTGGAAGGTTGTGCTTTTCTAAGCATTTGTCCATTTCTTCCAGGTTGATCATTTTATTGGCATATAGTTACTTGTATTAATCTCTCATGATCCTTTGTATATGTGAACTGTCAGCATTATGGAGGTTCTTTTAAAAGCTAAAAATAGAACTACCATACCACCCAGAAGTCCCACTACTGGGCATATACTCTGAGAAAACCATAATTCAAAAAGAGTCATGTACCAAATTATTCATTGCAGCTCTATTACAATAGCCAGGACATGGAAGTACCCTAAGTTTCCATCAACAGATGAATGGATAAAGAAGATGTGGCACATATATACAATTGAATATTACTCAGCCATAAAAAAGAAACGAAGTTGAGTCATTTGTAATGAGGTGGATGGACCTGGAATCTGTCATACGGAGTGAAGTAAGTCAGAAAGTGAAAAACAAATACTGTATGCTAGCACATATACATGGAATCTAAAATAAAAAATTTAAAAATGGTCATAAAGAACATAGGGGCACAATGGGTATAAAGACACAGACCTACTAGAGCATGGACTTAATGATATGGGGAGGGGGAAGGGTAAGCTGGGAGGAACTGAGAGAGTGACATGGACATATATACACTATGATATGTAAAACAGATAGATAGTGGAAAACAGCCGCATTGCTCAGGGAGATCAGCTCAGTGCTTTGTGATCACCTAGAGTGGTGGGATAGGGAGGGTGGGAGGGAGGGAGACACAAAAGGGAAGAAATTTGAGGACATATGTATATGTATAACTGATTCACTTTGTTATAAAGCATAAACCAACACACCATTGTAAAACAATTTTACTTCAATAAAGATTTTTTTTTTTTTAATATCTGGGAATTGTTCAAATGACATGCAGTAAATGAAAAGCAAAATTTGTCCAAGAAAATCTAAAATTCAGTAAGAATAGTGAGACTTTCTGGCATTTGAGCCATGACCAGTTCCCTATTCCTAGGTCAGCCTGATTGAAGTTCCACTCTGGGTGGATGTGGGTAAGAAGACAGTTCATCCTCTACCCTAACCTCTTCATTAAGGGCTACCTATATTTATTGGTTGAATTGTGTCCCCCAAAATGATATATTCAAGTCCTAGTCCCTGCTACCTCTACAAGTTACCTTGTTTGGACTTAGTCTTTGCAGGTGTATTTAAGTTAAGAGATGGTCCACCTGGATTAGGGTGGGCCTTATATCATCACTGGTGTCATCATATGAGAGACAGGAAAATTTGTTACACAGAAACTCAGAGGAAACACAGGGAAGAAAGACATGTGGTATAAAAAGCAGCGATTGAAGTGATGCAATTACAAGCCAAGTAATGCCAAAGAGTTCTGGTAACCATCAGAAACAAAGAAAAGACAAGGAAGGAATATTTCCAGAGCCTTCAGAGGGAGCATGGTCCTACCATTATGTTGATTTCATTACTTTTGGCCCCGATAACTGTGGTTTTAAGCCACTCATTCTGTTGTATTTTGTTATGGTAGCCCTAGGAAATTAATACCACATATCTAACCAGGAGGGGCTGGCTTCCAGCTGCTCTAAGCCCCTCCAAGGTGAATAGATTAAATTTCTGGTGAATGCAGCCAAGAGGTTGGTGGCTCAGTTCCTCCACCCAGACCATGCCCTAAGGATAGATGCTCTACTCCAGTCATGAAAGGTTGAGAATATAGGGGCCCTGATCACCCTCACTCCACCTCAAGTTAAACTCAATAACAAAAGACAACTCATTAAAGTGGCCAAAGGATATGAATAGACAGTTCTTCAAAGAAGATATACAACTAACCAATAAGCACATTAAAAGATGCTCAACATCATTAGCCATGAGAGAAATGCAAATCTAAACCACAAGGAGATACCACATCACACACACTAGGGTGGTTTTAATAAAAAGACAGAGGATAACAAGTATTAGTAAGAATGTGGAGAAATTAGAACCCTCATACACTGACAGTATGGATGTAAAATGTTGCAGCCACTTTGAAAAAGTCTGGCAGTTCCTCAAAATGTTAAACATCATGTTACTTATGACTCAGCAATTCCACTTCTAAAGATTTGAAGACAGTTCAAATAAATGTTTGTACATAAGTGTTCATATTGGCAGTATTCACAATAGCAAAAAGGTGGAAACAGCTCAAATATCCATCAATTGATGAATGAATAAACAAGTAGTGGTATATCCATACAGTGGAATATTATTTGACCATAAAAGTGGATTACGTAGTATACATGTTACAACATGGCTAAAACATGAACACATTATGCTAAGTGAAAGAAGCTTGTCACAATAGGTCTGTATTGTATGATACTATATACATGAAATGTCCAGAATAGGCAAATCTACTGAGATAGAAGGTAGATTAGTGGTTGCATAGGGCTAGGGGGAATGAGAGTATTGTTAGGTGATGGCTATGTGTTGTGGGTTTTCTGTGGGGCAATTGAACATATTCTAAATCTGATTGTTTTGATGATGTACAACTCTTTGAGGATACTACAAGCCATCAAATTATATCTTAATAAAGCTCTTAAAATACTATCTGTTATTAGTAGTGACTGTTGGGTTTAAGAATGAAAATAAATTTATCTATTGTAATATTTGTGTGATCAAGATTAATATATATGTGTATCAGTCTTCATCAATGATATATATGTATATATGCATCAATCTTGATCACCTTAATATTAGAATATATATTTATTTGGTGTTAAAAGTCATTTTACTTTATTGTATTTTATTTTATTTTTCATTCCACAAATATTTATTGAGCACTTAAAAGATAATGTTTGGTCACTTTTCTCCATCCACTTTTCTCTATCACTATCACCCCAATTTTTTTTTTTTTCTTGAGGATATATTGCTTTCACAGTAAATAAAATAAAGTTTCTTAGAAGGATACTTTTTTTGCAAAGAATAAAGTGCTGGATAGAAGAAATGAAAATAGGGTTCTTAACTAATTTGCTATGCTATGTTAAGAACCAAAGGAAATTAATATTGGAAAGGGGAGAAGAAATATCCCTTTTTTCCATTTTATTTTTTGACATACAAAAAGCTGTATATAAATAAGGTGTACAATTTCGTGAGTTTTGAGATAAGCGCACACTCATGAAACCATCACTAGAATTTATGCCATAACCCTATCCATCACCTTGAAAAGTTTCTTCCTGTCATCTTATTTATTATTATTGCTTTTTGTGATAAGAACACTTAACACAAGATTTACCCTCTTAGAAAAATTTTAATTATATAATACAATATTTTAATATCTTTATTGGAGCATAATTGCTTTACAATGGTGTGTTAGTTTCTGCTTTATAACATAGTGAATCAGCTATACATTTACATATATCCCCATACTTCCTCCCTCTTTCATCTCCCTCCCACCTTCCCTATCCCACCTCTGTAGGTGGTCACAAAGCACATAGCTGATCTCCCTGTGCTATGCAGCTGTTTCCCACTAGCCAACCATTTTACATTTGATACTGTATATTTATCAATGGTAGTCTCTCATTTCGTCCCAGCTCCCCCCTCCCCCACTGTGTCCTCAAGTCCATTCTCTAAGTCTGCGTCTTTATTTCTGCCCTGCCACTAGGTTCATAAGTACCGCTTATTTTTAGATTCCATATATGTGCATTAGCCTCTTTGACAAAGGAGGCAAGAGTATACAATGGAGAAAAGACAGCCTCTTCAATAAATGGTGCTGGGAAAACTGGATAGCTACATGTAAAAGAATGAAATTAGAACACTTCCTAACACCATACACAAGAATAAACTTAAAATGGATTAAAGACCTAAAAGTAAGATCAGACACAATTGTACAATATTAAATATAGGTACTATGCTGTTCAGTAGATCTCTAGGACTTATTTATCTTATACAACATAAACTGTGTACTCTGACTAATAACTTCCCATTTCCTCCTCTTATTTTATATTATATTTTGACATATCTATTTTATTTATTTCTAATGATGAATGTTTGGCATACAGTGAAATTCATACATCTTAATTGTTCAAGTCTGAGTTTTGATGAATGTATATTCCCATGTATCCACCAACAAAAGCAAAATGTAGAACATTTCTATCACCCCAAATATTCCCTCATATGGTCCAGTCCATCTCTACCATCTTCTCAAGACAACCACTTTCTGATTTCTATCACTATAGATTAGTTTTTGCCTCTTTTTGACCTTCAGATAAATGGAATTATATACTATGTTTTTGGGTTTGACTGCTTTCACTTAATATAATGTTTTTGTGATTCATTTATGTTGCAGTGTTTTTGTCAGTAGTTTCTTTTTGATATCAAAATTTGTCTATCCATTCTCCTGTTGATAGACACTGTTTTTTTCTATGTTTGTGCTGTTGTGAACCAGGCTGATATAATTACACAAATCTTTTTTTTTTGAATTGGTATTTTCATTGCTCTTACATAAAAAAAGGAACAAGGAGTGGAATTACTGGGTTTTAGGATATATATATATATATATATATATATATATATATATATATGTCAGCCAGCAAGCAGTATATTAGAATTCCTATTTTTCCATATCCTCACCATTTTAGTATTGTCTCTTTTCTTTAATTTTAGTTATTCTGGTGCATGTTGATAGTATCTTATTATGATATTAATTTCCACTTTTCACAGTGAATAATGGTATTAAGCATCTTTTCATGTGTTTATTGGCTATTTGTATATTCTGTCAACTGTTCAAGTCTTTTGCCTATTGTACATTGCATTGTATGTCTTTTTATAATTTATTTGTAGGTATTTTTATATATTCTGGATAAGATTGGTATTTGAATATGGGATATCAGATATAGTAATCTGTTATTAAACTCTTATGATGTAGTAAACTATTCAGGCTAAGTACATGAGGATATAACAATAATTAACTATTAAAAAATAAACTGGTGAGCTAATGTCTTATAAGCACGCCAGCTGAAATTTTCATTCTTTCAGATGTAGATCCAGTTATAGGTTATTTCCCCCCTCTGAATTAACCTTAAGCTTATAGGAGTGATATTTCTATACAGGAGAACAGTAAAACAATTTTCTCTAAAACTGGTTAGTTGCCTCCTTCTCCTCAGTCCTCCAATATCTTTCTATTGTTTTAGGCCTCAAAATAGACTTACCTGTTAACCAAGAGGTAATTCCATCCTGGATTTAGGATAATTTATCATTATTGATGATTTCATAACTTATTTCCTCCTAAAATGTCCCATTAGTGGATTTATAATGACTATATGCCATTGGAAGTAACATGACCATTTTATGAACTCAGCATAAAATTGCTAGAAAATCAGTTTTAAGAGGAAAATTGTTATAGTTAGAGATAACCCTGGCAAATAAACTGTTAGGGAAAATTAAATTCCACTGGATACAGACAATTTGGGTTAACAGTGTACTTGTCAGGAGGTCCCATCATCCTAGGGTAGAACATGAACCTAAAATTTCCTGGTGTACTTTTAAAATATCTGGCGAATACATTTGAAAACCATGTTATTTATTCTAGGTAATAACAATTTAAATTGCTACAGCCTTCTTCATCTTTCTCAAGTACAGTACTATTTTACAGGTGAAAAAGAATATTCTTTTTGAGGGAAAAAATAGCCACTGGCAAAGATATTGAACTAGCTTAGAAGAGGATCAAAAAAAGAAATAGGAAAAGACATTATTACAAAATTGATTATAAACCTCCAGAATAATCTGTGTTGGTAGAACAAGAACATAAATATAAAGGACTGCTAATGAAATACAGGAAGGTCTGAATACTTGCATTTTTTTCCCCTCTGATGTATTGCAATAGAATGGACAAATAATCAAGGAACTTTATTTCCTTTCCTGACTTTTTCATATTGGAGGGTAATGTGGAGTTTCTTTCTTTCCCAGGGCCCTCCTTGCATTCTACCCTCTTTCCAGTTCTTCTCAGGGTTACTTGATGACAGTCTTCTGTCTACCTGGAATGGAGATGAAAATAACTGAGGAGCAGCCAGGTAGTTCATAGAGTCTGAATCACTGGTTTCACTAAGAACATGTAAAGTGCCGAGTGTTGAATTAATTACCCCAGGAAATGATTTGTATAGGCACTAGAGGCTACACAGATGATGACTAGAGGCCCAGTGCTTTCTATCAACTCCTAGGGTAGGTTGACCCATGAGTTACTGAATGCAGTTTTCTTGGTGTAATATCTAGTGCAGGACTGCAAGAGTGTTCCCTCTGTATAGCAAACAGTAAACTATACTATAGTAAACTATGCTATGGCAAACAGTAAACTGTAAACCCCACCCACATGTGTTGTAACAAGACCTTTCATGGATCATTGTTGCTAAAATCTTGTAAATAAACATCTATTTTCTGACTCTATAAAATCTCATCATAATACAATAACCAGTTATTCAACATTGGATCTTCATGTCATGTCAGTGCAAAGTAGTCTGGAATATAGTTCCTCAGGGAAGAGTAAAATTTTTCATTTGTGGACATTTAATTTTTATTTTGAAAACATTATAACTTTGGGAATATTTAATATTTTTCATGCAATAAATTTGATTTCCAAGATAGTGAAAAAGTAAATACTTTAGTCACTCACAGCCTTAACCTCCCCACATATGTATTTAAAGCTTCCAAAATAATCCTAAGAACCATATATATCCAAATATAAGGATGCTACTGTGTTTTCAGGGCTTCCTCATGCTTTTTAAATTTCAATATATAATAATAATAATATATCATTTTGAACATCTTTCATCTGTATCCTAAAATATTCATTTAAAAGCTCTTGATCATCAAATGTTTCCGTGTTAATTGTAGATATCGATTTGTAGTTAAACATTTCATATCTGAAAGAATAGAGGCTAGGCATTGATCTGGATCTGCAAAATCTAGAGAGATCATGGACAATTTACCTACCATGGAAGGGCTATTGGGCTCCATCTAGTGGATAAAAGAGGTAAGTTTTCCCTGCTGAAGGAGTTAGAGGCATGTGCAAGTATATTATTGACACCACCTAACAACTCAGAAAACTAGTGATCCAAACGGTCAGAGTGACTAGAGTTACATATAGACACAATTATAGCCTGATGTGTTAGAGAAATATAACCTATTTCTTGTAAGATTGAGCATTTAGGGGTTTACATAGCTCCAGTAGTTACCTTTAATCCTGGATCTTATAATTTAAGAAAGGAGACAGAAATCATAAGCCATGTGCACTGTCATTTTCATTTGAGAGCATTATGGAAAAGTGTACTAGGAATTAGGAAATTTAATAAAGATTAATAATAAAAAAATTAAGTATTTGAGAGTGCCCAGAGAAGAGAAATATAATTTGAAAGCTAAACAAATACTACAGTAGTTCAAAATTCAACAGGTACTAGTTATATGACTTCCTGTACCTAATATAACTTACTGATATCTAATTAAAAAAAGATATCTGGAAAACATCTCACAAAAGTAGAAAAATCAGATATAACCACTTGACCAAGAGGAAGAAGTCAAATGATGTGCTCTGCTGGGCAGTGCAAAACCTTGGGGCAAATTATATTAACTCTTATTTTGCAATCTTCAACCGTTTGTATATTATTTGTATGGCATTACATAGATGTCATAAATTGCTATTTTACTGTTTCTGGATATGTCCCTCACTTTCTTTACCATCTTCACATGTGCTCATGTGTATCTCCCTACCTTAAATACCTATCACATAATCTTACCTGTCAAAATTATACCCATTCTCTAAAAAACAATTTCAAATGCTACCCCTTCTCTTAGGGTATTTCTAATCCCCTGTAGCTGGTAAAAATGGTCACAAATATGTTGGCACTCCTCCCATTGAGAGATGTGTTCTGTGTGCCCTCCTCTTTAATTCGTCTGACCTCTGTGACTACTTCGACTAATAATATAATATGATAGATGTAACACTGTCAGTTTCTACATACAAGCCTTAAGAGATCAGCAGTTTCCACTCTGAGATCTGGATTGGTACCTCTGAGGTAAGCCTACTGCCACGGAAGATGTCTGATTGCCCTAAGACAACCATACTATATGGAAGCCAAAATTACCCACGTGGGTGGGTTGAGTGGAGAGTGAGAGATATTTGGCTAGTCTTTGCTATTCCAGCCGTAACATTTCAGGTACCAGACATGTGAATGAAGATACCATATAGGACATTATAATCTCTGATGGCAAGACAGAACAGAAAAACCCAGCCAAAAGCCAGAGTTGAGGTCCAGACCTATGTTACCTTTTGAGTTACCCAGACAAATCTAGCCATCTGAGGAACCTCCAACTATTTAAACCACACTAGCTGAGGCCTCAGGCCTTATGCAACACAGAAGACACTGTGTATGGTGTTAAAGAGTGTTCTAATTTCATTCTTTTATATGTAGCTGTCCAGCTTTCCCAGCCCCATTTATTGAAGAGACTGTCTTTTCTCCATTGTATATTCTTGCCTTCTTTGTCATAGATTAGGTGACCATAGGTGCATGAGTTTATCTCTGGGCTTTCTATCCTGTTCCATTGATCTACATTTCTGGTTTTGTGCCAATACCATACTGTCTTGATTACTGTAGCTTTGTAGTATAGTCTGAAGTCAGGGAGTCTGATTCCTCCAGCTCCGTTTCTTATTTCTTTTTTCCTCAAGATTCCTTTGGCTATTCAGGGTCTTTTGTGTCTCCATACAAATTTTAAGATTTTTTTTTGTTCTAGTTCTGTAAAAACTGCCATTGGTAATTTGATAGGGATTGCATTGAATCTGTAGATTGCTTTGGGTAGTATAGTCATTTTCACAATGTTGATTCTTCCAACCCAAGAGCATGGTATATCTTTCCATATGTTTGTGTAGTCTTTGATCTCTTTCATCAGCATCTTATAGTTTTCAGAGTACAGGTCTTTTGTCTACTTGGGTAGGTTTATTCCTAGGTATTTTATTCTTTTTGATGCAATGGTAAATGGGATTGCTTTTTGAATGTCTCTTTCTGATCTTTTGTTGTTAGTATATGGAAATGCAACAGATTTCTGTGTATTAATTTTGTGCCCTGCAACTTTACCAAATTCATTGATGAGCTCTAGTAGTTTTCCGGTAGCATCATTAGAATTTTCTATGTATAGTATCATGTTATCTCTAAACAGTGAGAGTTTTACTTCCTCTTTTCCCATTTGGATTCCTTTTATTTCACTTATTCTCTGATAGCCATGGCTAGAACTTCCAAAACTATGTTGAATAAGAGTGGCAAGAATGGACACCCTTGTCTTGTTTCTGATCTTAGAGGAAATGCTTTCAGATTTTCACCATTAAGAATCATGTTTGGGGCTTCAGTTGGAAGCTGGGAGAGGACTGGGGTTGGCTGCATGAACACAGCCTGAATGGGTTAGTGCACCACGGCTAGCCAGGAGGGAGTCCCAGAGAAGTCTGGAGCTGCCGAAGAGGCAAGAGACATTTTCTTCCCTCTTTGCTTCCTGTGGCGTAAGGAGAGGGGATTAAGCACTCCGCTTAAAGGAGCTCCAGGGACGGGTGTGGAGCTGCAGAAGAGACAAGTCTTTTTCTTGCCTTTTTGTTTCCTGGTGCAAGAGGAGAGGGGATAAAACGCACCGCGTAAAGGACCTCCAGAAAAGGGCGTGAGCTGTGGTTATCAGCGCAGACAACAGAGAAGGGCATGAGATGCTAAGGCTGCTGCTGCTACCACCAAGAAGCCTGTGTGCAAGCACAGGTCACTCTCCACACCTCCGCTCCCAGGAGCCTGTGCAACCCGCCACTGCCAGGGTCCCAGGATCCAGGAACAATTTCCCCAGGAGAACACACGGTGCGCCTCAGGCTGGTGCAACATCACACCGGCCTCTGCCGCCGCAGGCTCTCCCCATACCCCTTCCTCCCCCAGGCCTGAGCCAGAGCCCCCAAATCAGCTGCTCCTTTAACCGCGTCCCATCTGAGTGAAGAGCAGATGCCCTCAGGTGACCTATGTGCAGAGGCAGGGCCAAGTCCAAAGCTGAAACCCAGGAGCTGTGCGAACAAAGAGGAGAGGGGGAGTTCTCTCCCAGCAGCCTCAGAAGCAGCAGATTAAAACTCCACAATCAACTTGAAGTGCCCTGCATCTGTGGAATACCTGAATAGACAGCGAATGATGCCAAGTTGAAGAGGTGTACTTTGGGTGCAAGATATATAATTATTTTCCCCTTTTTCTCTTTTTGTGAGTGTGTATGTGTATGCTGCTGTGTGAGATTTTGTCTGAATAGCTTTGCTTTCACCATTCTTCGTAGGGTTCTGACCGAACATTTTTTTTCTTTTTAAAATTTTTCTTCTTAATAATTATTTTTTATTTTATAACTTTATTTTATCCTACTTTATTTTATCTGGCTTCTTTCTTTCTTCCTTTCTTTCTTATTTTCTTCCTTTCTTTCTTACATCCTTTCTTCTTTCCTTTCTTCCTTTCTTTCTTACTTTCTTCCTTCCTTTCTTCTTCCCTTTCTTCCTCCCTTCCTTCCTCCCTTCCTCTCTCTATTCCTCCCTCCATTCTTCCTCCCTTCCTTCCTTCCTCCCTCCCTTCCTTCCTCCCTCCCTCTATTCCTCCCTTCCTTCCTCCCTCCCTCCCGTCCTTCCTCCCTCCCTTCCTTCCTTCCTTCCTTCTTTCCTTCCTTTCTTTCTTCCTTCCTTCCTTCCTTCCTCCCTTCCTTTCTTCCTTTCTTCCTTCCTTCCTACCTGCCTTCCTGCCTTCCTTTCTTTCCTATCTATTTTTTCTCCCTCTTATTCTGAGCCATGTGGATGAAAGGCTCTTGGTGCACCAGCCAGGCGTCCGGGCTGTGTTGCTGAAGTGGGAGAACCACCTTCAGAACACTGGTGCACAAGAGACCTCCCAGCTCCAGGTAATATCAAACAGCAAAAAAACCCAGAGATCTCCATCTCCACACCAAGACCCAGCTTGACTCAACGACCAGCAAGCTACAGTGCTGAACACCCTATGCCCAACAACTAGCAAAACAGGACCACGGCCCCATCCATTAGGAGAGAGGATGCCTAAAATCATAATAAGGTTACAGACACCCCAAAACACACCAACAGACGTGGACCTGTCCACCAGAAAGACAAGATCCAGCCTCATCCACCAGAACACAGGCACTAGTCCTCTCAACCACAAAACTTACTCAACCCACTAAACCAACCTTAGCCACTGGGGACAGACAGCAAAAACAATGGGAACTACAAACCTTCAGCCTGCAAAAAGGAGACCCCAGACACAGTAAGCAAAATGCAAAGATAGAAAAACACACCACAGATGAAGGAGCAAGATAAAAACCCACCAGACCTAACAAATGAAGAGGAAATAGGAAGTCTACCTGAAAATGAATTCAGAATAAGGATAGTAAAGATGATCCAAAATCTTGGAAATAAAATAGACAAAATGCAAGAAACATTTAACAAGGACCTAGAAGAAATAAAGAGGAAGCAAGCAATGATAAGCAACACAATAAATGAAATTAAAAACACTCTAGATGGGATCAAGAGCAGAATAACTGAGGCAGAAGAACAGATAAGTGACCAGGAAGATAAAATAGTGGAAATAACTACTGCAGAGTAGAATAAAGAAAAAAGAATGAAAAGAACTGAGGACAGTCTCAGAGACCGATGGGACAACATTAAACGCATGAATATTTGAATTATAGGGGCCAAGAAGAAGAAGAGAAAAAGAAAGGGACTGAAAAAATAGTTGAAGAGATTATAGTTGAAAACTTCCCTAATATGGGAAAAGAAAGAGTTAATCAAGTCCAGGAAGTACAGAGAGTCCCATACAGGATAAATCCAAGGAGAAACATGCCAAGACACATATTAATCAAACAATCAAAAATTAAATATAAAGAAAACATATTAAAAGCAGCAAGGGAAAAGCAACAAATAACACACAAGGGAATCCCCATAAGGTTAACAGCTGGTCTTTCAGCAGAAACTCTGCAAGCCAGAAGGGAGTGGCAGGACATACTTAAAGTGATGAAGGAGAAAAACCTACAACTAAGATTACTCTACCCAGCAAGGATCTCATTCAGATTTGATGGAGAAATTAAAACCTTTACAGACAAGCAAAAGCTGAGAGAGATCAGCACCACCAAATGAGCTCTACAACAAATGCTAAAGGAACTTCTCTAGGCAAGAAACACAAGAGAAGGAAAAGACATACAAGAACAAACTCGAAACAATTAAGTAAATGGTAATAGGAACATACATATTGATAATTAACCATAAATGTAAATGGATTAAATGCTCCCACCAAAAGACACAGACTGGCTGAATGGATACAAAAACAAGACCCATATATATGCTGTCTACAAGACACCCACTTCATTCCTAGGGACAAATACAGACTGAAAGTGAGGGGATGTAAAAAGATATTCCATGCAAGAGGAAATCAGAAGAAAGCTCGAGTAGCAATTCTCATATCAGGCGAAATAGACTTTAAGATAAAGACTATTACAAGAGACAGAGAAGGACACTACATAATGATCAAGGGATCAATCCATGAAGAAGATATAACAATTGTAAATATTTATGCACTCAACATAGGAGCATCACAATACATAAGGCAAACACTAACAGCCATAAAACGGGAAATCAACAGTAATACGATCATAGTAGGGCACTTTAACACCCCATTTTCACCAATGGACAGATCATCCAAAATGAAAATAAATAAGGAAACACAAGTTTTAAATGATACATTAAGCAACATGGACTTAATTGATATTTATAGGACATTCCATCTAAAAACAACAGAATACACATTTTTCTCAATTACTCATGGAACATTCTCCAGGATAGATTATATCTTGGGTCACAAATCTAGCCTTGGTAAATTTTAGAAAATTGAAATCGTATCAAGTATCTTTTCTGACCACAATGCTATGAGACTAGATATCAATTACAGGAAAAGATCTGTAGAAAATACAGACCCATAGAGACCAAATAATACACTACTTAATAATGAAGTGAACACTGAAGAAATCAAAGAGGAAATCAAAAATTACTTAGAAACAAATGACAATGGAGACATGACGACCCAAAACCTATGTGATGCAGCAAAAGCAGTTCTAAGAGGGAAGTTTATAGTAACACAATCCTTCCTACCTTAAGAAACAGGAACCATCTTGAGTAAAAAACCTAATTTTGCACCTAAAGCAATTAGAGAAAGAAGAACAAAAAAAACCCAAATTTAATGAAGGAAAGAAATCATAAAGATCAGATCAGAAATAAATGAAAAAGAAGTGAAGGAAACAATAGCAAAGATCAATAAAAGTAAAAGCTGGTTCTTTGAGAAGATAAACAAATTGATAAACCATTGGCCAGACTCATCAAGTAAAAAAGGGAGAAAACTCAAATCAATAGAATTAGAAATGAAAAAGGAGAAGTAACAACGGACACTGCAGAAATACAAAGGATCATGAGAGATTACTATAAGCAAATGTATGCCAATAAAATGGACAACCTGGAAGAAATGGACAAATTGTTAGAAATGCACAACCAGCCGAGACTGAACCAGGAAGAAATAGAAAATATGAACAGACCAATTACAAGCACTGAAATTGAAACTATATGGTTAAAAATCTTCCAACAAACAAAAGCCCAGGACCAGATGGCTTCACAGGCGAATTCTATCAAACATTTAGAGAACAGCTAACACCTATCCTTCTCAAACTCTTCCAAAACATAGCAGAGGGAGGAACACTGCCAAACTCATTCTATGAGGCCACCATAACCCTGATACAAAAACCAGACAAAGACATCACACAGAAAGAAAACTACAGGCCAATATCACTGATGAACATAGATGCAAAAATCCTCAACAAAATACTAGCAAACAGAATCCAACAGCACATTAAAAGGATCATACACCATGATCAAGTGGGGTTTATTCCAGGAATGCAAGGATTCTTCAATATACACAAATCAATCAACATGATACACCATATCAACAAACTGAAGGAGAAAAATCATATGATCATCTCAATAGATGCAGAGAAAGCTTTTGACAAAATTCAACACCCATTTATGATAAAAACCCTGCAGAAAGTAGGCATAGAGGGAACTTTCCTCAACATAATAAAGGCCATAATGACAAACTCACAGCCAACATGGTCCTCAATGGTGAAAAATTGAAACCATTTCCACTAAGGTCAGGAAGAAGACAAGGTTGCCCACTCTCACCACTCTTATTCAACATAGCTTTGGAAGTTCTAGCCACAGCAGTCAGAGAAGAAAAAAAAATAAAACTAATCCAGATCGGAAAAGAAGAAGTAAAGCTATCACTGTTTGCAGATGACATGATACTATACACAGAGAATGATAAGGATGCTACCAGAAAACTACTAGAGCTAATCAATGAATTTGGTAAAGTAGCAGGATACAAAATTCATGCACAAAAATCTCTCACATTCTTATACACTAATGATGAAAAATCTGAGAGTGAAATTAAGAAAAACACTTCCATTTACCATTGCAACATAAAAAATAAAATATCTAGGAACAAACCTATCTAAGGAGGCAAAAGACCTGTATGCAGAAAATTATAAGACACTGATGAAAGCAGTTAAAGATGATACAAATGGATGGAGAGATATTCCATGTTCTTCAATTGGAAGGATCAACATTGTGAAAATGACTCTACTACCCAAAGCAATATACAGTTTCAATGCAATCCCTATGAAACTACCACTGGCATTTTTCACAGAAGTAGAACAAAAAATTTCACAATTTGTATGGAAACACAAAAGACCCTGAATAGCCAAAGCAATCTTGAGAACAAAAAATGCAGTGGGAGGAAGCAGGTTCCCTGACTTCAGACTATACTACAAAGCTACAGTAAGCAAGACAGTATGGTACTGGCACAAAAACAGAAATAGAGATCAATGGAACAGGATAGAAAGCCCAGAGATACACCCATGTACATATGGTCTACCTATCTTTGATAAAGGAGGCAAGAATATACAGTGAAGAAAAGACAGCCTCTTCAATAACTGGTGCTGGGGCTTCCCTGGTGGCGCAGTGGTTGAGAATCCGCCTGCCGATGCAGGGGATATGGGTTCGTGCCCCAGTTTGGGAAGATCCCACATGCCGCGGAGCGGCTGGGCCCATGAGCCATGGCCACTGAGCCTGTGCGTCTGGAGCCTGTGCTCCGCAACGGGAGAGGCCACAACAGTGAGAGGCCCGCGTACCACAAAAAACCAAAAAACAAAAAAACTGGTGCTGGGAAAACTGGACAGGTACATGTAAAATATGAAATTAGAACAGTCCCTAACACCATACACAAGAATAAATTCAAAATGCATTAAAGACCAAAATGTAAGTCCAGAAACTATCAAACTCTTAGAGGAAAACATAGGCAGAACACTCTATTACCTAAATAACAGGGAGATCCTTTTTGACCCACCTCCTAGAGAACTGGCAATAAAAACAAAAATAAACAAATGGGACCTAATGAAACTTAAAAGCTTTTGCACAGCAAAGGATACCATAAACAAGATAGAAAGGCAACCCTCAGAAAGGGAGAAAATAGTTGCAAATGAAGCAACTGACAAAGGATTAATCTCCAAAAATTATAAGGAACTTATGCAGCTCAATAACAAAAAACAAAAAACTCAATCCAAAAATGGGCAGAAGACATGAATAGACATTTCTCCAAAGAAGATATACAAATTGCCAGCAAAGACATGAAAGAATGTTCAACATCATTAATCATTTGAGAAATGCAAATGAAAACTACAATGAGATATCATCTCAAACCAGTCAGAATGTCCATCATCAAAAAATCTAGAAACAATAAATGCTGGAGAGGGTGTGGAGAAAAGGGAACACCCTTGCACTGCTGGTGGGAATGTAAATTGATACAAGCACTATGGAGGTTCCTTTAAAAACTACAAATAGAACCACCATACGACACAGCAATCTCACTACTGGGCATATACCCTAAGAAAACCATAATTCAAGTAGAGTCATGTACCAAAATGTTCATTGCAGCTCTGTTTACAATAGCCAGGAGATGGAAGTGTATATCAATAGATGAATGGATAAAGAAGATGTGGCACATATGTACAAAGAAATATTACTCAGCCAAAGAAAGAAATGAAACTGAGTTATTTGTAGTGAGGTGGATGGACCTGGAGTCTGTCATACAGAGTGAAGTAAGTCAGAAGGAGAAAAACAACTACCATATGCTAACACATATATATGGAATCTATGAAAAAAATGTCATGAAGAGACTGAGGATAGGACAGGAATAAAACACAGACCTACTTGAGCATGGACTTGAGGATATGGGGAGGGGGAAGGGTAAGCTGTGACGAAGTGAGAGAGTGGCATGGACATATATACACTACCAAACGTAAAATAGATAGCTAGTGGGAAGCAGCCGCATGGCACAGGATGATCAGCTAGGTGGTTTGTGACCACCTAGATGGGTGGGATATGTAGGGTGGGAGGGAGGGAGATGTAAGAGTGAAGAGATATGGGAACATATGTATATGTATAACTGATTCAGTTTGTTGTAAAGCAGAAACTAACACACCATTGTAAAGCAATTATACTCCAATAAAGATGCAAAAAAAAACCCCAAAAGAGTATTTGGGGCTTCCCTGGTGGTGCCGTGGCTGAGAGTCCGCCTTCCAATGCAGGGGACACTGGTTCGTGCCCTGGTCCTGGAGCATCCCACATGCCGTGGAGTTTCTGGGACTGTGCACCATGTCCGCTGGACCTGCACGTCCAGAGCCTGTGTTCTACAACGGGAGAGGCCACAACAGTGAGAGGCCCGCATACCAGAAAAACAAAAAAAGCAATCATGTTTGCTGGGGGGTTGTCATACATGGCCTTTATTATGTTGAGGTAGGTTCCCTCTATGCCAACTTTCTGGAGAGATTTTTCATAAATGGGTGTTGAATTTTGTCAAGAGCTTTGTCTGCATCTTTTGAGATGATCATATGGTTTTTATTCCTTAATTTTTAATATGATGTATCACACTGATTGATTTGTGTATATGAAGAATCCTTGCATTCCTGGAATAAATCCTACTTGATCATGCTGTATGATCCTTTTAATGTGCTGTTGGGTTTGTTTACTAGTATTTTGTTGAGGATTTTTGTGTCTTTATTCATCAGTGGTATTGGCCTGCAATTTTTGTTTTTTGTTTTTTTTTGCAATGTCTTTGTCTGGTTTGGGTATCAGGGTGATGGTGGACTCGTAGAATGAGCTTGGGAATGGTCCTCCCTCTGTGAATTTTGGGAAGAGTTTGAGAAGGATAGGTGTTAGCTCTTCTCTAAATGTTTGATAGAATTCGCCTGTGAAGCCATCTGGTCTTGGACTTTTGTTTGTTGGAAGATTTTAAATCACAGTTTCAATTTCATTACTTGTGATTGGTCTGTTCATATTTTCTATTTCCTCCTGATTCAGTTTTGAAAGCTTCTCCTCTTCTAAGAATTTGTCCATTTCCGGTTGTCCACTTTATTGGCATATATTTTCTTGTAGTTTTCTCTTATGATCCTTTGTATTTCTGCGGTGTCACTTGTAACTTAAAATCAACTCTAATTTTATTGATTTAAGTCCTCTCCCTTTTGTTCTTGATGAGTCTGGGTAAAGGTTTATTGATTTTGTTTATATTCTCAAAGAACTAGCTTTTCATTTCATTGATCTTGCTATTGTTTTCTCATTCCTATTTCATTTATTTCTGCTCTGATCTTTATGATTTCTTTCCTTCTACTAACTTTGGTTTTGTTTGTTCTTTCTCTAGTTCCTTTAGCTGTAAGTTTAGGTTATTTATTTGAGATTTTTCTTGCTTCTTGAGGTAGGATTGTATTACTATAAACTTTCCTCTTAGAACTGCTTTTGCTTCATCCCATAGGTTTTGGGACAATATGTTTTCATTGTCATTTGTTTCTAGGTATTTTTAAATTTTCTCTTTGATTTCTTCAGTGATCCATTGGTTATTTGGTAGCATATTGTTTAGCTTCCTTGTGTTTGTGTTTTTTACAGTTCTTTTTTGTATATTATTTCTAATCACATAGCATTGTGGTTAGAAAATGTGCTCAATACAATTTCAATTTTCTTAAATTTACCAAGGCTTGATTTGTGACCCAAGATATAATCTATACTGGAGAATGTTCTCAGTGCACTTGAGAAGTAAGTGTATTCTGCTGCTTTCAGATGCAATGTCCTATAAATATCAATTATGCAGCACTTCTTAATTGGAACATCCCACTAATCGGATGTGATCTACCTTGTTTTGGAGAATTAATAGTAAGTACTATATGTTTAATTCTTGGAATTTATCATACTCTGCCTGTACTATGTTTGTAAATTTGTCTTAAGTTCTCTAATTTGGTTGTAAACTCTTTAATGGTAAACAGTTATATTTTTCCAAACAGCTAGCTTAATATCCCTTGCACAAAGAGGAGTATTCAAGATATATCTGTTGAGATAAATTTCCTAATTCTTAGTTCTAAATAGATTCTATGGTTTCAGTAGTTATAGAATAATATTATGGGGCCTATATTTTAAACCAAATAACAATGTTAACTAAAAGCTGCAGATAAAACAGAGGTTAATAATGCTACCCATCTTTCCAAGCTATACTGTAGAGAACAGGAAAGATTTCTTTGCAGAGGGATTCAACTTTAATTTGAAGCACTATTTTTTAGTAAATATCACTGAATAGGCAAAACTAAAATGGGAGGCTCTGACCTGAGTTACAAGGCATGTGAGAAAAAAATCTTGAAGTCAAGGAGTCGAGATCTCAGCCTCGATGAATACTATCCAAAGCCTGGTTCTTCAGGTTGGTGTGTGATGTGTTAACAAGCAGTGACTCAAAGTGCTAAAATGAGAGGCAAAATTGCTTGCTTCAGAGAACACTGATAATATTCTGTTGAAACTGATGATATTCAAAGTAGCAAATTCAAAAGCAATTTCAATATGCCACTAAGTAATCATAAAAATACATTTTATGATAATGTAGCCTAGGCCAAAGTTTATTTACTGGATAATCAAAACCCCAGAAGCCAATTTTCCCACCCTGCAAATGTAACATCTTCTCAATACAAAAATTTAAAAATCCTTTTTGAGTTCATGAAGTAACGAATACTAGTCTCAAAAAATAATTTTTATTTTATATATTTATTTGTTTTTGTAGCTTTTTAAGATATGTATTCAAGTAGCATAAGACAGTTCCAAAACATTTCTTTCTTCCTTGTCAAAACAAGGTATGTCTGTTTCTAAACCTCTTTTTTTCTAATCATAAGACGTTATGAGAAAATAGCAATTTATTGCAAAATTATGCCAAGTATTAATCTACTTTAAAAAAATATACATTGAAAATGTATTCTTTAGGTTTCTCATTGGTTAACAGTTCTAAATTTTATTGCCTATATCACAATTATTTATATTTCTCATGACTCTTCTAGTTGATTATACATTTAACATTAATTCCTTCAAAAATCATTGATTACTATGTGTCAGACCCATAAACTAGACTCTGTAAACAGAAAGGTTAATAGTATTACAGGAGAAATATATCCCCCCACCCTGGAGTTTCCATAAGGAGGGATTTTTAACTAAACACATTCTGGGCCTCTTTCCTCACCTTTAATCACTGTAGCTGGGAAGCAGAGATGGCTTGCTTGATGGCTAAATTTGGAAATAATAACTAGGAATGCATAGGCTGTACCCTTCTTTTGCTGTGTGCAGGTGAGTTGTCCCCCGGAGTTGCCAGTTCTCCTTGACCCTGTCTCAATTCTTACCTAAGCAATGCTTTCGTGGAGTGTAGGCATCTCTGGCCCTGGAGCGACTGTGATGGGTTGAGTAAATCTGCCTAATTTTAGGGTTCACTTAGCATGTCCCTTTGTCTCTTGCAGTATGTGGCATCTTCCAACTTAGCCACCAGTAATAAAAGCAATAGTTTGGCCACCGATTTTACCATTTGTTTGATTCTCAGTAATTTCAGAACCTCAGTAGAGAATATGACTGCTCTTTATGGGGGGCTCTCTCCAGGATACTAACAAATAAGAAATGGCTCTTGCCTTTGTCATCAAATTGGATAGACATACCCCCCAAATTATAAAACAAGTGGTAAGTACACTGATATATGTATATATAATTAAAGTGTGTTATATGTGTGGAGGCCTGGGATACAGCATGAATAACATCCTATGAGAGAAACATCAAGGTTTATGTATAATTACAAGTTTGATGCTGCTGGAAATTAACAGTGTGAGGTAGGGAATGGTATGAGATAAGTCTAGAGATCTAGGCAGGGCCTTGTATGCTATGTCAAGAAGTTTGAACTTTATTTTGACAGGGATGATAAAATACTGAAAGTTTTAAGCATGGGAGTGACCTGATCAGATTTGTTTGTGGCACCTCTTGGTGGTATATACAATGGATTGGATATGGAGAAGAGTAGAGACAGAGAGACCATTTAGGAAGCTGTTGACAGTAGTATAGGAAAAAAATAAGTATTTGGATTAATAAATAATAGTAGTAATAAGACAAAAAGAGGAAATGATTTAGAAAATGCTTATGAAGTAAAATAAACATGATTTGATCTTTGAACAACTGTGGTGATGATAGGGAATGAGAAATCTAGGGTGATACTCTGTTCTCTAAGTTGAGTAAATACATCTATTATAGTGTAATCAACTAAGAAAAATTAAAGAGGAGGAAATACTTGGGGTGATGATAATGAGCTTTAATTTTGGAAATGTTAGAAGTTGATGTGTCTATGGGAAATCTAGGCTTGAAATGTCTCCAGATTCCTAGATAAATAATTCCAAAGGTTTGAGAGGAAGTTATAGTTAGAAACTTATGTGTGGGAGTTATCAACTGAAAGATTAGGAATAGATAAAATCAAATCTAAGTGTGTAGTATAAGACAAGTATTGGATCAAGGATGAGACTCTCATTAATACTATCATTTAATTGGTGGATGTTTGAAGATGAGCCCATGAGGGAGAGAGACAAAAAGTTATCAAGAGAACACAGTGTCTTGGAAACCAAGGGAGTAGAGGGTTTAAAAAATATAGGACCAATAAACAGTGAAGAATACAGTGGAGAAATCTAGTAAAGTAAAAACTGAAAAATATCTCTTGGGTTTTATAATTTAGAGGTCATTGAAAACCTTGATGAAAGTAGTTTCGACTGGAATGTTTTGGACAAAAGCCAGATTAAATAGAAATGAGAGAATGGGAGGTGAAGAAGCAAAGAAGAGTGAATATTAATAACAATTCTGAGAAGTTTTCATGAGAATAGAAGAGTGATTGGAAGGTAGCTAGAGAGAGCAAGTATTAAAAGCATTATTTATCTTTTCTTATAAGATACCTTAGCACTTTTATATAAGGATGGACAGGAAATCCAGAAGTCAGAGAGATTAATGATACAGGGAATATAGAGTAATTGACTGCATGGATTAAGATCCTAGAGGAGATGAGTTAGGGGATCAGATCAAAGGCACAAAATGGAGTGACCTTGAACAGAAGAAAGGATCTTTGAAACTGCGGTGGGAGGTTGAAATGGATCGTGATAGATGGTTGCAAATTTTTACATATTCTTGAAACCGAGGTCATCTGATGAAAGTGAGGGTTGAGGATACATTTGAGGCTTGAGGAGAGGGTTGAAATTTTGCAAAGGCATTTTCAAGAAATAAGTAATTTGCTAACTGTAGCATATGTACATCTATTGCTTTTGCTTCCCATAATTTCCCTCTGGTCATCAATTCCTCCCCCACCTCAATTCTGACTTTGTGCTTTGGCCAAATTTGTAATGTAGGTTTAAGCCAGTAACTTCATTGATTAATTTAGAAATTGCCATAGATCCCAATTTAAGTCAATCAGAACAGATATTCAGACTTTGTGGTGTCCAGAGAGAGAGAAAAGTGTGTTTGTCCTCAGGGGCACATCAAAGAGTTGCACAGCCTGTGCATTGCCCATCTTCAGGGGCTCTGTTTGTATTGACTAGAACATGAATGGTGCCACCTGGAGTTTTGCAGCATGGCCCATCCATTGTTTTTGGATGTGGCAGCCACCGTGCTTTCACCAGGAGAGAACTTGTCTGAGAATGAAGCAACACAGAGAATGCCCAGCTCAGAGAAAGACACAAACCAGCCACCAATGACATCATTCAAGTTTCTGCTTTAAATCACTCTGAGGCTCCAGTCTATCCCAGGATTTGTCATCCATTGGACATTAATATAAAAATCAACTCCTTTATTTTCATACACCACTGGGATTCAAGTTTCCAGCTCTTGCACAGCTACACATTTTATTTATTTAAATTTTAATTACATAACTTTATTTAATTTTTAAATTAACATGTACTAAAATTGATTTTAATTGATGTACAGATCTAGGATTTTTAATGCATGAATCTATTCATGCAACAGTTACCACCATCAGGACACAAAACAATTTCATTACTACAAACAAACTCCCTCATGCTATACCTTTGTATTCATACTCTCTCTCTGCCCTAAAACCTGGGAAGAACTGATTTATCTTTCACCACTGTAGTTTGGTCTTTGGGGGAAAATATCATATTAATATAATCATACAATATGTGAACTTTGAGAATGGCTATTTTTACTCACCATAACATCTCTGAGATCTAAGTTGTTGAGTGTATCAAAAGTTTGCTCGTTTTTTATTGCTGAAAGTATTCTTTGTATGGAGGCACGAAAGTTTATTTGTTCAGCCACCCTTTGCAAGATATTTGGGTTGTTTATAGTTTTGAACTATTATGATCTATTCATAGATCATAAACATCCATTAAAGATTTTTGTGTGAAAACAAGTTTTCATTTCTCTAGGGTAAATAAGTAGAAGTGGGATTGCTGGGTCATTTGGTAAATGTATATTTAACTTTATAAGAAATTGTGGAACTGTTTTCCACAATGGCTCTACCATGTTGTATTCATATCAACAGTGTATGTGTGTTCTACTTGTTCCAGATCCTCATCAGTCATTGGTACTGTCAGTATTTTTGTTTTAATTTTAGCCATTTTAATGTGTATCTTGATGTGCTTTTAATTCACATTTCATTAATGGATATTTATATTAGACAACTTTCATGTGCTTATTTGTCATTAATACATCTTCTTTGATGAAGTGCCTATTCAAGTCATTTGCACATTTTAAAATTGGATTGTTGTTTTCTTAATATTGAGATTTTTTTTTTTTTTTTTTTTTTTTTTTTTTTGTGTGGTATGCAGGCCTCACTGTTGTGGCCTCTCCCGTTGCGGAGCACAGGCTCCAGACGCGCAGGCTCAGCGGCCATGGCTCACGGGCCCAGCCGCTCCGCGGCATGTGGGATCTTCCCGGACCGGGGCACGAACCCGTGTCGCCTGCATTGGCAGGCGGAGTCTCAACCATTGCGCCACCAGGGAAGCCCGAGATTTTATTTTTAACAGCTTTATTGAGTTATAATTTATGTATCTTAAAATATACTCATTTTAGGTATATGATTTAATGATTTTTAGTAAGTTCTTAGTTATGTAACCATCAACACAATTTAATTAAAGAACATTTCCATTACCTCAAAAAGACACCTCACTTCCAATTTTTTAGTCACTCCCCATTCTATGCGTAGCCCTAGATAACCACTAAGTTATTTTCTCTTGCTACAGATTTGACTTTTCTGGAATTTGATATAAATGGAATCATTTTATATAATATATAGTCTTTTGCATAGACTTCAAATTGTTTTCTCTCTTTTTAATTGGGTTATATGTCTTCTTATTAAATAGTGAGAGTTATTGTGTATTTTGAACACAAGTCCTTTATTGGACATATTATTTGCAAATATTTCCTCCTTGTCTGTGGTTTGTCATTTTACTTTCTTCAATGCATATTTTTTTAACATCTTTATTGGAGTATAATTGCTTTACAATGGTGTGTTAGTTTCTGCTTTATAACAACGTGAATCAGCTATATATATACATATATTCCCATATCTCCTCCCTCTTGCTTCTCCCTCCCACCCTCTTTATTCCACCCCTCTAGGTGGTCACAAAGCACGGAGCTGATCTCCCTGTGCTGTGCAGCTGCTTCCCACGAGCCATCTATTTTACATTTGGTAGTATATATAAGTCCATGCCACTCTCTCACTGCATCCAAGCTTGCCCTTCCTCCTCCCCATGTCCTCAAGTCCATTCTCTACATCTGCATCTTTATTCTTGTCCTGCCCCTAGGTTCTTCAGAACCTTTTTTTTTAAGATTCCATATATATGTGTTAGCATACAGTATTTCTTTTTCTCTTTCTGACTTACTTCACTTTGTATGACAGTCTCTATGTCCATCCACCTCATTACAAATAATTCAATTTATTTTCTTTTTATGACTGAGTGATATTCCATTGTATATATGTGCCAAAACTTCTTTATCCATTCATCTGTCGATGGATACTTAGGTTGCTTCCATGTCTTGGCTATTATAAATAGAGCTGCAATGAACATTGTGGTACATGACTCTTTCTGAATTATGGTTTTCTTAAAAACCACTGTTTTCTGTTATCAGTTGTCTGTGAATTAATAGGAAAATCTTCATTTGCTAATTTTCTTCAAATGTCCCTAGCAGAATTAAATTCTCACAGAGATAGGAGTAATAAATGCCTTAGATATGAATATTACTACTCTATATCCATTTTCACCCACAGAGACTGAAGAAATAGTGTAAATAATGTTAAATGATGTTAGCAACTTTTGTGATTTCCTTTTGTTTGAATTTTCTTTCCTTCTTCTCTTGACACTTGAAGTTAGTTAAATGAGAAAACTAATATGCTATTCCTTCTATACAAAGATGATGCTACCAATTCATTGGCAGGGTAAGTTCTTGTAGCTGTTTACATCATGTTTCCCTCAGGGATACCAGCGTAAGGAGGCAGTGTTATGAAATAGAGTTTTGCTTTATTCCTGTCCCTGAAACATGTCACACTTATTCTTGCATGGGAGCCATGACACTCCTTGTTTTCTTTGCTTTCAGTGCTGAACTCCCAGATCTTCAAACGTAGGTCTTTTGCTCCCAGTTCAGAACACAGCTCAAATGCTGCCTCTTCAGAGAGCTTTCTCTGACCATTCTAGCTGAAGTAGTATCTTTATTTCCAGCTGCTATCTGTCCTCTTGTAGTCTTTATTTTCTTTAATAGCTTCTAACATATATATATATACATATATTTATTTGTTAACGAGGTGTATATATATTTTCCCTACTAGAAAATAAGTCCCAGTGAGGAGAAGGACTATGTCTTGATTTCTCCTGGATTTACCAGTATCTCTAAAAGTGTATTGACACATATAAATCACTCAATAAATACAGGTTAAATGTATAACTGAACAATATATATGGCAAGATGAAACACATGCAAAAACACAACCTCAAAATAAAACACCATGAGTTGTCAAGTATTATATGGCCACAACATACCTATCTATCTAGACTGCCATTTCATAAATGTTATAACATCATGAGGAGGCAAAGGAAAGATCTTGCTTTTTATTTATTAAAGTTATTGTCTCCTCTGGGGAAAAAATGTTCCAAAAATACACACTAATATATAAATGAAGATATATGTTTTAAAGTATTTTGGAAACTGTATCTTTCAAATACTGGTCATTACTTTTATGTTGGATTAGCCAGTACAATAATTGTCACAATGTGTATGTAGTAAAAATAAATGTTAGCTGTTTTATCTCTTGGATGTTTCTTATTTTGCATGCCTTTATTATAGCACTTATCACGTAGTGTTGTAAATATTAGCTGGGCACCATTTAAGAATACAGATATAGTCTTCAATATTCATGACTATTGAATTTAGTAATTTTGCATTATCTTATGTAAATATTTCTTTGGGACCTTTGAGACCCAATAATCCTAAAAGAAGGTGTTATTTAACAAAACATTGCCCAACTTCCCCCATCACTCTCAATATACATTTGAGACCAATTTAGAATTGTGTCACTTGCCTAAGGAAAGAAAGCTGCTGAATTGACCAAACTACTGTTGACTTAATAAGAGGCTATATATTTATGGAAATCATTCTTTTTGAAATGGAGGGTATGGAGTATCTTCCACTCTTCATAAATTGGAGCAAGGGCACAGTCACCAATGTGTTGAAGTTCAAAAACTCTTCATCTAGTTTGAATCTTGACTTATGTATTTTCTAGGTTAACCTTTGATGATAATAGTTATCATGTGTAGATCCTATGAAAATAAATATACATTTATATCACTAAGATTTCTCCATGTTGTCAAATGGAATCTGATTAGTAAGGCCAAATACTGCCTCTCCAAAACTACTAAAATGAAATCTACACAGACTCAGATAAATGTGAAAAGTCAACAACACCTAAAGGTAATACTGACAGTCCTTATAATGCCATATTTGGGGAAGATTTTCCAGTACCATCATTCTTTTTTTTAGCTGAACCAAGAATAACTTTCAGTGGATGACACATTTTGTTACTTGAAATTGTGTAGAGCTTGAAAACCTAGCAGAAATAATTTTTCCTTCCTTGTAACTTGAGCCTTGGGTCAAAAATGCAGAATTTGTCCCATCTAGAAAATTGTTTTTTCCATCCTTTAAGTCAAAAGTAACAGTTTTTGAGTTGGCCATAAAATGGTCCTATCTCCTTCCCACTCTAAAAAACACTTCTCCATCAGGGTAAATAATGGGATGAACTGAGATAGCAGGTTGCTTTCTGAATGGTTTATTCCCAGCAAGTTAAGTGCCAAAACTAGATGAGAGACTGATAAAAATCTGCTAACAGTGCATATTTGAGATGAAGGTTTTCACACATTATGTTGAGTAAGTGTCAGAGAAATGGGCAGTGCATGGAGAGGAATGTTAATGTTTAATTCAGCAGAAATGTACTAGATTGCTGGGAAACACTGGGAATTGGCTTAGGACTTCCTAGATTACCTGATAGATTGTATTTAAAACATATGGAAATTCAGTAAAATGTTTGAATAGAAAATAAATGTGTACATAATATTTTTGCTATATAGCATCACTCACCATTTAGAAAAGCATAATTTATTCATTCAACAAAGAGCTATTGAATGTTATCTATAGGGCACTGTGAAGATTCTAAAGAAAAATATTCCATGTAAAACAGAAAATATATAAGCAGCCTAAAATGAACTGAATAAGGAATGTAAAAACCCATATGAAGAAAACTAGAAAAACAAAACCAAAACAAAAAACTCTGCTGAATGAAAAATATAGACTTAAGCATAGGGCAAGGTATTTTGCTTCCTTTTGTAGGAAGAATAATATTGTAAAGATGTGGTAGGCAGAATCATACCTCTGCATCCCCAATTATGTCCATATCCTGATTGCTGGAACCTGTGAATATATTACCTTACATAACAAAAGAGAGTAAAGGCTGAGGATGGAATTAGGATCATTAATCATCAGACTTTAAAAGTTGGAGATTATCCTGGATTATTTGGGTGGCCCTAATGTAATCACATGAGCTCTTAAAATTGAGAGAAAATCAGAATTGTGGATCAAATAGATGTTACACGAGGAAGACTCAACCAGCTGTTGAATCTTTGAAGGTGGAGGTAAGGGCCAGAATGACAATCTAGAAGCTGGAAATGATCCTTGGCATACAGCCAGCAAGAAAATGGGACCTCAGTCCAAAAATCACAAGGACCTTAATTCTGCTGTCAATCCAAAAGAGCAAGGAAATGAATCCTCCCCTAGAGCATCCAGAGAGGAATGCAACCCTGCCAAAACCTTGATTTTAGCCCAGTGACATACACTTCAGACTTCTGACCTATGGAACTAAAAGATAATATATTTGTGTTGTTTTATGATGCTAAATTTGTGATAATTAAGAGCAACCATAGAAAACTAATACAAAAGATATGAATTCTTTCCAAATTAATTTACAGCATTTAAGCTACTATTCTAACCAAATACCAAGGGGATTTTTTTTTCAATTTTACCATGTCATCCTAAAATCTAATCTAAATTATCTAAAAGGATGTATTAGAGCAAGTATAGTCTAAATATTTTGAAAAATAAAAGTAATAAAGACAGTGTGTATTAAAAACTTAAAATGTATTAAAATTCTACAATAATTAAGACATTTTGGAAGTAGCACTGGGACTCAGCAAATTAATAGAAAATAATTGAGTGTGCATGATTTTATCTTTATATACTAATAATCATAATATATGAAAATTCTGTACAAATCAATAAATGAAAGATGAATACATCAATAGAATATTAGTAATTTACACAAACATGAATATATAAAAAATTCTGTTTTAATAAGAACAATGAAAATTAAAATTATATATCTTATCTATCAATTTATCAAGATTTTTAAGTACTTATATTTTTTAATTTTGGTAAACATACATATCATAAAGTTTACCATTTTAAATATTTTTAAGATTATAGTTCAGTCACCTTTGTATATTCCCGATATTGTGCAACCCTTACCACTATCCATTTCCAGAACGTTTTCATCATCCCAAACTGAAAATCTGTACCCCTTAAACAATACCCATCTTCACAGCTTCTGGTCACCTCTATTCTACTTTCTGTCTCTATGAATTTGCCTATTGTAGATACCTCATATAAGTACTCATATAAGTAGAATCATACAATATTTGTCCTTTTGTGCCTGGCTTATTTTACTAAGCATATTGTCTTCAAGGTTCATACATGTTGTGACATATCAGAATTTTATTCCTTTTTAAGGCTGAATAATATTCCACTGTATATATATAAGCCACATTTTGTTTATCCATTCATTTGTCAATGGACATTTGGGTTATTTCCACCGTTAATGTATTGTGAATAATGCTGTTACATTAGTGTGTAAGTATCTGAATCCCTGCTTTAAAATATTTTCAGTATATACCTAGAAGTGGAATTGCTGATCATATGGTAATTCTATGTTTAAATATTTGAGGAACCACCATGTTGTTTTCTACCACAGCTGTATGATTTTACATTCCAACCAGCAATGTCAAAGTTTCCAACTATCCAACACTTTTTACTTTCCACTTTTAAAAATAATAGCCATCATAATGTACATGAAGTGTTATCTCATCTGGATTTGATTTGCATTTCCCTAATAATTGGTAATGTAGAGCATCAGTTTTAGCTCTTAGTTTAGGTCTTTGATCCATTTTAAATTAAATATTATATATGGTATAATATAAGGGTCCAACTTCATTTGTTTGTACATGGATATTGTTTTCACAGCACCATTTGTTGAAAAGACAATCCTTTCCCTATTTAACAGTTTGGGCACCCTTGTCAAAAATCAGTTGGCTATATATGTGAGGGTTTATTTCTGGGATCTCTATTCTATTTAATTGATCAATATGTCTGTCCCTATGCCAGTACCACACTATTTTGATAACTAGCTTTGTAGTAAGTTTTGAAATCAGGAAACGTGAGTCTTCCAACTTTGTTTTTCATTTTTAAGATTGTTTTGATTATTCAGCATTCCCTGAGTTCCACATGAATTTTAGGATGCATTTGTCATTTCAAAAAAATGCCATTGGAATTTTTATAGGGATTGCATTGAATCTGTAGATCACTCTAGGCAGTATTTTCATTTCATTTTCTTAATTTCCTTTTTGAATTGTTCATTGTTAGTGTATAAAAATGTAACTGATTTTTACACGTTGATTTTGTATCCTGCAACTTTGCTGAATTTCTTTATTAGTATTATATAATTTTATTGTGGAATCATTATGGTTTTCTACATATAGGATCATATGATCTGAAAAAAGAGAGAATTTTACTTCTTCCTTTCTAATTTAGATGACCTTGTTTCTTTTTCCTGTCCAATTGTTCTGGCTAGAAGTTCCAGTGTTATGTTGGATAGAAATGGCAAAGCAGGCATCCTGGTCTTGTTCCTGATCTTAGGAGAAAAGATTTTAACCTTTCACCATTGAGTATGATGTTAGCTGTGGATTTTTCATACATGGACATTATCATGATAAGGAAGTTTCCTTTCATTCCTAGCTTATTGAGTGTTTTTATCAAGAAAGGCTGATGAATTTTGTTAAATGTTTTTTGACATCAATTGAGATGATCATGTAGTTTTCTCCCCCATTCATTCTAATAATGTGGTAAATTATATTGATTGATTTTTATATGTGGAACCATCCTTGCATTAGGGAAATACACCCCACATGGTCATGGTGTATAACCCTTTTAGTATGTTGCTGTATTCATTGGTAATATATTGTTGAGGATATTTGCATCAATATTCATAAGAGATATTGTTCTGTAGCTTTCTTTTCTTTGAATCTCTTTGTCTGGTTTTGGTATCAGGGCAATTCTGACCTCATGAAATGGATTAGGAAGTGTTCTCTTCAATTGTTTTTGAAGAGTTTGAGGAACAATGGTGTTTATTGCTCTTTAAATGTTTGGTATAACTCACCAGTGAAGCCATCTTGTTCTAGATTTTTTTTCGTTGGGAGGTTTTTGATTACTGATTTCATCTCCATGCTTGTCTATATAGATTTTCCCTTTTCATGACTTAGTTTTGGTAAATTATGTGTTCAGGAAAATTTCTATTTCATTTAGACTATCCAATATGTTGGCATATAAATGTTCATAGTATTCTCTTATAATCCTTTTTATTTCTATACAACCAGAAGTAAAGTCCCCACTTTCATTCTAGATTTCAGAAATTTGAGACTTCTCTTTTGTTTTAGCTTTATTCAGGTATAATTGATATAGAAGAAAATTGCACACATTTAATATACACTTTTTTTAAGTTTGGGCATATACATATACCCATGATACCATCACTGCAACCAAGATACTAAGTATATCCATCACTGCCGAAAACTTTCTTGTATTCTTTGTGTTTCTGTTTTTATAAGAACACTTAAAATGAGATATATCCTCTTAATGTATTTTAAAGTGCACAATGCTGTGTTGTTAACCATACGTTCTAGGTTGTATATCAGATCTCTGGAACTTCTTCTTGCCAACAGAAACTTTACCCTCATTGTAAAACTATTATCCATTTCTCCCTTCCTTCAGCCCCCAGCAACCACCATTCTATTATCTGCTTCTGTAAGTTTGTTTAGATACCTCATATAAGTGGAATCATGCAGTATTTGTCTTTCTGTGACTGGCTTTTTTCACATAGCATAATGTCTTCTAGGTTTATCCATGTTGCTGCAAACGGCAGGATTTCCTTTTTTTTTAAGGCTGAAAATGTTCTATTGTGTATATGTGTGTGTATATACATCTATATATATATATAGCATTTTCTTATCTTTATCCATTGCTTTGTCAATGGACATTTGGGTTATTTACATATTTTGACTATTGTGAATAATGTTGCAATGAACACAGATATATATATATATATATATATCTTTGACATTCTGATTTCAATTCTTTTGTATATAAACCCAGAAGTGGGCTTGCTGGATCATAGGTAATTCTGTTTTGAATTTTTTTTAAGAACCTCCATACAGTCTTCCATAGTGGCTGCATCATTCTATATCCCCACCAACAGTGTATAAGTGTTCCAATTTCTTTGCCTCCTAACTAACACTTGTTATTATTTTTTTCCATAATAGTCATCCTAGCAGATGTGAGTTGATACCTCATTGTGGTTTTGATCTGCATTTTCACTTATGAGTAATGATGCTGAGCACCAAAAGTTTGTCAATTTTGTTGATCTTTTCCAGAAATCAATTTTGGTTTTATTTTTCTCTGTTGTTTTTCTCTACGCTATTTTTTCTCTTTTCTAAGTGTTAGTATTTTCTTCCATCTACTAGTTTTTGATTTAGTTTGATCTTTTTCCTGTAGTTAGTTAAGATGTAAACTTAGGTTATTGACTTGAGATCTTCCTTCTATTTACTGTGTACATTTATAGCTATAAATTTTCCTCTTAACACTGCTTTTGCAGCATTTCATAAGTCTGCTATGCTGTATTTTCATTTATCTCAGGGTATTTTCTAATTCCCCTGCGATGTCCCCTTTGACCCATTGGCTGTTTTAAGAGTGTGTTGTTTAATTTCTACATAGTTTAAAATTTTCCCATTGTACTTGTTATTGCTTTCTAGTTTCATTATATTGTGTTCAGAAAAATATAGTTTATGCTTTCAATTCTTTTAGATTTATTAAGACTAGTTTTATGGCCTAATATGTGGTTTATTCTGGAGAATATTTCACGTGGACTTGAGAAAAATGTGTATTTTTCAGTTGTTGATTGAAGTATTTTGTATATGTCCGTTAGATCCATTTGATCTTTAGTGTTTTTCAAGTCCTCTACCTCCTTACTGATCTTCTGTCTGGGTGTTCTATCCATAATTGAAAGTGGGGTATTATAGTTTCCAATTATTACTGTGTTGGTATCTACTTCTCCTTTCAGTTCTTTCAGTTTGTTTCAGGTTTTAGTGCTCTAGTGTTTGGTGCATGTTTATAATTGTTATATCACCTTGGTGAATTAAAATCTATATCAATATATAATATCCTTCTTTGTCTCTTTTAACAGTTTTTGACTTAAACTCTATTTTTCATGATATTAATATAGCAAACCACCTGTGCTCTCTTTTGGTTATTATTCATATGAAATATCTTTTTCTCTTCTTTCACTTTCAACATATTTGTATCTTTAGATCTACAGTGAGTTTCTTTTAGATAGCGTATAGTTGTATCATGATTTTTTATCCATTCTGCCAACTTACTCCCTATATTATAGCCATTATTTTTCTATTTGTTTTCTTTATGTTTTATAACTTTTTGGTCCCAAATTAACTCAATTATAGCCTTTTGTGTTTAGTTGATTCTTTGTGTTGAAACTTTTAAACTCTCTTCTCATTTCCTTGTACATGTATTTTATAGATATTCTCTTTGTTCTTACAATGAGGATTATCTATAACATGAATTTTATACTCTCTAATTTGAATTCATACCAACTTAACTTGAATAACATGAAGCAACTCTACTTCTATAAAGCTCTACCTCCTCTACATAAATGATATCACAAATTACATCTTTATCACATTGTGACCAATAACATAGATTTATAATTATTTTTATGCATTTTATTTTTAATCATGTAGAAAATAAAAAGTGTTATAAACTAAGATTATAATATTAGATTTCATATTTGCCCAAATATTTATTGGATATCTTTATATCTTCATATTGCTTCAAATTACTATTGATTGTCACTTCATTTCATCATAAAAGATTCCCTAATTTAGCACTTCTTGTAGGGAAGATCTAGTGACAGTAAACACTCTCAACCTTCATTTTTCTGGAAATTTCTTTCTCATGTTTGAAAGACAATTTTGCTGGATGTAGAATTCTCATTTAACAGATTTTTGTCAACATTTAAATATATCATCCTACTGCTTTCTGTCCTGCAAGGTTTCTGCTGAAAAATCCACTGATAATCTTATCAAGGAGTTGTGATACGTAATGAGTTGTTTCTCTTGCTGCTTTCAACATTCTCTATCTTTGTCTTTTGTAAGTTTGATTATAATGTGTTTTGGTGTAGATCTCTTTGGATTTATCTAATTTGGAGTTATTTCAGTATTTTGCATTTGTAGATTCATGTCTTTCCTCAAATTTAGGAAGTTTTCAAGCATCATTTCTTCAATTAATCTTTTTTCTCCTTTCTTTTATTCTTCTCTCTCTGGAGCTCTCATATTGCTAATGTTGATCAGCTTGATGATATCCCACAAGTTCCTTAGACTTTCTTCATTTTTTAGTTTAGTTTGGTTTGGTTTGGTTTTTGCTGCTTAGACTTGATGATTTCAATTGGCCTATCATTAAGTTCACTGATGTTTCTTTTCCTTGATCAAATCTGCTATTGAAACTCTCTAGTGAGTTTTTATGTCAGTTACTGTACTTTTCAGTTCAAGAATTTCTATTTTATTCATTTTTATAATTTCTTTCTCTTTGCTGATATTCTCACTGTTCACATATCAATTTCCAGATTTGTTTCATTGTTTGTGTTTTCCTTTAGCTCTTTGAGCATGTTAATACAATTGTTTTAAATTCTTATCCTAGTAAATTCTATGTATAAGCTTCTTCATTAATAATTTCTGTCATTTAATTTGTTCTTTTGACTGTACCACATTTCTTTTCCTTTGTATCCCTTATGATTCATTGTTGAAAATTGGGTATTTAATTATTATAATGCAATAATTGTGGAAATTAGATAACTGTCCCACCCCAGGGCTTGCCATGTTTGTTTTGTTGATTGTTGATGGCTGTAGTAGTCTGTTTTGAAACCATTCCACAACTATTTTTGCAAAGGCTATTCCTTGTCATATGTATGAAGACTCTGTTTCTTTAGCTCATATTCAGGTAATGTTTTGAAAGATATTTCCTGGAATTCAAGGAGCTGAAACAGACAAAAATTCCAACCCACCTCCCCCCAAGAAAAAGAGAGTGAGTAGCCTCTTTTCTCAGTCTTTCTAATTGCCTTTGTGCTGCAGCACCTCTTTATCAATTAGCTATACTTTCTCTGAGCCTAGGAACCAAATGAAAGGTGAAGATCATCTCAAGAGTTTTCTGAATATGAATTCTGCCTGGACATAAATGTGGTTTTCAAATTTTTCCCATATATGTTGCTGCTTTTTAATGTCCTAATTTTCCAACAAGACCAAGACCATCTCAGCCACACCATGGAGAGTGACATTTCCACAAAATTTTCCTACCATTTTGAAGATGGCTTTTTCTTGATTGAATGTTTGCTTGGTTGCCATAAACCTTTGATTGTTTTTCAGAGCTTCCACAAAGTTTTTTCAGGTAGCTAATGGTTGATATTTTTATATATATCTGTGGGTGAACAAGAGCTTGAAGCTTCCTACTCTGCCATTTTGCTAATCTGTACCTCCATTCAAAGTTTCTTGCAAGTTAATACCCAGTAGTAGCTAAGGTTTGGTGACAATCAGGCATTCTCATAAACTGTTGGTGGAAATGGAAATTAATATACTTTCTGGAAGGGAAGTTGGAAATATACATTAATTATTTTCAATGCTTATACTCCCTGACTCAGTAAGTGTGCTTCTAGGAAATGGAAAGTTGTTTCGATATAATGTTGTTAAGTGGAAAATGTGCATGTAAAACTGTCTACAGTATATAGTATACTTGCAGTTCATACATATTTATATATCTGTATCTTGTTCTATCTGTTATACCTGTCTCTCACTCTTTCCTTAATTTTTAGGGCCATGCAAAAGAGGTCTATGGACTGGTTCAGGTTTGAAAATGGGAGAGACTGATGATTCAGATCTGCTTAAATGGTTTTCACTTTAATTGAATTACTGAAACTGTTAATAATATGTGCAAAGTATATAGTAATTAAAGAACACAAATGGAAGGGTGACTCAGATGCCTGATGCCTCCCTAGCAACTCATGGAATCATGTACAAAAATCTGAGATGGAAGGGAAAAAATGCAAGGGCTCACTGTCTTTCATAAAAGTAAGCAGAAAGGACATGTCTAAATATTTAATAGTTTAACTATTTCCGAATAAGGCAAATCATTACTGAACCCACAGTTTCATGTATCTACTTTCTCTTTCTTATTGCATCCTTGTGTCTATAGCAGGCCTGGCCAATGGCCTAATCACAATTACTTTAGAAACGTAAAAAATGTTGTTAGAAAAAAATGGTTTCAATGTTAAATATAGTTATTTCACACCATAGTAAGAGGCTTTCCTCTGTCACATATTTTAACCTAAGTGTATGAACAGTCCACACTCATCATTCTACCTAAATATAAAAAATATATTGATATTCTAACAGATAATAGTATAACCTCAGGATACTGAATGAAAAGGGGTCTTTTTAAGTTGAATTACATCTCTTTCTACCTCAAAGGAAAATCAAAGTGTCTGTAATTTCACTTGTTTTGTTCTTCCCTTTAGAAGCAGCGGTTTTTTCATCATGTAATAAGAAAATCTCACTAGTAGCATCATGAATAATGGATCTTGCAATACACTCATTATATTTTTCTTTTTTCAAAGTCTACTGAATGGAAAAATAAATAAATGAAGATGTCTGGAGTACTTTCTTGTTCACTTTGCTAAGAATAATTCTGACTTTTAACTCCTGGAAATAAAGGAGAAATTCTGTAAATTCCTGTCAAATTTCTAGCTCTTTCCAGTGATAGGAAGAGATGAATATGGTTTCATGGAGGACATTTTTTACTAACATGAAGATTATAAAATTATGCAGCCTAGTAGAATTCTAGTAGATTCCAGTACTGTAAAAATTTTGAACCATTTTTGATGAATTGACTATAAAATTAATTAAACTTTGTTCAGATGAGCATGTGTCAACATATTGAATTTATATATTTGTTATATATAAGTTGAAGACTGAACTTTTATATAAGAATGAAATTGGAGTAAAATCATTTTGATTTAACTCTTCCTATCTGAATCTCACTGAGAACATCAAAAATAAAATAAAATAAAACTCATTCTTCAGTGAAATAAACATGGACAAGCCTCAAATTATCTAAATCATAAGTTTAAGAAAATATAAAATACTGTGAAATTTGAGTGGAAAGAATGATGATCATTAACTACTCTTGAGGAACTCCAGAAAGAAAAGGAAGAGAAAACTAAAATATGCTCCTTCAGAGCTGAGGTAGTAAATAGACGTCCCTAAAAATAAGTGTCAGTATCCTTAAGAGTTTAGCCAATGATCCTTGATTAGAGTGCCCGTATCTAAGACTACACCAATTCTCCTTAATCTTGCAAATTGAGAGGAGTAATGTCCTCCAAGCAGAATATTTAAGGAAGTGCTGGGAGGTAGAGAGCATGACCACAGACCTGCATTGAAACTACTGACTGCTTCTCTAATTCCCTTCATGCTCTCCAGACTATTTTTCAGAAAATAGATGATATAGAAAACTTTATCCTTTCAATGACAGTAACTAAGGAGTAATCTCAATGTGATTATCTGCATATTTCAGTTAAAAGCAAGGAAAAGCAGATATGTAAAATGTAGATACTGACTATAAGTTAGAAAAGGAATTACCCCAGAAAACAGGAAACTTTAGGACAAATAAATATCCATAGACTCAAGGAATTTTCTGGAGATGTAATCCTTTTGAAAGAAAAACAATTTAAAGGAATTCAAACAAGATGCAAAAGCTGAAGAAAGATAATGGGACAATAGAAGGAGATGGAAAGTGAATGAGCATAGCTTAAGAAGAAAAAATGGAAAAGAATAATAAAATCATTAGAACAAACAAAATCACATTAGAAGCCATACCACAATTATAAATACAATTGAGAACACAATTATGGTAGTGAAATTTGGTTATGTGAAAAACAAATTTAGTTTAGGAAAAAAAAATGTTTGTGATTAGAAATTAAAAAAACATTGCTATAAAAGATAATCGATGGAGATCCAGTATATTCTCAATTGGTTTTCCTAAAGAGATTGCTGAGTAAATGGAATAAACAAACTATTCTAAAATATGCTAGAATGAAATTATCCTGATTTAGAGATTTGAATCTATAGATCTAAGGCTGCATCAGTTATTTGTTGGTATATATGTTTGTTTGTTTGTTTTTTGGTATGTGGGCCTCTCACTGTTGTGGCCTCTCCCATTGCAGAGTGCAGGCTTCAGACACGCAGGCTCAGTGGCCACGGCTCACGGGCCCAGCTGCTCCATGGCATGTGGGATCCTCCCGGACCGGGGCACAAACCTGTATCCCCTGCATCGGCAGGAGGATTCTCAACCACTGCACCACCAGGGAAGCCCAGTGTATATGTTTTTTTAAAAAGCAAATACAAAACCTCAGCACATACAAGTGTTCATTGCTCATGTACCTGGAGTAGTCAGCTAGACAGCTCTGCTTATATTGGTTTCTTTCACTCCCATGACTGAGTTTTTGCCTGCTATTGGTTGATATACACTGTTCTTGACTGTGTATGTGAGTGACTTAGTTTTGCTCTATGTTTCTCATCCTACATAAGGTTAGATAGGCATGTGCTTTTGGCTATGGCAGAGGTGCAAAAGAGAACAATTTCCAAAGTGCACATTTCAGGCCTCTGAGTGCATCATGTCAGCTAACATCCCATTGACCAAAGCAAGTCACATTTTAGACCAAGATCAAGAGTGGGACAGATCAACATTCTCACATATAACTTCAAAGTTACATGGTAAAGGGTTTGGTTACAAGGAAAGGCAAAATACCAGTGTCATCACTGCATTCTACCATATACCATTTCTAAGGAAAAAAAAAAAAAAAAATATATATATATATTGGCCATGCAGTGCAGCATGTGAGATCTTAGTTCCCTGACCAGTGATCGAACCAACACCCCCTGCAGTGGAAGCATGGAGTCCTACCCTCTGGACCACTCGGGAACTCCCCCAAATTTATATATTTCAACATCAAGACATATCCAAGTGAAGTTATGTAATGTCAACAATAAAGAAGAGATAATTTAAAAGGTATACAGATATGAAAATCAAGCCACATACAAGGCATTCAGTATATCAGAGAATATTAAGTTTTGAGGCAGTACTTTTCAATACAAATATAATGAAAGTCACATAAGTATTTTAATTTTTTAAGTTAATTTTTATTGGAGTACAGTTGCTTTACAATATTCTGTTAGTTTCTGCTGTACAGCAAAGTGAATCAGTTATATGTATACATATACCCACACTTTTTTAGATTTCTTTCCTATTTAGGTCACCACAGAGCACTGAGTAGAGTTCCCTGTGCTATACTGTAGGTTCTAATTTGTTATCTGTTTTATATATAGTATTGTATATATATCAATCCCAATCTCCCAATTTATCCCACCTAGCCTTCCCCCTTGGTATCCAAGTGTTTGTTCTCTACATATGTGACTCTATTTCTGCTTTGCCAATAAGTTCATCTGTACCATTTTTCTGGATTCCACATATAAGCAATATTACACAATATTTGTTTTTCTCTACGTTCACTCTGCATGACAATCTCTAGGTCCATCCATATTGATGCAAATGGCATTATTTAATTATTTTTTATGGCTGAGTAATATTCCATTGTATATATGTACCACATCTTTTTTATCCATTCCTCTGTTGATGGACATTTAGGTTACTTCCATGTCCTGACTATTGTAAATAGTGTTGCAATGAACACTGGGGTGCGTGCATCCTTTCAAATTTTGGTTTTCTCCTGATACATGCCTAGGAGTGGGATTGCTGGGTCATATGGTAGCTCTAGTTTTAGTTTTTTTAAAGAAATTCCATACTGTTCTCCATAGTGGCTGTACCAATTTACATTCCCACTAACAGTGTAGGAGAGTCCCCTTTTCTCCATAGCCTCTCCAGCATTTATTGTTTGTAGATTTTTTAATGATGACCATTCTGACTGGTGTGAGGTGATACCTCATTGTAGTTTTGATTTGCATTTTGTTAATAACTAGTGATGTTGAGCATCTTTTCATGTGTTTGTTGGCCATCTGTATGTCTTCTTTGGAGAAATGTCTATTTAGATCTTCCCCCCATGTTTTGATTGGGTTATCTGTTTTTTGATATTGAGATGCATGAGCTGTTTGTGTATTTTGGAGATTAATCTCTTGTCTGTTGCTTCATTTGCAAATATTTTCTCCCATTCTGAGGGTTGTCTTTTTGTTTTGTTTATGGATTTTCTTTGCTGTGCAAAATCTTTTAAGTTTAATTAAATCCCATTTGTTTATTTTTGTTTTTATTTTCATTACTCTAGGAGGTGGGTCAAAAAAGATCTTGCTGTGATTTATGTCAAAGAGTATTCTGCCTATGTTTTCCTCTAAGAGTTTTATAGCGTCTGGCCTTACATTTAGTCTTTAATCCATTTTGAGTTTATTTTTGTGTATGGTGTTAGGGAGTGTTCTAATTTCATTCTTTTACATGTACCTGTCCAGTTTTCCTAGCACCACTTATTGAAGAGGCTGTCTTTCCTCCATTGTATACTTTTGCCTCCTTTGTCATAGATTAGGTGATCATAGGTGCATGGGTTTATCTCTGGGCTTTCTATCCTGTTTCATTGATTTATATTTCTGTTTTTGTGCCAGTGCCATACAATGTGTTTTTTTTAATAATTCACTTACTTTTTTGGTTGTGTTAGGTCTTTGTTGCTGCACATGGGCTTTCTCTAGTTGAAGTGAGTGGGGGTTACTCTTCATTGCAGTGCATGGGCTTCTCATGGTAGTGGCTTCTCTTTTTGCAGAGCAGAGGCTCTAGGCACGTGGGCTTTAGTAGTTGTAGCACATGGGCTAAGTAGTTGTGGCTCATGGGCTGTAGAGTGCAGGCTCAATTGTTGTGGCACATGGGCTTAGTTCCTCCATGATATGTGGCATCTTCCTGGACCAGGGATTGAACACTTGTCCCTTGCATTGGCAGGCAGATTCTTAACCACCAGGGAAGTCCCCATACAGTCTTGATTACTGTAGCCTTGTAATATTGTCTGAAGTCAAGGAGCCTGATTCCTCCAGCTCCATTTTCCTTTCTCAACATTGCTTTGGCTATTTGGGGTCGTTTGTGTTTCCATACAAAATGTAAATTTTTTTTGTTCTAATTCTGTGAAAAATGCCATTGGTAATTTGATAAGGATTGAAGTGAATCTGTAGATTGCTTTGGGTAGTATAGTCATTTTCACAGTATTGATTCTTCCAATCCAAAAATGTGGTATATATCTCCATCTGTTTGTGTCATCTTTGATTTCTTTCATCACATCTTATAGTTTTATGAGTACAGGTCTTTTGTTTCCTTAGTTAGGTTTGTTCATATATATTGATATTTTATTCTTTTTGTTGTGATGTTAAATGGGATTGTTTGCTTAATTTCTCTTTCTGACCTTTCATTTGTAATTTTACTTTTCTAGTAGCCATATTAAAAAATAAGTAAAAAGTAACAGGTGAAATTTATTTTAATAATATCTTTTATGCAAGCCACTATATCTAAAATACCATTTCAACATGAAATCAATATAAGGATTATTAATTAAATATTTTACATACTAAGTCTTTGAAATATCCTGTGTATTTTGTACTCATAGCACATCTCAACTGATTTAGTTACATTTCAAATGCTTCATAACCACATATGGTTAATGGCTACTGTATTGGAAGGAAGACAACATTCTTTTATTTTATTTTATTTTTTTGTGGTACATGGGCCTCTCACTGTTTTGGCCTCTCCCGTTGCATAGCACAGGCTCTGGATGCACAGGCTCAGCCACCATAGCTCACGGGCCCAGCCACTCCACGGCATATGGGATCCTCCCGGACCAGGACACGAACTCATGTTCCCTGCATCGGCAGGCAGACTCTCAACCACTATGCCACCAGAGAAGTCCATGAAGACAATATTCTTCAACATGCAAGAGCTAGAAAATTTAGTGCCTATGAGCTTTTAAAAAAAAAAAAAAAAAACAGGCAACAGAAATACCCTACTTGATGATGAAATCTAGTCAGTGAGGAAATTAATCCAGATTAAGAACTGAGGTATGGAAAAGTCATGATAAAAGTACTAAGAGCGTGCATTGAATCCTTTCCATTTTTGATAGGACTAAAACAAAACAACTGTGGGGATAATAGTTCTTGAAGTGGTTATACAAATTATATAATCATTTTTATATTATCAAACTTTTTTACTAATAAAACTCAGGGACTGAGGTAGTTATTTGGGAGGACTGTGGGCTAGTTTTCTATTTAGTAGCAGGAAGTTAATAGATGCTATACCTAATAAAATGCATATGTACCAGGCACTGTTTAAAGTACTTGACAGGAATAATCTTGTGCAATCCACACAATATGTTAGGAGATAGGTACTACTATTATTCTTATTTTAACAGTAAGGAAACCAAGACACATATAGGTTGAGCAACTTGCCACTTTGGTAAGTGGTGGAGCTAAGTTTCAGACCTAGAAAATTTGATTTGAGTGCTCTTAATCAATTTGCTATGTTGCCTAATGTAGAAAAGTGTCATAAAATATATATGTATATATATTTATATACATATATATTTTATTTTACCATGTATATATAATATATATATAAATAACAGCAAAAATGGCTCAATAATTCCTTGCAATATTTTAAAAACTTTAGAGAACTCTTTTAACAATGTCTCTTGTTTCAATGAAACATTTATCTGAAATGCAGTAATTCTTTAATTTCTTCCTTACTCTTTTTCCTCCTAAAAATTAATGAAATTAAAATTAAGCTGTCCATAAGTTTAGGAAATATTGACCTATCTTTCAAGTGTGAGGGTTTTTATGTCCTTGAAGGTGATTATGGTGCACAGAAAAAATTATTCACAAGTTCCATTAACTATAACATTAATATTTAGTTTATTAAAGTTACAAACTCAAAAATCCAGTTATTCTTGAGGTTTTCATTTTCAGTTTGCAATATCATTATATTCATATATTTAGCTAATTGCAAAAAATTAACTTTAAGGGAGATTTTTACAACTTAAACATGCATAAATATTTTAAGATGGATTTATAAATATATTTATTTTGTTTCCTTTGAGTACTCAACTAACTTGAACAAAATAATCCTGGTATACTTGAATGTCTGATGAGTCTTGAATTTTCTTAGAATTATCCTACAAATATTTGCTAAGAACTCATTATTGTGAGGGACCTTCAAGATGGCAGAGGAGTAAGACATGGAGATCACCTTCCTCCCCCAAAATGTATCAGAATTACATCTACATGTGGAACAACTCCTACAAAACACCACCTGAGCACTGGCAGAAGACCTCAGATTTCCCAAAGGGCAAGAAACTCCCCATGTACATGGGTAGGGCAAAAAAAAAGAAGAAAAAACAGAGACAAAAGAATAAGGATGTGACCTGCACCTCTGGGAGGGAGCTGTGAAGGAGAAAGTTTCCACACACTAGGAAGCCCCTTCACTGGTGGAGATGGGGGTTGGGTGGGGAGGAAGCTTTGGAGCCATGGAGGGGAGTGAAGCAAAAGTGGTGCAGAGGGCAAAGCAGAGAGATTCCTGCACAGAGGATCAATGCCAACCAGCAATCACCAGCCTGAGAGGCTTATCTGCTCACCCATTGGGTTGTGGGTGCTGGGAGCTGAGGCTCGGGATTTGGAGGTCAGATCCCAGGGAGACGACGGGTTGGCTGTGTGAAAGAAGCCTTACGGGGCTAGTGAACCATAGCTAGCCAGAAGGGAGTCTGAGAAAATGTCTGGACCTGCCTAGGAGGCAAGAGACCATTGTTTCAGGGTGCGTGAGGAGAGGAGATTCAGAGCACCACCTAAACGAGCTCCAGACCAGCTTGAACACTAGAGATGGGCATGAAATGCTAAGGCTGATGCTGACGCCACCAAGAAGTCTGTGTGCAAAAACAGGTCACTATCCACACCCCCCCACTATTGCAGCCTGTGCAGCCTGCCACTGTCAGGGTCCTGTGATCCAGGGACAACTTTCCCAGGAGAACACATAGCATGCCTCAGACAGTTGCAGGATCACATCAGCCTCTTCCATGGCAGGCTTACCCCACATTCCAATTATGACTATCTTACCCCCCTCCCCTCAGCCTGAGTGAGCAAGACTGCCCTAATCAGCTGCTGCTTTAACCCCCTCTCGTCTGGGGGGGGGAACAGATGCTGGAGAGTGACCTACACTCAGATGTGGGGACAACACCAAACCTGAGCCCAAGGAACTGTGCAGAAAAAGAAGAGAAAGGGAAATTTCTCCATGCAGCCTCAGAAACAGTGGATTAAATCCCTACAATGAACTTGATGTACCCTACATCTGTGGAATACCTGAATAGACAACTAATCATCCAAAGTTGAGGTGGTGGACAATGGAAGCAAATATAGACTTGGGGTTTACTATCTGCAACTGACTTGTTTCTGATTTTTATGTTTATCATAGTTCAGTTTTCATCGCTTATTATCATTGGTGGATTTGCTTGTTGGTTTGCTTGCTCAATTTTTTTAAAATTTAATTTTATTTATTTTTCATTCTTTTATTTTAATAATTTTTAATTTTTTTAATTTAATTTTATTTATTTTATTTTTCTTTCTTTTTTTCTCCATTTTCTTCTGAGATGTGTGGCTGACAGAGTCTTGGCACTCTGGCCTGGTGTCAGGCCTGAACCTCTGAGGTGGGAGAGCAGAGTTCAGGACATTGGACCACAAGAGACCTCCCAGTTCCATGTAGTATCAATCACTGAAAGCTCTCCCAGAGATCTCCATCTCAACACGAAACCCAGCTCCACCCACCGGCCAGCAACCTCCAGTGCTGGATGCCCCATGCCAAAGTACTAGCAAGATAGGAACATAAACCCACCCATTAGCAGAGAGGCTGCCTAAAGTCATAAAAAGTTAATAGACACCCCACAGTACACCATTGGATGTGGCCCTGCTCACCAGTAAGAAAAGATCCAACCCCACCCACCAAAACACAGACACAAGTCTCCTCCACCAGGAAACCTACACAAGGCACAGAACCAACCTCACTCACTGAGGTCAGACACGAAAAACAATGGCAACTATGAACCTGCAGCCTGAAAAAAGGAGACCCCCAAACACAGTAAGTTAAACAAAATGAGAAGACAGAGAAATATAAGCAGATGAAGGAGCAAGGTAAAAACCCACCAGACCAAATAAATGAAGAGGAAATAGGCAGTCTACCTGAAAAAGAATTCAGAGTAATGACAGTAAAGATGACCCAAAATCTTGGAAATAGAATGGAGAAAATACAAGAAACATTTAACAAGGAACTTGAAAAACTAAAGAGAAAACTAACAATGATGAACAACACAATAAATGAAATTAAAATTCTCTAGAAGGAATCAATAGCAGAATAACTGAGGCAGAAGAATGGATAAGTGACCTGGAAGACACAATACTGGAAATAACTATGTCAGAGCAGAATAAAGAAAAAAAGAATTAAAAGAATTGAGGATGGTCTCAGAGACTTCTGGGACAACATTAAATGCACCAATATTCGAATTATAGGGGTCTCAAAAGAAGAAGAGAAAAAGAAAGAGTCTGAGAAAATATTTGAAGAGATTATACTTGAAAACTTATCTAACATGGGACAGGAAATAGTCAATCAAGTTCAGGAAGCAAAGAGAGTCCCATACAGGATAAATCCAAGGAGAAACAGTCCCAGATACATATTAATCAAACTACCAAAAATTAAATACAAAGAAAAAATATTAAAAGCAGCAAGGGAAAAGCAACAAATAACATTCAAGGGAATCCTATAAGGTTAACAGCTGATCATTCAGCAGAAACTCTGCAAGCCAGAGAGGAGTGGCAGGACACATTTAAAGTGATGAAAGGGAAAAACATACAACCAAGATTACTCTACCCAACAAATATCTCATTCAAATTTGACAGAGAAATTAAAACCATTATAGACAAGCAAAATTTAAAAGAATTCAGCACCACCAAACCAGCTTTACAATACATGCTAAAGGAACTTCTCTAGGCATGAAACACAAGAGAAGGAAAAGACTTACAATAACAAGCCCAAAACAATTAAGAAAATAGTAATAGGAACATACATATCGATAATTACCTTAAATGTAAATGGATTAAATGCTCCAAACAAAGACATACACTGGCTGAATGGATACCAAAACAAGACCTGTATATATGCTGCCTACAAGAGACCCACTTCAGACCTAGGGACACATACAGACTGAAAGTGAGAGGATCGAAAAAAGATATTCCAATCAAATGGAAATTACAAGAAAGCTGGAGTAGCAATACTCATATCAGATTAAAAAGACTTTAAAATAAAGACTATTACAAGACAAAAGAAGGACACTACCTAGTGGTCAAGGGATCAATCCAAGAAAAGGATATAACAATTGTAAATATTTATGTACCCAACAAAGGAGCACCTCAATACATAAGGCAAATGCTAACAGCCATAAAAGAGGAAATCAACAGTAACACAATCATAGTAGGGGACTTTAATGCCTCACCTTCACCAATGGACACATTATCCAAAATGAAAATAAATAAGGAAACACAAGCTTTTAATGACACATTAGACCATAGAGATTTAATTGATATTTATAGGACATTCTATCAGAAAATGACAGAATATATTTTCTTCTCAAGTGCACAGTGAACACTGTCCAAGATAGATCACATCTTGGGTCACAAATCAAGTCTTGGTAAATTTAAGAAAATTGATATCATATCAAGTATCTTTTCCAACCACAAGACTATGAGATCAGAAATCAGTTCTAGGAAAAAAAAAAAAAAAAAACTGTAAAAACGAAAAACCCATGTAGACTAAACAATATACTGCTAAATAATGAAGAAATCACTGGAGAAATCTTAAAGGAAGTAAAAAAATACCTAAAAACAAATGACAGTGAAAACACAATGACCCCAAACCTATGGGATGCAGCAAAAGCAGTTCTAACAGGGAAGTTTAAAGCAATACAATCCTACTTCAAGAAAGAAGAAAAATCTCAAATAAATAACCGAACCTCACACTTAGGAATTAAAGAAAGAGGAACAAAAAGACCCCAAAGTTAGCAGACCAAAGAGATCATAAACACCAGATCAGAAATAAAAGCTGATTATTTGAAAAGATAAACAAAATTGATAAACCATTAGCCAGACTCATCAAGAAAAAAGGGAGAAGACTCAAACCAACAGAATTAGAAATGAAAAAGGAGAAGTAAATACAAAGGATCATGAGAGATTACTACAAGCAAATATATGCCATTAAAATGGACAACCTGGAAGAAATGGACAAATTCATAGAAAAGCACAACCTTCCAAGACTGAACCAGGAAGTAATAGAAACTATAAACAGCCCAATCACAAACACTGAAATTGAAACTGCGATTAATAATCTTCCAACAAACAAAAGTCCAGGACCAGATGGCTTCACAAGAGAATTCTATCAGACATTTAGAGAAGAGCTAACACCTATTCTTCTTAAACTCTTCCAAAATGTAGCAGAGGGAGGAGCACTCCCAAACTCATTCTACGAGGCCACCAACACCCTGATGCCAAAACCAGACAAAGATGTCACACAGAAAGAAAACTACAGGCCAATATCACTGATGAACATAGATTCAAATATCATCAACAAAATACTAGGAAACAGAATCAAAGAGCACATGAAAAGTACCATACACCATGATCAAGTGGGGTTTATCCCAGGAATGCCAGGATTCTTCAGTATATGCAAATAAATGAATTTGATACATCATATTAAAAAACTGAAAGATTAAAAAAAAAAAAACCCTGAAAGATAAAAACCATATTATAATCTCAATACATGCAGAAAAATATCTTTCAACAAAATTCAACACCAAATTTTGATAAAAACTCCCCAGAAAGTAGGCATAGAGGGAAACTACCACAGCATACTAAAGACTATATATGACAAACCCACAGCCAAAATCGTTTTGAATGGTGAAAAACTGAAATCATTTCCTCTAAGATCAGGAACAAGACAAGGTTGCCCACTCTCACCACTATTATTCAACATAGCTTTGGAATTTTCAGCCATGGCCATCAGAGAAGAAAAAGAAATAAAATGAACCCAAATCAGAAAAGAAGAAGTAAAACTGTCACTGTCTGCATAGGACATGATACTATACATAGAGAGTCCTAAAGACTCTACCAGAAAACTACTAGAGCTAATCAATGAATTTGGTAAAGTAGCAGGATACAAAATTAATGCACAGAAATCTCTTGCATTCTTATAGGCTTACAATGAAAAATCTGAAAGAGAAATTAAGGAAACACTCCCATTTATCATTGTAATAAAAAGAATAAATTACCTAGGAATAAACCTACTTAAGCAGACAAAAGACCTGTATGCAGAAAACTATAAGACACTGTTGAAAGAAATTAAAGCTGATACAAACAGATGGAGAGATATACCATGTTCTTGGATGGGAAGAATCAAAATTGTGAAAATGACTATACTACCCAAAGCAATCTACAGATTCAGTTCAATACCTATCAAGATACCAATGGCATTTTTCACAGAACTAGAACAGAAAATTTCAGAATTTGTATGGTAACACAAAAGACCCTAAATAGCCAAAGCAATCTTGAGAAAGAAAAACAGACTCTGTGACTTCAGACTATACTACAAAGCTACAGTAATCAACACAGTATGCTTTGGCACAAAAACAGAAATATAGATCAATGGAACAGGATAGAAAGCCCAGAGATAAACCCACAAACATATGGTCACCTTATCTTTGATAAAGGAGGCAAGAATATACAGTGAAGAAAAGACAGCCTCTTCAATAAGTGGTGCTGGGAAAACTGGACAGGTACATGTAAAAGAATGAAATCAGAACACTCCCTAACACCATACACAAAACAAACTCAAAATGGATTAAAGACCTAAATGTAAGGCCAGACACTATAAAACTTAGAGGAAAACATAGGCAGAACTCTCTATGACATAAATCACAGTAAGATCCTTTTGACCCACCTCCTAGAGAAATGGAAATAAAAACAAAATTAAACAAATGGGACCTAATGAAACTTAAAAGCATTTCCACATTAAAGGAAACAAGAAACGAGACAAAAAGACAACCCTCAGAATGGGAGAAAATATTTGCAAAGGAAGCAACAGATAAAGGATTAATCTCCAAAATATACAAACCACTCATGCAGCTCAATATCAAAAAAAACCCATACAATCCAATCCAAAAATGGGCAGAAGGCCTAAAAATACATTTCTCCAAAGAAGATATACAGATTGCCAACAAACACATGAAAGGATTCTCAACATTGCTAGTCATCATCTCACACTGGTCAGAATGGCCATCGTTAAAATTCTACAAACAATAAATCCTGGAGAGTGTGGAGAAAAAGAGATCCTCTTGCACTGTTTGTGGGAATGTAGTAGATTGATACAGCTCCTATGGAGAACATTCTGGATGTTCCTTAAAAGACTAAAAATAGAACTACAATATGACCCAGCAATCTCACTATTCTGCATATACCTTAAGAAAACCATAATTCAAAAAGAGACATGTACCACAATGTTCATTGCAGCACTATTTACAATAGCAAGGACATTGACACAACCTAAGTGTCCATCAGTAGATGAATGGATAAAGAAGATGTGGCACATATATACAATGGAATATTACTCGGTTGTAAAAAGAAACGAAATGGAGTTGTTTGTAGTGAGGTGGATGGACCTAGAGTCTGTCATACAGAGTGAAGTAAGTCAGGAAAACAAATACCGTAGGCTAACACATATATATGGAATCTAAAAAAAAAAAAAAAATGGTTTTGATTAACCTAAGTGCCAGACAGGAATAAAGGCACAGATGTAGAGAATGGACTTGAGGACATGGGGAGGGGAAAGGGTAAGCTCGGATGAAGAGTGAGAGTAGCCTTGACATATATACACTACCAAATATAAAATAGATAGCTAGTGGGAAGCAGCTGCATAGCACAGGAAGGTCAGCTCAGTGCTTTGTGACCATATATTGGGTTGGGATAGGGAGGGTGGGAGGGAGACACAAGAGGGACGGGATATGTGGATATATGTATGCATATAGCTGATTCACTCTTTCATACAGCAGAAATTAACACAACATTGTAAAGCAATTATACTCCAATAAAGATGTTTAAAAATAAAAGAACTTATAATTGGGCAGGTTCTCTTCTAGATGGTAGAAGAGAACCATCTTCGATGGCTTCACTGGATGAAATGGAAGGAAATCCCTGGCTTCATGGAATTTTCCTTCCAAATGTTCCCAGTTTGTGTATCAGCTTAGGGGGATTTCAGTTTAAATTCACAAATATAAATCAATTTTTCATTGAATATTTTAGTTTAGAATTACAGATTGACGTTTTAATAAGCTAAACCCTTTTAAACAAGTTATTGACACTTAAAATGCCAAAACATGTACATATTTGGTAAAAATTTTAATACCATGGGTTTCATTCTCTTAAAAATTTCTATACTGAATTCTAAATCTCAGGCTCTAAAATATGCATAATTACTAAAAGAAAAAAATTGTCATCCTAAATGATTTTGGGAGATATCATCACAGATTGTGATGGTTAGTTTCATGTGTCAACTTGGCTAGGCTATCGTGCTGGTTGTTTGGTGAAACTCCAATTTAGATACTGCTGTAAAGGTATTTTTAGATGTGATTAACATTTAAATCAGTAGTATTTGAGTAAATCACTTTACCCTTTTTAACTGGGTCGGTTTCATCCAGTCAGCTGAAGACCTGGAGAGCAAAGACTGATCTTCCTTGAAGAGTAAGCAATTCTATCTCAAGATTGAATAGTAAGCAATTCTATCTCAAGATTGCAAGATAGAAGGAATCCTGCCTATATTTCCAGCTTGCTAGCCTGCCTGCAGATTTTGGACTCAAAATTTTAACGTCATCTCTTACCTTAATCTCTAGCCTGGCAGCCTATTGCACAGGTTTAGGAGTTGCCCACCTCCACAATCACATGAGTTAATTTCTTAAAATAAATTACATATGTGTGTATATGTATATATATACATATATAAATATATATATATGTATGAATGAATGAAATGGTGAAAATGTTACATGAATGCTCAATTTAGATGTTATTTTTTTTAATTTGATACTGAATGAAAATTAGAATACTAAAAATAACTAGTCACCATCTTAAGCACTTTACATGCTTTACCTAATTTGATCAACTGTCAAACTACTCCTCCTAAAAATTTAAATAAGCTTCAGGTTCTTCCATCGTCAGAATACTGTCCTTTGCTTAGCCCAGGACATGACGGATCAATGCAGTTATTAGCCACAGACATATGTCAAGATGACACGAGTATTTTTGCATGAACTAAATTGAATGGGACAGAAATCAATAACTATGTTAAGAAAACCAGACTCAGTACCTGAAGTACAGCACATGTTAGAGGAAGGTGACAGGTAAGGAGTGACATAAAAAGAACAAAATATTGTGAACAAAATGCATTCAACCACTAGGAAGGTTGTTTACTGTTCCAGTGACCAGTATATTCAATGGTGAATATAATATACTTGTACATCCCCCATTCCCCACTGTTACTTATCTTCATTTTCACCTTAGAATGTATGCACAATATTTGCCTCATAGATCACTGTATGTAAGAAGAAATATCAAATCTCAAACTATAGAGTAGAAAAATATTTTTGCTTTGAGTTTTGCTACCATCCTGCCTTTGGATCCCACTAAAGCAATTATTGCATTATCTCCGTGAAAATTCTGTAGTAATTTGTTGCTGGAAATATAAGTATTAAATGTAACTGATGTGCTGTGGATGTTAACCTAATTTTCCAACCAAACGTTTTGGCTGAAAGGCCAACAGATTCTCTGGTGGTATATCTCAATCAATGCACCATTTACAGCTGACCTTGTTTGTGATATACTTTTTTCTTAGAAATCCCTTGTATTTGATCTTCTGACTGTGACTATGCATTTTATACAAGATATTTGTGCATTTGTGTTTTGTGCACAAAGCCTCATTTGTGTTTATTGAGGCATTGCAGACATCTTAGCTGTCTATCCTCTTTTACTGTTAAGAGTATTACCTAACTGGACTTCCTTAGCCATCTAAAGACACCAAGTACATTCATCCATTTCTTTTTATTTATTCCCTGTCATCAAAATTAAGTTTGGTTTAGAGGGCTAGGTAGTCTCTATATTTGAACTCCTATAATAAGAGGGGGTAATCACAATGATTAACCTTTAGTTATGGACTAGTTGCATATAGTTGGAAAAAGTATCTGTATACTTTACTAAGGGTCTTAAAGTTGGGAAGACCAATCCTGGAATTTAACTTTTTTTCTTAAATACTAAGGTGGGGTATCTTTGACATAATAAGCAATGTATTTCTAACTCGTAGCTTTGGTACTACCACTTTAAAAATCACAGGACACTTCTCTCTTGGGTATATAGTCAGCATCCTAACAGGAAACAGAATTTACTCTAGATGGTACAAATGAAGGGACTTTTACTGAAGGGACCATTAATGAAATGTGCACAGGTTACAGGGATAAACAAGGAATATTACAACACTTATAAATAAGCAATTGTGGAAAACCACTAGCACTCCTAGGATCAAGTGGAGGAAATGTTATCAAAACCCAGTAAAATGTGTTACAGTACAGGAGAGTTTCCCAGTGGGAAACTGCATTCAAGGCTGGAGATGCAGCTATTATCAGAGGCATTGTGCCAAAATAAGAGATGTATTAGTTACCTCAGGCTGCCATATCAAAATAACATACACTGAGTGGCTTAAGCAACATAAGTTTATTTCTCACATTTCTGGAGGCTGGGAAGTCCAATATTAAGGTGCCAGTTGGTTGAGTTCCTGGCAAGGCTATCTTCCTGGCTTGTAGATGGCCACCTTCTTAATGTGCGCTCACATAGCCTTTCCTCAATGTGTGTGCTTAGGGAAAGACAGAAGAGGGAGAAAAGGGAAGCGAGAGAGAAGAGAGGAAAAAAGAGATTTCTACCTCTTTTTATAAGACCACAAGTCCTTTTGGATTAGGATTCCATTTTTATGACCTCATTTAACCTTAATTGCCTCCTAAAAGCCCTACATCCAAATATAGTCACACTTTGAGGATTAAGCCTTCAACATATGGATCTGGGTGCTGAGTCACAGTTCAATCCATAGAAGCGAGGGAGCAGCTAAGAAAAATCAGGACCTCTTTCTCCCTCTGTCCTCCCATATCTTACCAATTCCTAATATTACTCAAAACCAACCACAGGCCAACTAGCAAGGGAATCTAGATAATCAGTACACAAGCATCAGTATCTAAGGACACAGAACCGGCAAAGGACAGATTGCAAATGTGGTGAGGCAGCAAGTGGAGAACTTACAACTCAGCTAATCCATGTGGCATCTTTACATCTGGAAAGGGAAGTTACAATATAAGCTTAGGTTCTGATATTACTCAGGGAGAAAGGTGGTACATGACAGGGAGAGAAGTTGCTGAGGCCCTGGACAATGATACTGGATATGGTGAACTAATATGGATTTGAGTAAAGAAATTATATTTTGACACTCAAACCAGCATTGTCCAGGAATTAATTGGAAACTGAACTAGCTACCATAAACCTGAATTGAAAACCAGTCAAGTCAACAAGAAATTAGTTTCCTTAGGACAAAGGAGGCACCCTCGCACCTGAAGGACAACTTGTTGTCCCAGCCATAGGGAGGAATAAGCTTCCTGTTACAGCTGCAACTGCTGAGAAGCTGGCCTTGCTGCAGTTTCTCCAAGATGTTTTTTTAGATACACAAGAGGAAAGCAGCATAGGTGACTACTCAGTAGCAGAGGGAAACAGTTGACCCCCTAATCCACAACTGTCACTCAATGAAAGCAAATACACACAGACCCTAATGAATAGCAGTGGAAATTGCATTGCTGGAATTCTAAAAATAAAAGGATCAAAAAGCTTTTTTACAATGGAAGTAATGGCAAAACAGCACATCTAAGACACTAAACCTGGAACAAAGCAGTATTTCCCTGACATGTAAGAAATGGTTCATTCTGTAATCAAGGGCTTCAAGACGGCTCCAATGACCTGTGTGCAGTTTTTGTGTTTTAAACATATAAAAGTCTCCATGCAGCCATGGGAACTCGGAGGAGGGTATCCATTAGGCTGCATGTGACCATAGGAGAAGTATGAATAAAGACATAAAAATACAGGAAACATAATACAGAAAACTATAAGCATTAAAGAAAAGATAGTGGTACTAAAGAATAAGGGAAGAAGAAATATAGTACGTATCCATTATCATACCACCTGTGCCTGCCATTAACCACTGATTAAGCCATGTGGCTGACAGGGTCTTGGTGTTGCTGCCGAGTGTCAGGCCTGTGCCTCCGAGGTGGGAGAGCTGAGTTCAGTCATTGGTCCACCAAATACCTCCCAGGTCCATGTAATATCAAATGGCAAAAGCTCTCCCAGAGACCTCTATCAAAATTCTAAGACCCAGCTCCACTCAATGACCAGCAAGCTACAGTGCTGGACATCCTATACCAAAAAAATTGCAAGACAGGAACACAACCCCACCCAGTAGCAGAGAGGCTGCCTAAAATCATAATAATGTCACAGAAATCCCAAAACACACCACTGAATATGGTCCTGCCAACCAGAAAGATAAAATCCAGACTCATCCACCAGAAAAGAGGCACCAGTCCCCTGAACCAGAAAGCCTATGCAACTCACTTAACCAACCTTAGCCACTGGGGGCAGACACCAAAAACAACAAGAACTATGAACTTGCAGGCTGCAAAAAGGAGACCGCAAACACAGTAAGTTAAGCAAAACTAGAAGACAGAAAAACACACAGCAGATGAACGAGCAAGGTAAAAACCCACCAGACCAAACAAATTAAGAGAAAATAGGCAGTCTACCTGAAAAAGAATTCAGAGTAATGATAGTAAAGATGATCCAAAATCTTGGAAACAGAATGGAGAAAAAAAAAAAAAGAAACGTTTAACAAGGACCTAGAAGAACTAAAGAGCAAACAAACAGTGATGAACAACACAATAAATTAAATTAAAAAATCTTTAGAAGGAATCAATAGCAGAATGACTGAGGCAGAAGAATGGGTAAATGACCTGGAAGATAAAATATTGGAAACAAGTACTACAGAGCAGAATAAAGTAAAAAGAATGAAAAGAATTGAGGACCATCTCAGAAACATTTGGACAAACATTAAAAGCACCAGCACTCGAATTATAGGGGTCCCAGAAGAGGAAGAGAAAAAGAAAGGGTCTAAGAAAATATTTGAAGAGATTATAGTTGAAAACTTCTCTAATATGGGAATGGAAATATTCAATAGAGTCCAGGAAGCACCGAGAGTCCCATACAGGATACATCCAAGGAGAAACATGCCAAGACACATATTAATCAAACTATAAAAAATTAAATACAAAGAAAAAATATTTAAAGCAGCAAGGGAAAAACAAACAAATAACACACAAGGGAATCCCCATAATGTTAACAGCTAATCTTTCAGCAGAAACTCTGTAAACCAGAGGGCAGTGGCAGGACATATACTCTACCCAGCAAGGATCTCATTCAGATTCGACAAAGAAATTAAAACCTTTACAGACAAGCAAAAGCTAAGAGAATTAAGCAACACCAAACCACCTTCACAACAAACACTAAAGGAACTTCTCTAGGCAGGAAAAATAAGAGAAGCAAAAAACCTACAATAACAAACTCAAAACAATTAAGAAACTAGTAATAGGAACATACATATCGATAACTACCTTAAATGTAACTGGATTAAATGTTTCAACCACAAGACATACACTTGCTAAATGGATGCAAAAACAAAACCCATATATATGCTGTCTACAGGAGACTCATGTAGGACTTAGGGACACATATAGACTGAAAGTGAGGGGATGGAAAAAGATATTCCATGCAAATGGAAACCAAAAGAAAGCTGGAGTAGCAATTCTCATATCAGACAAAATAGACTTTAAAATAAAGACTACTACAAGAGACAAAGAAGGACACTACATAATGATCCAGGGATCTATCCAAGAAGAAGATATAACAATGACAAATGTTCCCAACATAGGAGCACCTCAATACATAAGGCAAATGCTAACAGACATAAAAGAGGAAAACAACACAATCATAGTAGGGGACTTTAACACCGCTCTTTCACCAATGGACAGATCATCCAACATGAAAATAAATAAGGAAACACAAGCTTTAAATGATACATTAAGCAAGATGGACTTAATTGATATTTATAAGACATTCCATTTAATTGATATTTATAAGACATTCCATTCCCAAACAACATAATACACTTTCATCTCAAGTGCTCATGGAACATTCTCCAGGATAGATCATATTTTGGATCACAGTTGAAGCCTTGGTAAATTTAAGAAATTTGAAATCGTGTCAAGTATCTTTTCTGAACACAATGCTATGCGACTAGGTATAAATTATAGGAAAATATCTGTAAAAAATACAAACACATGGAGGCTAAACAATACACTACTTAATAACCAAGATGTCACTGAAGAAATCAAAGAGGAAATCAAAAAATACCTAGAAACAAGTGACAATGAAAATAAGACTACCCAAAACCTATGCGATGCAGCAAAAGCAGTTCTAAGAGGAAAGTCTATAGCAATACAATCCTACCTCAAGAAACAAAAAGCATCTCAAACAACCTAACCTTACACCAAAAGCAACTGGAGAAAGAAGAACAAAAACTCCAAAGTTAACAGAAGGAAAGAAATCATAAAGATCAAATCAGAAATAAATGTAAAAGAAATGAAGAAAACAATAGCAAAGATCAATAAAACTGTAGCTGGTCCTTTGAGAAGATAAACAAAATTGATAAAGCATTCACCAGATTCATCAAGAAAAAAAAGGGAGAAGAATCAAATCAATAGTAGAAATGAAAAAGGAGAAGTAACAACTGACAGTGCACAAATACAAAGGATAATGAGAGATTACTACAAGCAACTATATGCCAATAAAATGGACATCCTGGAAAAAATGGACACATTCTTAGAATAGCACAACCTTCTGAGACTGAACCAGGAAGAAATAGAAAATATAAGCAGACCAATCACAAGCACTAAAATCGAAACTGTGATTTAAAATCTTCCACCAAACAGAAGCTTTTAAGCATATATATGCTAACACATATATACGGAATCTAAGAAAAAAAATGTCGTGAAGAAACTAGGGGTAGGACGGGAATAGACCACAGACCTACTAGAGCATGGACTTGAGGATATGGGGAGGGGGAAGGGTAAGATGTGACAAAGTGAGAGAGTGGCAGGGATATATATACTCTACCAAATGTAAATTAGTTAGCTAGTGGGAAGCTGCCGAATAGCACAGGGAGATCACCTCTGTGCTTTGTGACCACCTAGAGGGGTGGGATAGGGAGGGTGGGAGGGAGGGTGACGCAGGAGGGAAGAGATATGGGAACATATGTATATGTATAACTGATTCACTCTGTTGTAAAGGAGAAACTAACACACTATTGTAAAACAGTTATACTCCAATAAAGATGTTAAAAATAAAATAAAATAAAATAAATTGCCTTGGTGCATCTGGAAGTGAATAAATTTGTACTCCTACCTTATAAGATATGCAAAAATTAACACTGATACATAAGTACTTAAGTTTAAAAAATGCACTAGAAATTATGCAGAAAATTTAGGAAATTGTAGTGTAAAGTATGGGTTGGGCAAATATTTCTAATGAAGAAAGTGAATCCAGCTTCCATACTAGTTGTCTTGGAAGGCAATACTGCCATGTGAAGATCCTTAATGGTTAAAGACCACATGAAAAAAAGAGGACAAACTGAGACCAGCATCAACCTCCTGATGTGTGATTGAGGCCATCTTGAACCTTCCAGGCCCAACTGAGTGCCAGATGATATGGGCAAAACCAGTAGAAGAACTGACCAGCTGATCCTAGCTCAACATGCTAACCAATAGAATGGGGAACAAATAAAATAGATATTTTTTAAAGCCAGTAAGTTTTGTGGCAGTGTTATAGTGAAAAATAACTAATATAATAGTCTTGATGGTTGTGGTAAATATTAAAGACAAAGTAAATTCTTCCCTAGTTTGCCTAAAATAATATTTATGTGCTTGAAATATTTGTTCATGTATTTTTTAAAAACAGGGAATAAAATCCAGAAGTAGAATTAAAAAATAAAAGAGAAAGTGAATCCAGAAGCTTTGAAAGAAAAGATGGACATATTTGACAATATAAAACAAAAAGTTTTTATGGCAAAGTATACAAAAAAAATCAAAGAGTACATAGTATTTATCTGCTTTCTCAAATTTCTTTGTGTATCGGGCCTGTTTGTACTTACAATGTTATTACAGAAAAAGATATCAGTCATACGTAAGAAGACAAATAGCTAAATAGAAAAATGGCAAAGCATACAAATGGATGATTCATTTAAGTACAAATTGAAACTGGTTAAAATGTGATAATATGCCTATGGGAAAATGCCTATGAATGCCACCAGGGAAATGCTAATTAAAATTGATATAACATTTTTCACCCAAAATAGTGGCAAAAATAAGAAAAGGTGTGCTAATGGAAATGTGGGTGAAATGTAACTTCCAGTTTTGCTGGTGTTATATGAATTGTTCAGGTCTTTAGGGAAAGTAATTTGGTCCTTGTGGAAACCTACAATAGATATAAAAGCACCACTATGTAAGGATATATTTAACACTAATACTAAAACAAACAACCAAGACCAACATCAACACCTAGAAAGAAAGGGGAATAGTTGAAGAAAATGTGGTTCATTCATATAATGGAATATCATGCAGATGTTAAGATACCAAGTTATATTTATACCAACCAACTTATAAGACCTTCCACAATGTAATTTTAAGTGAGAAAAATGAGATCTAGTGAAGTTTAAATGATTTATTTACATAAAACAGACAAATCCCATGTATGCAAATATGTATTATAGGTTTATGTGTAATTTTATGAAGATGGAGAAAAATATTGAAGAGTGTATATCCGGCTATAAGCATTGATTATCTAGGGTTGGGGTGGAGTGATAAAGTAAGTTGGAGGAAAGTAAGGGGAGAAGGAGGAAGAGAAAGGAAAAAATAAGAGCAATAATTACACGTGGAACTTTGAGTACATGGATGAGTATAAAGTGCAGTACTCAACAGAAAAAGGATAAGAACACAAGCCATCAACTATATGGAATGAATACAGTGTGAGACACATAGAGGAGGATTTAGAATATTTAGAACTATTCCCTTAAGCCCAATGGTTAAGAGTTATTATCTGTTCTCTAAGCAGAATGAATTGGGGACTGATGTCAAGACCTGTTATGCACCATTTGTGTTTAGTTTTGTATATTATAAATTGTATAACTTTCTCATTAGGGAAAAATAGTACTAGAAGAAAAAATGACTTAGATTCAACTAAATTTGACTAGTTATATTTCAGGTATGCTGACACTGGGATAAAGGTGTCACTGTATTTTTTTTCATTTTGATGATATTGAATAGCACTAATAATTTTTCCCTTTTTTGAGATTGAATTAATAATATTTTTGAATTAAAAAATTATTGGAGTATAGTTGATTTACAGTGTGTTAGTTTAGGTGTACAACAAAAGGATTCAGTTATACATATACATATATTCATTCTTTTTCAGATTCCTTTCTCATATAGGTTATCAGAGAACACTGAGTAGAGTTCCCTGTGTTATACAGTAGGTCGTTGTTTCTTATCTATCTTATATATATGTAATATATATATATATATATATATATATATATATATATTATCCATAGTAGTGTGTATGTTAATCCCAAGCTCCTGATTTATCCCCCCCACACACACACATTTCCACTTTGGTAACCATAAGTTTGGTCTTGATATCTGTAAGTCTGTTTCTGTTTTGTAGAAAAGTTCACTTGTATCACTTAAAGAAAAAATTAGATTCCAGATATGAGTGATATCATATAATATTTGTCTTTTCCTGTCTGACTTACTTCACTTCGTGTGATACTCTCTAGGTCCATCCATGTTGCTGCAAATGCCATTATTTCATTCTTTTTCATGGCTAATATCTCATTACATATAGTACCACATCTTCTTTATCCATTTTCTGTTGATGGACATTTAGGCTGCTTCCATGTCCTGGCTATTGTAAATAGTGCCGCCATGAACATTGGGGTGCATGTATCCTTTCAGATTATGGTTTCCTCCAGACATATGCCCAAGAGTGCGATTGCTGGATCATATGGTAGTTCTATTTTTCCTTTTTTAAGGAACTTCCATATTGTTCTCCACAGTGACTATACCAATTTACATTCCCACCAACAGTTCAGGAGGGTTCCCTTTTCTCCACACCCTCTCCAGCATTTATTGCTTGTAGATTTTTTGATGATGGCCATTCTGACTGGTGTGAAGTGATACCTCATTGTAGTTTTTATTTGCATTTCTCTAATAATTAGTGGTGTTGAGTATCTCTTCATGTGCTTTTTGTCACCTGTATGTCTTCTTTGGAGCAATGTCTATTTAGATTTTCTACCCATTTTTTGATTGGTTTGTTTGTTTTTTTAATATAGAGCTGCATGAGCTGTTTGTATATTTTGGAGATTAATCCCTTGTCAGTCACTTCATTTGCAAGTATTTTCTCCCATTCTGTGGGTCATCTTTTCATTTTGTTTATGGTTTTCTTTGCTGTACAGAAGCTTTTAAGCTGAATTAGGTCTGATTTATTTATTTTTGTTTGTTTTTATTTTCATGACTCTATGAGGTAGATCAAAGAAGATATTGCTACAACTTATGTCAAAGGGTGTTCTGCCTATGTTTTCCTCTAGAAGTTCTATAGTGCTCTGTCTTACATTTAGATTTTTGATCTATTTTGAGTTTGTTTTGTGTATGGTGTTGGGGAATGTTCTAATTTCATTCTTTTATATATAGCTGTCCAGTTTTCCCAGCACTGCTTATTGAAGAGACTGTCTTTTCTCCATTGTATATTCTTGCATCCTTTGTCTTAGATTAATTGACCATAGGTGTGTAGGTTTATTTCTGGGCTTTCTATACTGTTCAATTGATCTGTATTTCTGTCCTTGTGCTAGTACCATAATGTTTTGATTACTGTAGCTTCATAGTTTAGTCTGAAGTCAGGGAGCCTGATTCCTCCAGCTCCGTTTTTCTGTCTCAAGATTGCTTTGGCTATTCAGGGTCTTTTGTGTTTCCATATAAACTTAAAATTTTTTGTTCTAGTTCTATGAAAAATGCCATTGGTAATTTGATAGGGATTGCATTGAATCTGTAGATTGCCTTGGGTAGTATAGTCATTTTGACAATATCGATTCTTCCAATCCAGAAACATGGTATGTCTTTCTATCTGTTTCTGTCATCTTTGATTTCTTTCATCAGCATCTTATAGTTTTCAGACTACAGCTCTTTTTTCTCCTTAGGTAGGTTTATTCCTAGGTATTTTATTCTTTTTGATGCAATGGTAAATGGGCTCACCAAAGTACTATCATACTCAATCCAACAACACATTGAAAGCATCATAACACCATGATCAAGTGGGATTTATCCCAGGGATGCAAGGATTCTTCAATATATGCAAATCAATCAGTGTGATACACCACAGTAACAAACTGAAGAATAAAAACCACATGATCATCTCAATAAATGCAGAAAAAGCTTTTGATAAAATTCAACACCGATTTGTGATTAAAAAAAAAAAAAAAAAAAAAAAAAAACCTCTCCAGAAAGTGGGCATAGAGGGAGCTTACCTCAACATAATAAAGGACATACATGACAAATCCATAACTAACATCTTTCTCAATGGTGAAATGCTGAATGCATTCCCTCTAAGATCAGGAACAAGACAAGTATGTCCCTGCCACCACTTCTATTCAAACAGTTTTGGAAGTCTTAGCTATGCCAGAGTAGAAAAAGTAATAAAAGGAATCCAAATTAGAAAAGAAGAATTAAAACTGTCACTGTTTGCAGATGACATGATACTATATGTAGAGAATCCTAAAGGTGCTACCAGGAAACTACTAGAGCTCATCAATGAATTTGGTAAATTTGCAGAATACAAAATTAATACTCAGAAATCTCTTGCATTCCTATACACTAACAATGAAATATCAGATTTTTTCACTTTTAAATAATTATTTTAAACCTTATATACAGCAGATTCCACATATTTTGATGTACAATTTTATGTATACCGATAAATGCATAGTTGTGTAATCACCTCCACAAAAAAAAAACAGTTCCACCACTCCCCAGAAATTCCCTCATAGTATTCCATTGTCAAACCTTTCCCTCTAATTCCCAACTCCTTGCCACTGTTCTATTCTTCTTTTTCACATTGTTGCCTTTTAAATAATACTGTGTAAGTGGAATCAAATAGTATATAGCCTTTTGAGTCAGATTTATTTCACTTGGCAAAATAAATTTGAGATTCATCCAGATTGTGACATGTTTTAATAGTTTGCTGCATTAAAAACTGTAATAAAGTATAAGCATAAAGGAATTAATAGCTTAATATATTGACTTGCCAAAGAAATTATTTCTTCTATATTGATGTATAGTTGATTTTCAATATTATATTAGTGCCAGGTGTACAACATAGTGGTTTGATATTTTTATATATTATTCTCCACTTAAATTTGTTATAAAATATTGGCTATATTACCTGTGTGCTATACATTTCACCCTTCTATCTTATTTATTTTATACCTAGTTGTTTGTACCTTTTAATCCTCTTCCCCTATCTTTCCCTACGTCTACCACCTCACTGATGACCACAAGGTTGTCTACTGTATCTGTGAGTGTATTTCTGTTTTGTTATATTTATTTATTTGTCTTAATTCTTCTGATTCCACATAGAAGTGAAGACATACATTATTTGTCTTTATCTGACTTCACTAAGCATAATACCATCCAGGTCCATTCATTTTTTTGCAAATGGCAAAAATTCATTCTTTTTTATGGCTGAGTAATATTCCAGTTTGTGTGTGTGTGTGTGTGTGTGTGCGTGTGGTGTGTGTGTGTGTGTGTGTGTGTGTGTGTGTGTGTGTGTGATAGTTTCTTTATCCATACATCTGTTGATGGACATTTTAGGTTGTTTCCCTCTCTTGGCCATTGTAAATAATGCTGCTGTAAACATCAGGGTATACATATCTTTTCAAATCAGTGTTTTTGTTTTTTGCTGGATCACATGGTAGTTCTATTTTTAATTTTTTGAGGATGCTCCAACTGTTTTCCATAATGGCTATACCATTTTTCATTCCCACCAATAGTGGACAAGGGTTCCCTTTTCTCCACATCATCACCACCATTGATTATGCATTGTCTTTTTGACAATAGCCATTCTGACAAATGTGAGGTGATATCTCATTGTGGATTTGATTAGCATTTCTCTGGAATAGATCCCAGTTGATCATGGTGTATGACATTTTTATGTACTGTTGAATTCAGTTTGCTAATATTTTGTTGAGGATTTTTGCATCTATATTCATCAGAGATATTAGCCTATAATTTTCTTTTTGTTTTGTGGTGTCTTAGATTTTAGTATCAGGGTATGGGTGGCCACATAGAATTAGATTGGGAATATTGCCTCTTCTATAATAACTTGAGAAGGATAGTTATTAACTCTGTTTTAAATGTTTGTAGATTTACCCTGTGAAGCCAACCAGTTCTTGGTTTTGTTTGCTAGGAGTTTTTTTGTTTGTTTTTACTGATTCAATTTCAATGCTACTATCAGTTGGTTTAGATTATCTATTTCTTCTTGATTTAGTCTTGGAAGATTGTATGTTTCTAGGAATTTATCCATTTCTTCTAGATTGTTCAACTTGTTGGTATATAACTTTGTAGTAGTCTCTTATGATTGTTTTTATTTCTATGATGTCCGTTGTAATTTCTTCTCTTTCTTTTTTTATTAATCAGCTTGGCTAAAGTCTTATCAATTTTGATTATCTTTCCAGAAAACCAGGTCTTGGCTTTTTTGATGTTTTCTTTCTTTTTCTTTTTTTTGTCTCTATTTTTCTTTTTCATTCTGATCATTATTTTCTCCTTCTGTCTCCTGACTTTAGGCTTTGTTTCTTCTTCTTTTTCTACTTTGTTTAGATGGTAGATAGGCTGTTTATCTGAGATTTTTCTTCTTTATTGAGGTAGGCCTATATCACTATAAACTTGCCTCTTAGAACTCCTTTTGCTGAATCCCATAGTTTTTTTTTTCTCCTATAGATTACAGAAAGTTGTGGTTTTATTTCATCTGTCTCAAGGTTTTTTCTTCTGATTTCCTCTTTGTTTTTTTATTGACCCATTGTTTTCTGGCCTAGCCTATGGTCTGTACTAGATAACATTCCATGTGCACTTGAAAATAACATGCATTCTGCTATTGTTGGGTGGAAAATCTTGTAGATATGCTAAGCTATTACTGTATCTACAGTTTTATACTGGTGCTCATTTAAGTTCAAACACATTCTAAAAGATGTAAATTTTTTACTCCCCTCCCCCATGTTTTGTGTTTTTAATGCCATATTTTTCATATTCATGTTTATCCTTTCACTTTTTATTGTAGTTAGAGTTGATTTTATGATTTATTTTGCCTTTTGATCTTCATACTAGCTTATTTAAGTGGATAATCTTCAGCCTTTACTCTATATTTGCCATTATTAGTGAGATTTTTCCTTTCCTATAAATATTTACTTCTTGTAACCTCTTCTTTCCCATTCAGAGAAGACCCTTTAACATTTATTATTAGGTGGGTTTAGTATTGATGAAGTCTTAGCTTTTGCTTCTCTGAGAAGTTCTTATCTCTTCTTCAATTCTAAATGATAATCTTGCTAGGTAGAGTATCCTCAGTTGCAGGTTTTTCCCTTTCAAAACTTTGAATATACCATGCCCTTCCTTTCTGGCCTGCAAAGTTGCTGCAGAAAAATCAGGTGATAGCCTTTTGGGGGTTCCCTTGTTTATGACTTTTTGTTTCTCTCTTGCTGCCTTTGGAATTTTCTCTTTAACTTTTGCCATTTTAATTATGATGTATCTTGGTGTGGGTGTGTTTGGGTTCATCTTGTTTGGGACCCTCTGTGCTTCCTGTTCCTAGATATCTGTTTTCTTGAGTTTGGGGATGTTTTCAGCTATAATTTCATCCAATATATTTTTAAGCCTTTTCTCTCTCTCTTCTCCTTCTGGGACCATTATAATGTGAATGTTAGTATGCTTGATGTTCTAGAAGAATCTTAAACTGCTCACACTTTAAAAATTTGTTTCCTCTTCTGCTATTCTAATTGGATGATTTCCATTATTCTATCTTCCATATCACTTATGCATTCTTCTTTATCACCTAGTCTGTTGTTAATTCCTTCTAGTGTACTTTAAAATTTCAGTTATTGTATTCTTCCTTTCTGACTAGTTATTTTTCTTTGCATCATGGTTTATTACAAGATATTGAATATAGTTCCCTGTGCTATACAGTAAATCCTTGTTGCTTATCTATTTCATATATAGTAGTTTGTATCTGCTAACCCCAAACTCCAAATTTATCCTTTCCCTCCTCCTTTACTCTTTGGTAAGCATAAGTTTGTTTTCTACGTCTGTGAGTCTGTTTTTGGTTTGTAAATAAGTTCATTTGTATCACGTTTTAGATTCCACATGCCAGTGATATCATATGATATTTGTTCTTCTCTTTCTGACTTCACTTAGTATGATAATCTCTAGGTCATCCATGTTGCTGCAAGTAGCATTATTTCCTTATTATTTATGGCTGAGTAGTATTCCACTGTGTGTGTGTGTGTGTGTGTGTGTGTATATATATATATATATATATATATATATATATATATATATATATATATATATATATATACACACACACAACACATCTTCTTTATCTGTTTGTCTGTTGATGGACACTTAGGTTGCTTCCATGTCTTGGCTATTGTAAATAGTGCTACTATGAACATTGGAGTGCATGCATTTTTTAAATTAAGAGTTTCCGGGGCTTCCCTGGTGGCACAGTGGTTGAGAATCCGCCTGCCGATGCAGGAAACACGGGTTCGTGCCCTGGTCCGGGAAGATCCCACATGCCGCGGAGCAGCTAAGCCCGTGAGCCATGGCCGCTGGGCCTGTGCGTCCGGAGCCTGTGCTCCGCAACGGGAGAGGCCACAACAGTGAGAGGCCCGCATACCGGAAAAAAAAAAAAAAAAAAAAAAAAAAAAAAAAAAAAAAAAAAGAGTTTCCTCCAGATATATGCCCAAGAGTGGGATTGCAGGATCATATGGTAGCTCTATTTTTAGCTTTTTAAGGAACCTCCATACTGTTCTCCATAGTGGTTGTACCAATTTACATTCCGACCAGCAGTGTAGGATGGTTCTCATTTCTCTACACCCTCTCCAGCATTTATTAATTGTAGACTTTTTGATCATGGCCATTCTAACTGGTTTGAGGTGGTTCCTCATTGTAGTTTTGATTTGCATTTCTCTAGTAATTAGCAATGTTGAGCATCTTTTCATGTGCCTATTAGTCATCTGTATGTCTTCTTTGGAGAAATGTCTTTTTAGGTCTTCTGCCCAATTTTTTATTGAATTGTATGAGCTGTTTATATATTTTGTAAATGTTTCCTGTGTTGTACTCATTGTCTGCAAATATTTTCTCCCAGTCCATAGGTTTTTTTTTCATTTTGTTTATATTTTCCTTTACTGTGAAACCCCTTATAAGTTAAATGAGGTCCCATTTGTTTATTTTTGCTTTTATTTTTATTGCCTTGGGCGACTGACCTAAGAAAACACCAGTGTGATTCATGTCAGAGAATGTTTTGACTATGTTCTATTCAAGGAATTTTATGGTGTCCTGTCTTATGTTTAACCAAATGATTCTTTTTTATATTTTCTACTTCCTTGTTAGAATTATCACTGTGTTCATCTATAATTTTCCCTAATTTAGTTAGCATTTTATTATTAATGTTTTCAACTCTTTATCTGAAAACTTATTTATCTCTTTCATTAATTGTTTTTGTCAGTGTGTTTTTATTCCTTTGTTTGAAATAAATTCTTCTGTGTTCTCATTTTGCTTATCCTTCTTTGTCTCTATGAAATTAGGTGAAACAGTTACCTGTGCTGGTCATTTTTTTTTTAATGTTTCCTGAGCCTTCCCTCTTTCCTAAAAAATTTTTACTGGAATATAGTTTATTTAAAATGTTGCATTATTTTCTGCTGTACAGCAAAGTGAATCATATATACACTCTTTTAAAAGTTCTTTTCCCATATAGGTCATTAGAGATTATTGAGAAGAGTTACCTGTGCTATACAGTAGGTCATTATTAGTTATATATTTTATATATAATACTGTGCATATGTCAATCCCAATCTCCCAATTTATCCCTCCCCCCTTTTCCTCCCCTGGTAACCATAAGTTGTTTTCTACATCTGTGACTCTATTTCTGTTTTTAAAATAAGTTAATTTATCCCATGTTTTTAGATTCCACATATAAATAAGCAATATCATATGATATTTGTTTTTCTCTGTCTGACCTACTTTACTCAGTATGACAATCTCTACGTCCAACCACGTTGTTGCAAATGACATTATTTCCTTCTTTTATATAGATGAGTAATATTTCATTGTATATATGTACCAGATATTCTGAATCCATTTTTCTGTTGATGGACATTTAGATTGCTTCCATGTCCTCACTATTATAAATAGTGCTGCAATGAACACTGGGGTGCATGTGTCTTTTCGATTATGTGTATGCACATGTTCATGCCCACCACAGAAAGGATTTAGCATATAAATTTCCCCATCTTTATCCCCTCTGTGGAGTGCTCTGAGGTATGATTTCTTCTTGCAAACCTTGAGATGTCTGTGTGTTGAGTGAATATGCCTGTGGAGGAATCTAACCTGCATTTCATTGTCCTTTTACTACTTGCCCTTACTGACCTGGGTTTATCCTCCTAAATGATGCCAGCATTTTGATTTTTACTTCAGGCTTTGATACCAAGAGGATTTAGTTGTGTTAAATATGAGATGCCTGTTAGACATCTAATTGGAGATATCAAGTAGGCATCCAGAAGGTCAGGGCTGCAGTTACACATTTCTAAGTCATAGATGGCATTTAAAACCATGGGAGTAGATGAAATGACCTGGAAAGAGTGAATAGATAGAGAAGAAAGCAACATTGAGCTCAGAGTTAAATTGTCAATAAATAGAAGCTATCCAAGTATCATTTCCTTAAACATTAGCACTTACAAACAAAGGAAATATTCCCAGTTACCACTACAAATTGCAGTTTAAATCACATTAATTTTGTCATTCATACATTAAAGCAGAGATTTAGTATTATCTGGGAGAAGGGGATAGGCAGAAACTTGAAATGAGGGAAATTACAATGTTACAATGTTACAATGTTCTTTTTTCTTTTTTTTGTGTGGTACACGGGCCTCTCACTGTTGTGGCCTCTCCTGTTGCAGAGCACAGGCTCTGGACGCGCAGGCTCAGCGGCCATGGCTCACAGGCCCAGCTGCTCCACGGCATGTGGGATCTTCCCAGGCCGGGGCACGAACGCATGTCCCCTGCATCAGCAGGCGGACTCTCAACCACTGCACCACCAGGGAATCCCTGTTACAATGTTCTTGAATCTGAGATCAAGGAACATAAAACTAAATTAGGAAAAATATTACATCAATAGTTTAATTGCAATATTATGCTTCCTATACCCAGGAGGCATTTTTTTTTTTACTACCTGTATACTGCCTGCTTTGTTGGAGAATATTTGTTGTTGTTGTTGTTGTTATTGTTGGAGAATATTGCATGAGGTCACAGAAGACCTCAGAGATCACAGAATCAAATTTGTGGCCTTGAGTTCCAGAAATAGACTCTTATCTCATAGCACAGGAAAAATGTCTTGAAAGCTAATGTTTTTATTTTATAAGAGCTATCTTTTTGGAATACAAAGGCTAAACACTGAAGGAAGCTGTTATAATTCTTATACCATACAATAAATATTAAGAAATAGATGGTGAGCCATGTGATGCAATCTAGGGAACAGAACAAAATTGACTGATTTTAAAACTTACATAAGAAAAATTATGTTAATTAGTAATTTTATTTCAGGGTAATTAAATTAAAATTTTATAAATCAGATAGAATTTGTGTCTTGGGAAATTAGTTTAGTCACAAGAAAACAAAGAAAGTTATATTTTCACAATCAACATATAAAGTTTAATGTTGCTTTGTGCAATCATTATTTTTCTCTTTGTAAAAGTAATATAAAATCATTTTACACGTAGCACAATAATTTTGGCTCAGTAATATGTGGTGATATGTTTCACCTCTACTCCAAATTTCCATGTGCAGTTGGCTTTTGGCAACTGTGGGATGGGGATGATTGCCTCCCTCACATGTCTATCTATAGCTAATATTTACGAGTTCTCCTGAGGAAAAAATGAATTAGGACCCTAATTCTTTTTCTTTGAAACTGAGAGTTATTAAAACACATATATGTAGGTGGTGTGAGAACAGAGGACATGAAACGCAATGGGAGCCCATGACAGACAATTCAAAATAAACGAGAAGGATATCTGACTACTGGTCTAAGCTTAACACAGAGGGCTGGGAGACAGCAGACAGGAGTAACTGATTCTGGGTGTTCTGTGCAGCTCATATTGGGACCTTGTAACTCAGCCACTCTGGCTGTGATTAAACTTTGAATTAATGATGAATCTAAGTTGATAATATTTCACTTAGGTTTTTACATTATCCATAGTCATAGTGAAGATTCATCTTTGGTTTTCTTTTCTTACTTTTTTGGGGGGATTATATTTGCCAGAGGCTTTGTCTTTTTTTTTTGGCTGTGTGGTATCTTAGTTCCCTCATCAGGGATCAAACCCATGCCTCCTGCAGTGGAAGCATGGAGTCTTAAACACTGGACCACTAGGGAAGTCCAATATCAGGATTATGCTACTAAAGTCTACGTTGTTTTGTATGCTTCATAATAGTTTAAATGGTATAAAGATAATATTTTCATTGGAGATGTAATACACCTTACCCTTTAAATCATCTAAGTCAGGAAATATTTGGGAAGTTGGAGGTGGTGATTCTTTTGTTCCCCATAGGTATTAGACTTACAGGTTTCTACATATTTGGGTTTATTTCATTAAAACTTGCTAACATATTACCATTATATTTCATGTATCATTCCTCTAGCTTTGTAGTTTTATCCTTCTCAAGTTACATGATCATGTTTAATCTTTGCTTTGCTTGATTTCATGTTTTCACTATGTTTTTTAAAGAGCAAACTATATTACTTCTTTTCTGTTTCCTACTTTATTTCTTTTTATTTTATTAATCTCTTCCTTTTACATTCCTGAGGTCTATTTGATGTTCTGTTTTCTTAAATTTTGTGTTATGTTTAGTTCACAAATCATATTGCATTCCTTAGTGCTCCATAAAGTGGCAGTTGTTTTATTTTCTAAATTTAGGCAACCCATTTCAAAGTTATTGTGGAGCAGAGACTGAATTTTCAGACAGAAGTGCTTATTTGGTGTAGTCCCATCTGGGAAATATTGGCGATACTCTTCAGTTCCACTCCCCAGTAACTACAGTTTATTCTTTTTGACTGCTGGAAAATATTGCATCTTATGAATAATCCCAGTTTATTTTTTCCCTATATGTTGTAATTTGAGTTGCTCCAGCTTTTTTTGCTATTATTGATATTGCTGTTTTTATGTCTCATGGTATACATTTGCAAAAATATTTTTTGTATATATAACTATTTTAATGCAAAATTATTTTCCAAAGAGGTTGTATCAAGAAAATATTCTCCCACCAGCAATATATAAGATAGCCAATTGATCCACAATATCTCTAAGCCTTGGCATTGTATTGATTTATTTTTACTTTTTATTTTATTTTATTTTTTGCCAATTGAATGAGTATAGTGTTTTCTCATTGTAGTTTTACTTTGTATTTTCCTGATCATCAATGAGATGGAAGATCTCTTTATGTTGGTTGTAAATGTTTCCTTTTCTTGAAATGCCTCTTTTTTTGCTGATTTTTCTATGAGAATAGTTATTCTCATTTTATTGATTTACATGACTTATTTGTATATTTTCAATTCCTATCCTTTCTTGGATATATGTGTTGTAAATACATTTTTTTCTCCCAATCTGCGGTTTGTGTTTTCTTTGCTTTTCTTTCATTTTTTCTTTTCTTTTTCTGAGTGGGTATATGTCTTGTGTTTTCAATTTCCTAAAAGCATTGCTTGATGGACAGAAGTTCTTAATTTTAATATAGTCAATTTTATCATCTCTTAAAAAATAATGTTTTGTGTCTTAAGAGGTCCTCTTCCACCCCAAATTCAGGAATATATTCACCTATATTTCCTATTAAACATTATACCATTTTATTTTTTATATTTAAGGTATTCGATCCATTATCTAAAGTTAATTTTTGAATGGTGTAGAGATCCAATTTCAGTTTTTCTCTATGAATGACCATTTTTCCACTTGCTTGTATTGAATAGTCCTTTCTTTCCCTATTTATCTACAATGCTATATTGGACTTATATCAAAGTTTTATACATGTGTGGGTGTGAGAAAACTTTCCAGATTTCTCAGTTCTTCTGTTAAAAAGCCCTAACCTTCCAAGATATAAAAATATAAAGATAGAAAATATTTGTCTTAATTTCTCCTAGGAAGATTTTACTCCTCACATACTATGAGAATGATATTGTAACCATCTATCTGTTAATTGCTTTGATCCAAAAGAATAATAAAATGTCTCATCTCTTCCAGAGAGGGTCAAATAGTCACAGTCCCGACAAGGTCCCTAGGTTAAGTCCCAAGGTTCCAGGAAGACTAGAACTCTATTTCCCTTTGTATTTACATGCCAAAGGGATGAAGTCCAGAACTTGGCAACATCTCTGTGTTAAAAGCCAGAGACAACTGGTGTTTATTTAGCCCTTGGAAAGATATATTTATATTCCAACAGCTGATGGTAAGAACCCAGGATCCTTTCTATCAAATCTCAAACAAGCAAAAGGGTATTTTTCCCCCATTTTTTTCTTTTTTTTCCTGAGGGGGTGGGTAGGAAAGAGGATGGTTATCTATCTCTTGTATATAAATGAAAAAAATTCATTGTTAGCCATCCCTTGTCTGTGGCAGGTAACCTGCCACCCCAGTAGGAAGAGTCCATAAGCTTTTGCATCACCTGTGGGTTTAAGTGTAGGGACTGATGGCTGCAGTGTTATTCTGGTTGTTCATCTGGTTGTATCAATAAGGAACTCTTTTTATCTGACCTAAGTGCTTTATATTTTATATATATATATAGCATATATAGTATAAATGTATCTATAGCATATATATGGTGTACAATTATGCACCATATAGTATATACTATAATTATATTATGTAATATTGTATAATTATAAAATATTTTATTAATTATATTATATATTAATATATATGTATACATATATAATTATTTTGAAAGTCAGATTGCTCTTAGTGAATTTAAGATTCTTTCTTTGTCATGAAAGAATTTGGAGACAAAGCAGAGAGGTTAAGAAAGTAAAGTGAGAGTTTATTTATGCAAGGATACTCTCTCAGAGGGAGAGTGGGCAGACAGGTGAGGAGCTGTTGCCCTGGGTTTTTTTGGCAAGCTGATTATGAGGGGTATACAAATGAAGGGGCAGAATATTCACCAGGGAAGTAGGAGTTTGGGGGTCATATTCCCTGATTTTCATCCCACCTCCATCTTCCCAAGGGGAGGTTGGATTATTGTACTTATTTAGCTTAGATCAGAAGTGTCATGGCGTCAGCACATGATGGGTACTTCTTATTTGTAAGGCTAACTTTATTGTAATGAGAGCATAATGAGCAACAGCTTCTATTCAGATGTAGGAGATTCCCATCTTTCCCCACCTTTCTTGTGTACTTCCAGGACACTTATCACCCAAAATGTGTGATTTCCTGTCAGTGTGGAGGTTCCTGCTTTTCTTTGTCTGCCTATGCACCCCCTCTGTTTACAAGATGCGTGATTTCCTGCCACCTGGCTCCTGCCCCCATTTCTCTGCTCATACCTAGTTATCTGCCTGCAGTAACAGGATAACTTATCAAACCCTTCACAGCTTTTTAAACTTCTTTTTTTTTTTTTTTTTGCGGTACGTGGGCCTCTCACCGCTGTGGCCTCTCCAGTTGCAGAGCACCGGCTCCGGACACGCAGGCTCAGCAGCCATGGCTCACGGGCGCAGCCACTCCACAGCATGTGGAATCTTCCAGGACCGGGGCACGAACCCGTGTCCCCTGCATTGGCAGGTGGACTCCCAACCACTGCACCACCAGGGAAGCCCCCCTTCACAGCTTTTAAAAACCATTGGGTTCCTTTCTCAACTCTCTATTCTATTTATAATAATTCCAGGTAGCTGGTAAAGCAAGTCTGCTGTGGTTTTCAGAAGTATTGTGGCTAATCTTGGAATTTAATTTTTCCATAAAATTTTATGACTAGCTTATCAACCTGCATGAAAACCTGTTGAAATTTTGATGGAATTGCACTAAATGTATATATTAAGGAAAATTGCTAGCATTATGATACTGTCTTCTATCCTGAACAGGTGTCTCTCTCCTATTTAAGTTTTCATTAATTTGTCAATATAATTTTATTATTTTCCCTGTAGAGATCTTCAATATCTTTGATTAGATATATATTTAAGGAATTGTTATTTTTGATGCTGTTGTGATTTTTTAAATGATTCTAGTTGTAGTTTATGAAAATGCATTTGAAATTTGAATATTGGTTTCTAGCTACCTAATAAAACCCTTCTATTAATTTTATTTTATTATTTTTAATTTATTTTTTTAAACATCTTTATTGGAGTATAATTGCTTTACAATGGTGTGTTAGTTTCTGCTTTACAACAAAGTGAATCAGTTATACATATACATATGTTCCCATATCTCTTCCCTCTTGCGTCTCCCTCCCTCCCACTCTCCCTATCCCACCTCTCTAGGTGGTCACAAACCACCTAGCTGATCTCCTTGTGCCATGCGACTGCTTTCCACTAGCTATCCACCCTACGTTTGGTGGTGTATATATGTCCATGCCACTCTCTCACTTCATCACAGCTTACCCTTCCCCCTCCCCATATCCTTAAGTCCATGCTCTAGTAGGTCTGTGTTTTATTCCCGTCCTACCCCTAGTCTCTTCATGACCTTTTTTTTCCTTAGATTCCATATAAATGTGTTAGCATACGGTATTTGTTCTCCTTCTATTAATTTTAATATTTTGTCTGAAGATTCCATTGGAATCTCTATGTTGCTAAGTATTTCATCTGAGAATAATGGCACTTTACCTCCTTTTTAATCTTTATGACTTTATTTTTTTTTCCAGGTGTGCTGGCTAGATCTCCATTATAATGTAGAATAAAATTGGTGATAGTGGCAATCTTTGTATTGTGTCTGATTTAAAGTTTCTCAGTTCCCTTATTTTGATATATAATGCTTTATTAACATTTAGTTTTAAGTATTTTTAATTTTTTATTATGATTTTTCCTTTGACCTGTAAATTAGAATTAAAATATTTTTCTAATTGTATTAGATATTTAAATTGTCTTATCAACTTCTACCTTATTTTTGTTAGGCGTCAAAATATAGTTTTTTTGTTTGTTTGTTTGTTTGTTTTTTTTTTTTGTGGTACACGGGCCTCTCCCAGGCTCTGGACGCACAGGCTCAGCGGCCATGGCTCACGGGCCCAGCTGCTCTGTGGCATGTGGGATCTTCCCAGACCGGGGCACGAACCCGTGTCCCCTGCATCGGCAGGCGGGCTCTCAACCACTGCGCCACCAGGGAAGCCCAAAATATAGTTTTTATATTATCTGTTCTTTCAAATATTTTGTCTCAAATGTGTCTTTAAAGACTCATCCTAGGTAGCCACAGTAAGTCACACTCTTGTATAATAAATTCCACTTAAATGTGGATGGTACCTGTGACCTCTAAGCAACACTATATGGCCAGGGTGATCGGCTATTGCTGCCTGATTCATTTATCTTATAAGGCAAAGATGAAGAGATTTTGAAGATGTAATTAAAGTCCTCAATTACTTGACTTTAAGTTAATCAAAGGGAGATTACCCTGGGTGGGTCTGACTTAATAAGTTGAGCCTTTAAAGAAGATCTAGAGGTTAGAGACTTGAAGCTGCAGAGAAACTCTCTCTTTGTTGGTTTTGAAGATGAACACTGTCATAATTTGTACAGCTATAAGGAAATGAATCTGCCAATTTTCAGAAGAGATTTAGAAGTGACTTCTTCCCTACTTAAGCCACCAGATGAGAATGTAGCTAAACCAACACCTTGACTTGTTATGAAGCATTGAAAATTAATATATTTTGTGACCTATTACATGTTCTACTTTTGAAAATGTCCCATATGTGCTTGAGAAGAAAATATATTCTTTAATTGTTAGTTGAAAATTTCTGTATGTATCCAAGAGATAAAATTTATTGTTTTTCACAACCTTCCTCATCCCCTCTCCAGTTCAAAATAACTTTTTGTGTCTCCAGAATTTTTTTTTCCAGTTTCCCTATATTTCCTATATTCTAGGATATTCGTCTATGAAATTTCTCCATTGTCGAACTTAGTGGATAATGGAGTTTGAGTGATAGATATCTAGTATCTTGTGGTAAACTACCATCTTGGCAAGACAAAAATAACCTCTTTTCCACTCAACTGCCAGAATAATCATATAAAACTGTAGATTTTAGCAGGTAAACTCTGTTTTAACATGTCATTGGATTCCCATGGCTCTAAAAATTAAAATCAAAAGTTTCAATAAATGCTACAAGGCCTGGTTTGGTCTGTCCCCTGCTGATCTTTACAACTGTCTCATACTATTTCCCCCCTCACTCTCACATTTCTGCAAATTGCTGGAATTGATCTTTCAAGTCCTCAATTGTGCCATATTCTGTCTTATAACAGGGCTTTTACACATGCTATTTCCTTCGTCTGAAATGTTTTTCCCTCCCCTCTTCACCTAGTTAAATTCTGTTCATCTTTGAAATTTCAGCTTGAGACTCCTGATGGAATCCTTCTGTTAAGTTTTGGATTAGGTCAAATGCTCCTCTTCTCAGAGCATGCTGTACTACTCTTTCATAGAACTTGTCAAAGTTGCAGTTTTACATTTGAGTATTTGGTAAATGTCTGCCTACACCTCTATATTATAAAGTCCATGAGGTCAAGGATGTTGTTTATCTTTGTACATGATTGTAGTTCTATTGCCAGGCACTGTGTCTGTCATATAGTACTTTCTTGATCAATATTGAAATGAGGCAGAATCATATAGTGGCAAATACCAGGATTTTAAATTTCCGGTTCAAATCTAGTTCAACCAGTTACTGTGAGACCATATTACTCAACATCCCTGTGCCTAAGTTTCTGCATCTATAAAATGGGGATAATAATGGTATCTACCTTATAGGATTATGTAGAGAATTAGATGAGTTATTACATGTAAAGCACGTTAAATGGTACCTGGCTCATAATAAATATTATAGTTCACTATTATTAAGTGAAATGAAATATACTTTCAGGTTTTCAGGCTTATAACCTTATAATCTAAAATATAAACAAGTAAATATATATATGTATTTTTTGATTTATTATATAGAGCTGATTGACCAAAATATAGAAAACTCTGTTGTTCCAGGCGGATTCTAGGTCATTATTAATTTGATCATCCTTTTACCCTGGAAGACTTACCTGATTGATGATTATGATGATGGTGCCAAAATATCTCACTTTGGAAGCCTCCTTGTAGGTTTATAAGTATGTTCATCATCTGATTCTCATAACAACATGGTCAAGGGGGTCTTTTTGTCATCTCCATCTTTTCAGATGGAGAAAATAAGGATCATAGAGTTTATTTTTTCTTGGAGTAATAAGAAATGAAATTAGTATTTTCAATATTCATGTTAGCTTGTTACAAAGGAAAGGTTCTATCTTGTGCTATGTGGAGCACTGTGAAAAGGGAGCTTATAAGTAAAAGTGTAGAAAATGTACACATCAACAAAAGACATTTAATTGGGCAGGTACTAAGGCAATTATTAATCTCTTATAAGTCCTTAGAGTTATCTATTCTCTTTATTTTGTCCGGTCATTTACAGGGGCTAAAAGCTGGATGAACCTCTAAAATTGAACGCAGTCTTTAAATCTGATGTACGTCTGCCTGAAAAATATTTTGTCCATGATTTGCTATAGTTATCGTCGCCTAATATCTTATTTTACTAAGTTCAAAACTCTTTTTAAGATGTTTAGTTAAAATAAGATGAGCTTGTGCTTGTATTCTGTTTTTAAAAAATATATTTCTTACTTGATTAATATTATTTAAATCTACTTTACCATTTATTTTCATGATCTAGTTCCATCTATTTTTTCTCATATTCTGTTCTCACTTAAGGTTAGTCCATGGTGAAATATCCAATTATTTTTAACTTCTATATTTCCTTATTATTGCATAATTTATATACTCAAAATATGTTTTTCTTGCAAAATATGAAGCAGTCGGCTTCAGTTGGTGATTAGTTGCATTTCTTCTTTTCTAATCTGGTAGCAATTTTTCACTATCATCTGTGATTTCTCCCTAGTGTATGCCAAGAATGAAGAAGGTTAAAAACTGTTATCCTCATTAACTTGCTTAGGTCAGGCTCATGGGTGGGGAGCTGTTAATATTTTTCAAAATGCCACCCGAGTGGTTCATAATTATAATTTCCCAGAAATTCAAGTGAAATGCAAATGGGATAATGGCAGAATCCTGTTCATCACTCTAAATTATAGTAATTCTCTAATCCAGTGACCTCTGCCACACACTGGCCACCACCCAAAGCATTTGTCACTGGTTTGCTTTTGGCTTGTTATTTTATTGTTGTTATGAATAGTTTATTGGTAGAGGACAAATGGTCATTTATTTTCACAATAATATAAATAAAGTCATACTGAATATTATAAGAAGCCAGAGAATGACTCTCCTTTTTATTACCTTCTACCATTCACCCTTTTGGAAAGATTATTATATTGTTCAATTTCCATCTACACTGATTGTGTAGAAGTCATCCCCCCCCCCACATGGGATTGCATGATGGTTTATTGCAGTTATAGGAAGTACTTTCAAAAAATATTTTTCCTCAATGCTTTCTCTTGTATTGCTTCCCCTCCTACCCTTGCTGACTTTGTCCGTCACCTCTTTTCCCACTATCAAGGAATGAATTACAACGAAATCATGGTGGATGTTGTTACACAATCAGTAGAACATTGGAGTAGACCTAAACATTACAAAATACTTTTAGAGTCTGAAAGTGAGACGATGTGGAGAAATGAGCAAAGATGGGCAATTTATTTTAACAGTGATAGCAAAGTAAAAAGTAGGAGTCAACGATAATCAGAAAGTATAGAAAGACTGGCAGTAAAACAACAGAGCAATGGTTTCATAGGCATTAAGAACAGAGGAAAAAAGAAATAGAAATTCATATAAATCCTTCTCCACAAAAAGAACCCAGGAGTTAGGAATACATTGAAATAAAAATTGAGACTACACATGAACTTGAACTAAAATAATTGCTTCACTAATTGCATGGGATGTAGGTGGGGGAAGTGAGTAACTAATTTTAACTTAATAAACATTTATTAAATACCTCTTACATGCAAAGCACTGACGTAAATTGCTGCAGGAAAACAAATAAATTAGAGACTTCCTTTGCAATTCTAGGTGAAAATGGTTTCAAGTATCAATCCCCAAAGTGTAATAAATGGTTATGCCTTCCCTATGGGTAATATCAGAGAGTTCAGAAATTCAGTCTATCTTTTTACAAAGTTCCAAATATCTCTCTCTTCTCAGTCTGTTATCCAGGGATATCTAAGTTCTTGTGAATATCTTTTTGTGAGATTGAGTGTAGGAAGAGTTGGTTTTTTGGCCCTCCTTTTTATATTGTGCTGATTACAATCTAAGGCTTTGGCTGCTGATAAATCAAGTGAAACAGGAAAGCTGAGTGACATCACCTGCTTTCTTGGAGATTCTTCAAAGGGAGATGCTCACTTCCAGGTGTTATTATAATCAGTGAAAGGGCTCCCCAACAAACTGGTGAGGGCTCTTTGAAATAAAGTTATTTTCTTTCATCCAGTCATGTATGAAGGTCTGTCCTAGGATGACAGGATAGGATAAGCTCTGGTGTCAGCTGCCTCATAGACATCAGGTAGTAGCAATATATGATGCTTTACTCATTCTCAGGATGATCACACACAATCTATTTTCAAGGGAGGTGTGGAACCTTGCTAAAGGCATCAACAGCTCAGGACACTGTGAATAGCTGTGCAGTTATGCACCCACAACTCTAAAGGGTATAGTTCAAATCATAATCTTTGTAAATGTTGCCCCCTATATAATCTTATATGGTGACCCTGGCAAAGCTACCTGTGAAAGTCTGGACTGAATTATGAAGTAGATTAGAGGCTGAGTCTTTTCCACAGGATGTTGCCATGGGTTCAGTGACATAGACTTTTTTTTTCTCTCTCTCTCTCTCTTTTATTAACGTCGTTATTGGAGTATAATTGCTTTACAATGTTGTGTTAGTTTCTGCTGTATAACAAAGTGAATCAGCTATATGTATACATATAACCCCATAGCCCCTCCGTCTGGCATCTCCCTCCTATCCTCCCTATCCCAGCCTTCTAGGTGGTCACAGAGCACTGAGCTGATCTACCCTTGCAACGCAGTTGCTTCCCACTAGCTATCTATTTTACATTTGGCAGTGTATATATGTCAATGCTCCTCTCTCACTTCGTCCCAACTTACCCTTCCCTCTCCCCGTGTCCACAAGTCCAATCTCTACAACTGCATCTTTATTCCTGTCCTGCTCCTAGGTTCTTCAGAACCATTTTTTGGTTCCATATATATGTGTTAGCATATGGAATTTATTTTCTTCTTTCTGACTTACTTCACGCTGTATGACAGACTAGGTCCATCCACCTCTCTAGAAATAACTCAATTTCGTTTCTTTTTATGGCTGAGTAATATTCCATTGTATATATGTGCCACATCTTCTTTATCCATTCATCTGTTGATGGACACTTAGGTTGCTTCCAGGTCCTGGCTATTGTAAATAGAGCTGCAATGAACATTTTGGTACATGACTCTTTTTGAATTATGGTTTTCTCAGGGTATATGCACAGTAGTGGGATTGCTGGGTCGTATGGTAATTCTATTTTTAGTTTGTTAAGGAAACTCCATACTGTTCTCCATAGTGGCTGTATCAATTTACATTCCCACCAACAGTTCAAGAGGGTTCCCTTTTCTCCACACCCTCTCCAGCATTTATTGTTTCTAGATTTTTTGATGATGGCCATTCTGACCAGTGTGAGATGATATCTCATTGTAGTTTTGATTTGCATTTCTCTAATGATTAGTGATGTTGAGCATCCTTTCATGTGTTTGTTGGCAATCTGTATATCTTTGGAGAAATGTCTATTTAGGTCTTCTGCCCATTTTTGGATTGGGTTGTTTGTTGTTTATGATATTGAGCTGCATGAGCTGATTGTATATTTTGGAGATTAATCCTTTGTCAGTTGCTTCATTAGCAAATATTTTCTCCCATTCTGAGGGTTGTCTTTTTGTCTTGTTTATGTTTTCCTTTGTTGTGCAAAAGCTTTTAAGTTTCATTAGGTCCCAATTGTTTATTTTTGTTTTTATTTCCATTCCTCTAGGAGGTGGGTCAAAAAGGATCTTGCTGTGATTTATGTCATAGAGTGTTCTGCCTATATTTTCCTCTAAGAGTTTTAAAGTGTCTGGCATTACAGTTAGGTCTTTAATCCATTTAGAGTTTATTTTTGTGTATGGTGCTAGGAAGTGTTCTAATTTTATTCTTTTACATGTAGCTGTCCAGTTTTCCCAGCACCACTTATTGAAGAGGCTGTCTTTTCTCTATTGTATTTTCTTGACTCCTTTATCATAGATTAGGTGACCATAGGTGCATGGGTTTATCTCTGGGATTTCTAACCTCTTCCATTGATCTATATTACTGTTTTTGTGCCAATACCATACTGTCTTGATTACTGTAGCTTTGTAGTATAGTCTGAAGTCAGGAAACGTGACAGTCTTGCATAGAGCTGGGACAAGAATCCTTGAGGCAGAGGCAGCAGTTAGTTCAAAGGCCTTGGAGCAGAAATGAGCTTGCTGTGCTCCAAGAACAATAAAGGAGTTAGTATAGCTAGTGGCAATTGAGGAGGTAGGGGATTGGTGCACCCTGAGGTAGGCAGAGCCCATATCATGCTGAGCACAGCAGACCATGTTAAGGGGATTTTGTTTCATTAAATGAGTGGGGAATACTAATTAAAGCCCATAGAACAGAGCCTGGCATAGGGGAATTGTTGAATAAGTGTTAGTGATGAAGATGATGTATGTGATGGGAAGCTGCTTGAGAGTCTAGATCAGGGCACTGATTGATTTGTACTTTAAAGTTATCACTCTGGTTGCTGGGTGTGTAGAGAAAGGATTTCAGAACAGGGGATAAGTGTGCATGGCAAAAGTGGAAGCAGCCAAAACCATTAGTGGCTATTGCAGTGTTTTATGTGAGAAGTGTGTTGTTTAAGAGTTTGGACACTCTTCTGGTTTCAGTAGGGAGACACCAAAACTTTCTGATCAGGGAAGTGACATGATCAAACAGTATATTCCCAATTATTAAATGAAATGCCCTTTTAATCATATTTTAAATAATACTTTTCTAAAGAAAATTCCAAAGTGGCTCCAGACTTTGCTACTTTGGTTGTCTTTATGAATTCCATATGTAGTTTTCTGTGGGTGGACTTAAAGTGAGGTTCATTTATGAAACAAATTTATTCACTCCCCTACTGCTACCCCATATGCTTACGGGGTTATAGAGATACCATATAGATTGTACACTAGTGTTTTGCTTGATCAGTTATAAACACAGGCTTTTTAGGACAATGCTCTACATGGAAGCAGATAATCATGATAGTCATGATTAAACTCTATCCTTGTGGAGAAATCTGTTATGAATAACACAAGATAACAATAGTCTGCTTATTCCTTGATACAAAGTTACCACACTTCCTTGAGAAATTTCAACCCATTTTATTATCTTACCATTATTTAATTTTATAAGCTTGCATTCAAAATATCCACGTTTAAAAGCTGATGCTTAAATTGAAAGTCAACTCAGATAACCATCATTCCTTAAGCACATTCACCTCAAAAATATGTTAGTGAAACATTTTTTAAGTAACTATCTTCATGGAAATCATTTAAGGAAGGTTTTTATTTAGTCAATTCCTAACTAAATATATATCATTTTATAACATCTTTCCAAGAGTAAATTAATCAATGAATTAAATTAGTACATTTATGTGGTATTGCTTAAGAGATTTATATATGAGATAGTTCTCTAGATTGTAAAACCTCAGCAACAGTACTGTTACCATAGTAATCATCATTTCCTTAGTAATTATCTGATCATTTGTTATACTTGATAACAACAAGTAGTTAAGATAATATGATGGTTTGAAAACTAAGTACATTAAAGGAAACTTTGAAATCTAAGAGACATTAATTTTCTCATTTTTAGCTGATTTCACCTCCAGTCTAGAAAATTCTCCAGATTTTATATAATTTCAGGATTTAAGCACCCATTATTATTGTTTCTACAATGGCCAATAATAAAAACCTCTATTTTCTGACAAGAAAAAATGCTGCCATTTTATTTTACAACCCAGAAGACAGTTGCTAGGATATGATTGAAAGTATGACATATTAACAAGTCACAATCTGGTGTGATAGCATAACTTTGCTCTTGTGTGACTCAACTAGCTGCAAATTGGACTTAAGTTAATCATTGCCTAGGCTCACTTCAACAAAGGGCCAAAAACATCATCTGCCTTAAAGTGCTAGCTGGTTAAAGAACACTTGTCACAATGACCTTTAAGCAAACCTCTTTAAAAGGCTCTGAAAGTTGTTGAATATCTTGGTGTTCTAGTTGTTGGCTGCATCAGCCTTTGCTATTCCCCTATTAAATAATTGGATTACTCACAGGTAAATTGTCACTAGAGATGTAATATCAAACAGAAGGCCAGAGACTGCCAGTGTCATATAAGACCATCACCTTCATATTTTTTTGAGGCAGAACAGTGGGCTTGTTGTCAGGTTTTTCTTTAACTTTAGTTGATCTACTCCTTCAACAAATTTTTCAAATGCTTTCTTCTGGTATTACTGAGTTAATATGTGCTTGATTTTATAATGACACTTGAGCTGCTTATTACAAAGGGCAAAAAACAACTGCCAGGAAGGGAAACTTGGTGCACATCAGAGTTCACCTTAAAATGATAAACTTCAACGGCGAAATATAGTCTATATTTTTTTTAGTATTAGATTGGGTTCCCATTGTTTATCTATCTGCTTAGACTGACAGTTCTGAAAATTAATGGTTTTGCTTCAGTTATGATGGATATCCTTCGCAGACATATTGTAGTGTGATAGAAAAATATCTTTTTTGGAGACTTGCCATATAGTTTCCCTCCCCACCTCAAAAAATTGCACATGCATCAGAGCCAGATATTTCTATCAATATGTGGTTGGGATACTGAGGCTCATGAGACAGATTTTAAGAAAAAAATACTTTGCTCTATTCTTATCTCTTCTCTACAGATAACGCAAAAGAAGACTGTTTCATGTGCAGAGAATCACACAACCTGCTATAAAATCAGAGAGCAGAAACACATTCAACTTAAAATTCCATTTATCCCTGTCAAGTGTTTTCTTCTACCATTTATCAATTTATTTCTTCTAAACTACCATAGATACTCTGTGCATTAAAACACTTTTTATATAGTACAGTGATGTATCACAGATGGATTCCACTTATAACATTGACTCATTCAATAACCATTTGTAAGATAATGACTTTAAAAAATCTTATCTTATTGTTATATTTTTTTCTTAATATTTCAAGAAACAAAACTTTCTTTACCTGTTTTGAAAGGGAAGCTTAATGCTATGGGATGCCTATATATGTTGATTATTGCATTTTGATTATCTTGAGAGTTTATTATTGTTAGTTTCCTTCCGCATGTGTGTTTCCTACATTTCTGCTCAATCTTCTCTACACATTTTGAGAAAAAAAAAATGAAGAATATGTTTTTTATGTAATCCCCATCACCTCAACCCTACTTTTCACATTATATTAGTATAAAACAATAATCACTACTGCCAGGAGTAACAAAGAGCTAAATTAACATAGGAACTGGCTTGGTGGCTCCCTTCTCTGAGCTACTATTGCAATTATAGAGAGTAGCATGGAGTTTGTCATTTGTTCGTGCATATTAGTTCTACCTCTCCACCTACTTAAATTTGCTTAATTCAGATAACAAAATTTATTTGGGGATGGATTATGGGGAACTAGAAACTAAGAAGTAGAAAATGGCACTCACTGCTACTGGCTGACTTATTTCTCTCCCATAGCCTGCCTGCCACCCCAACCCTAGTTCTTCCTCTTTTCTACATCTGCACTTTGCCTTACCTGCTAAAAAGAAACATTACTGTCAACCTTCCAATGCGATTTCATTTTTTTCTAGATGAGACATTAGCAGGAATTGAATGCTAGAACTAAAGCATCTAGATTTGTCTCTTTCCCCTATATCCCAAAGCTAAAGCTAATAAGGAAAGTGTGAAATAAAAACATGCATGTCATATTTTTTCACTTTGTTTTCTCTTATAAATGCAACAGTATTACTGTTTAATAAAGTCATCTTTTATGTGAAGTATTAAGGACAGATAGAATGGATTATAATATGTAGAATCACCAGAGATAAATATGCCTTATTAAGAAAAAAAAATCTTATAAAAGGGGTTACTTGTATTTGTGCATTGTGGATACCTGAGTGTTGAGTTTAATAGTCAGGTATAATACACTGGTCCAGTTATCAAAATATGAGTACCTCGAGTGGTTGTTTAACTCTAGAATTTAAGAAGATAAGAGAACTTGTTGCCTAAGTTACATAATAGATATGGTTTCACTACACGTATATATGAACTATAAATTTATTTAATGGACCCTGATATTAATCTCTAGCTCACCTTACTAAGGAACTTGTAATAATCTTTGACCAGTGTGGCCAAAGGAATAGCTTCTGGACAGTTCAATCTGTTCCCATGTGCCATGTCTCATATAATTTTACTTTCACATGGTTTGATCTTATTGAAATACTGGCTTTGAGATTATTTACTGATTCTTGGTCATTTATGCATGAGCTCAAATAACAGCCATTAATTAAGTGCCAAATCTGCAATCACTGATGTTTATAGAAGGTTTTCCTTCCCTTTAATGTGCTCAACTGAATGCCATGGGTGTGCTTTTCTACCTTTCCATTCTGAGAACCTATGTTCTCTATGGCATCTGTGTGCTACTTCTGTGATAAAGGATCACTGTTATTGTTGCCAAGTTTAAAACCTATTCACTGTGAATACTCATTTTTCTGCTTAGAGTTTTGACTTTAAATAGATATTTTACTGTGTGGAAAAACAGACTCCAAGTCATTTTTTCAGCTCAACAATTAAAGACCTCTCCTTCTATCGACCACTGTTTTCCCTTAGCCATGAGCAGTAGTCACTCAGAATTTGCTCAGGGGAGTCACAATTTACTCACTTCATGCTCACTAATACTTACAGAAGTGTTAGATTTTGATTCCAGTTTTGTCCTTGACTCTACACATTTATTATGGAAGTAACAACTGGTGGTACATGAATTTCAAGATAAAATGACTTCACATTCAGTTGGGCTAAGATGTACACAGAATACCTGAGAAAGTTTAATACATCCTTCATGGCAGGTTTGAGCAATATATTCCAAACATATTCCAAACTGCAGTCTACCAAGAGGCATATATTTGGAAGTGGCTTCCCTCTTCTATCACTTTTATCCCTGATCTTTGTGTCTTGAATTGGATTCTTTATTAAAGACATTCAGATCATGCCTTCTGATTGCATTTATTCTGTGTCTGTCTTTACTCTCTCAGTTGTAATTCCTGCTCACCCTTCAGTTTTGTTGAACTCTTCTTTTCACACCAAGGTCCAGCCTCTTCTCATTTCAGCATCTGACAGTGCTTGTTACTAGTTTTCTCTGTTTCATCTACTTTTATTGGTGGATACCTGGATAGAGTCCCTTACCATGGTCTGATGCCAGTTTGAAATATCTCAAAATCATTTATTTTTAAGATTAACTTCTTGCCAGAATACCTCCTGTGTTTTATTGTATTAAAATATCTCTTTTCCTAGACTTCATTTATTAAGTACTTATTATTATTATGATTATATTCCAGACATTGTGCTAAGTGGTTTACCAGTACAATATCATGAAATTCTCACAGCAGCTTTGTGAAATAGGTAGCTGGAGGTATTTATATCTCCATTCCATAGATGAGAAAACTGATACAATCATGTTAAATAAATTGCCCACACAACTAGTTAGTTGTGGGCTTTTGTCATAACAATTTCATATGACAGTCTTCAGTTTTATTTTCCGTGCACTACAAGACTTGACATTTGCTTCTATTTTTAATATAGGCTCCAGTATTGCCAGTATTATTTAGGCTTCTGCTAGGTTCCAATGAGGGCAGGAGCATTAGGAACATAGCAAGGGAAGAAATGTCTTCTGCCTCACACAAACATTTTGCTCTAACTGGCTGCAAAATTTTTTAGGAGTCAATATTCTTTAGTAAATGGGAGTGTACTTCATATTTATATTAAAAATAACTAATGAAATGCAGAATGATTTAACAAGTGATTATGCTAAATATTTTTCAACTGGCAAGTATTTGAAATAGACTGGAAAGAATTGCTTTTAGATGAAATATAACAATATAAGGGCAACTCGTTTGGACTTGTTCACCATAGACACTAAATTATACCAATTAACATTATAAACTTTATTCAAGAAACATTTTAAATTATGATGGGATCACTAAGTGTTCTTTACCACTCCTCGCAACACCCAACACAATGTAGTGTTTAAATAATACAGTGCTCTCAGATTGTTTCATGAGTGTTATGTTTGATTGTCCAACTAGATTTTTCTCTCTGGGTAAAAATTCTTGTTTTACATCATTCTTTTATTGCAGCACAGAATGTAATAGATAATAACAAATTGTAACTTTTCTCTCAAATAGTGGAGTTTAGCTTCCTAGGGCTGCCATAACAAAGTACCATAAACTGTGTAAGTAAAACAACAGAAATTTATTCTCTCAGAGTTTTGGAGGTTAGATATCCAAAATCAAGGTGTCAGCAGTGCCAGGCTTCCTCCAAAGGCTCTGGAGGAAGATCCTTCCCTGCCTCTTACAGTTTATGAGAGCCCTAGATATTCAGTGGCTTGTGGCAGCATAACTCAAATCTTTGCCTCTGTCTTCGTATAGCATTCTCCCCTGTGTGTATGCCTGTGTCTCTTCCCCTATCCTTATTAGGACATCAGTCATATTGGATTGTGGCCCACCCTAATGACCTCAACTTGATTATACCTGCAAAGATTCTATTTCCAAAGAAGGTCACACTCACAGGTACCAGGGGTTAGGACTCCAACATATCTTTTTGAGGGATACAAAGCAACCTATAACATGGTGTTTTGGGAAAAGACAAAGTTTTTGTAATTCATTTGTCACTTAAATTCTACTCTAGACTGGGTGCAAAACCTACTCTTTAATTCCATTCCAATTTCCCTCTTATCTTAGACCGGGGGTTGGCTAACTATAGCCCATGGGCCAAATCTCACCCACCACCTGTTTTTGTACAGCCCATAAGCTAAGAATAAGTTTATATTTTAAAAAATTGTGGTAGAGATAACATAAAACAAAATATACCATCTGTACCATTTTTAAATGTACAGTACAGTAGAAATAACTACATGCACACTGTTGTACAACAGATCTATAGAACTTTTTTATCTTGAAAAACAGAAACTCTATACCCATTAAACAAAAACTCCCCACTTCCCCCTCCCCTCCAGCCCCAGGTAACCACATTCTACTTTCTGATTCTATGAGTTTGATTAATTTAGATACCTCATATAACTGGAATCATACATTATTTGTCTTTTGGGGACAGACTTCAAACTTATTTCACTTAGCATAGTGTCCTCAAGGTTCATCCATGTTGTAGTGTATGAGAGTATTTCCTTCTTTTTTAATGCTGAATAATATTTCAGTGTGTATATATACCATATTTTCTTTCTCCATTTATCCATCAGTGGATTTTAGATTGCATCTACCTCTTGGCTATTGTTAATAATACTGCAGTAAACATGGGTGTGCAAATATCTCTGAGATCTTGTTTTTATTTATTTTGGATACATATCAAGAAGTGAAATCCCTCTACTCATGTTAATTTTAATTTTTTATGAAACCTTCATACTGTATCCCATAGTGGTTGCACCATTAAAATTCCTACCAACAGTGTACAAGGTTCCAATTTCTCCACATCCCCTTGAGTATTTGTAGTCTGTTTTAGTGATTGTGGCCATCCTAATGGTGGTTGATATCTCATTGAGGTTTTGATTTGCATTTCTGTCATTATTAGTGATGCTGACCATCTTTTCATATGTTTGTTGGCCATTTTTGTATCTTCTTTGGAGAAATGTCTTTTCAAGTCCCTTGCCCATTTTTTAATTGGATCATTTTGTTGTTGTTGTTAAGTTGTAGGAGTTTAATATATTCTGGATATTAACCATTTATCTAACATGTGGCTTACAAATACCTTCTTCCATTCTGTAGTTTGG